>NC_053156.1:73965666-74565666 GCF_016835505.1 Polypterus senegalus
CATCTGTAAGCTTAGCGCCGATTCTTCAAAACGTTTAAAGAGCATTGAAATATCTTCGTAGTACATGTTTAATTATTCTATCCTTCACAACACTCCCAGTGAAGAATATAGATTATTTAAATGAAGTTAAAGTTTTATGTGTATAATTTAACAAACATATTTTGCTGCATTTCACCTTAAAAATGATATTGTCATCATATGTAAATACGCTTTATCAAGTGGCCCAGGTTGTGAGATATTATAACTGTAGTGCAAGTTTACAGTGGGGTGATTGTACTTATAAGTACCAACCGTTCTACAAGGAGCAATTGATTGAGTGCATTTAAAGTTCTTTGGATTAAACTGTTTCTGAACCGCGAGGTCAGGAAAGGCTTTAAAACATTTTGCAGTGGCTGAGACAGCGTGTCCTTAAAGCTGTATACCAATAATTCTCTTTCCGATCAGCTGCTGCTGTGATTCACACTCAGATACAGTGATATAAATACTCGAGTCGTGCAGTGAGAGTAATATGGAACAAGATGATCCGCTGTGGCAACTCCTAACGGGAGCAGTTGAAAGAAGAAGAAGAAGAAGAAGAAGGTGAAGTGAGAGTAACAACGCTAAAGCAGTTATGGTATTTGGAATACTATGGCTGTTCCCTGGACCATTATATTGTTACGAGTTAATTACAATCAGATGCATTACACTAATAAACAATATGCGGTTAGTTTCTGTGTATTTATAAAGCAGCGTCATGAAAATAATGAGTAATCACACAAGAACAGTACCATTGCTTTGACACTGGGTGCCGCCAGTTTGCAAAACCGAGCGGAGAACTTGCGTACAACAAGGCATGAGGCAACATAGGCAACAAATTATTATATTCTTCAAGGATTTGCAATTTACTAGCCTCTGCTTTTCACTGCCATCTTTTCCAGTTTTTCTGTGCCTGATCAAGGCACCATGCAGCCACCTGTGATGCTGGAATGAAGGTGGCTGCCCCGGCTGTCCATGAGACTGACTTCATTGAATCCTTTCAGACAAAGCCTGGAAACAATGAGGAATTTAAGCACATTTATGATCAGTAGATGCGGTAGGCTGGCGTGCTGCCCGATGTTTGTTTCCTGTCTTGCGCCCTGTGTTGGCTGGGATTGGCTCCAGCAGACCCCCATGGCCCTGTAGTTAGGATATAGCAGGCTGGATAATGGATGGATGGATGGATGTTCGGTAGAATGTCCAGTGGGACCTGAGTGGTTGTTTGGCGTTAGAGTCCCTGCAGATTTTGTTTTTTATCATGATATATAAGGATGCTACTCTTCTACTAATTGTATATCAGTTTTATACGATTTTATAATTTGTTTTTTCTTTGTTACTTATCTATACTAATAAAAGGCAAAGATCTCACTGACTGACTGACTGACTCACTCACTGACTCATCACTAATTCTCCAACTTTCCATGTAGGTAGAAAGCTGAAATTTGGCAGGCGTATTCCTTACAGCTTACTTACAAAAGTTAAGCAGGTTTCATTTCGAAATTCTACACGTAACGGTCATAACGGTCGATAATGGTCGACAATGTCCGCCATGTTGAACTTTCTTATTTATGGCCCCATCTGCACGAAATTTGGTAGGCGGCTTCCCTCGCTAACGAAACCGATGCACTTACTTTTTGATGGTATGACGCCACTGTCGGCCGCCATAGTGAACTTTCCAACGTCACCAATTTTCCAACTTCCGTGTAGGTAGAAGGCTGACCCCATCTTCACAAAATTTGGTAGGTGGCTTCCCTGCGCTAACCAAAACCGATGTACATACTTATTTCGGTGGTATGATGCCACTGTCGGCCGCCATATTGAATTTTCCAAATGTCACTAATTCTACAACTTCCAGTGTAGGTAGAATGCTGAAATTTGGCAGGCCCATTCCTTACAGCTTACTTACAAAAGTTAAGCAGGTTTCATTTCGAAATTCTACGCGTAACGGTCATAACGGTCAACAACATCCACCATAATGAACTTTCTTATTCATGGCTCCATCTTCACAAAATTTGGTAGGCGGCTTCCCTGCGCTAACCGAAACCAATGTACATACTTATTTCGGTGGTATGACGCCACTGTCAACCGCCATATTGAACTTTCCAACGTCATTAATTCTCCAACTTCCTGTGTAGGTAGAAGGCTGAAATTTGGTACTTATTTCGGTGGTATGATGCCACTGTCGGCCGCCATATTGAACTTTTAATGGAAACCGATGTACGTACTTATTTCATTGGTATGACACCATTGTCGGCCGGCATATTGAACTTTCCACGTCACTAATTCTCCAACTTCCCGTGTAGGTAGAAGGCTGAAATTTGGCAGGCTAATTCCTTACAGCTTACTTACAAAAATTAAGCAGGTTTAATTTCGAAATTCTACACGTAATGGTCATAACGGTCAACAACGTCCGCCATGTTGAACTTTCTTATTTATGGCCCAATCTTCTCGAAATTTGGTAGGCGGCTTCCCTGCACTAACCGAAACCAATGTACATACTTATTTCGGTGGTATGATGCCACTGTCGGCTGCCATATCAAACTTTTCAACAGTCTTTGTTACATATGGGCCCATCTTCAAGAAATTTGGTACACGGGTTCCCAACGCTAACTGAATCCTACTTACGTACATATATACGTCCATAGCCTGCAGCTCGGTCACGTGTGAGGTGGCGTTGGGTCCCCCATCCCAACGCCTCCCACATTGTTGGCTGCCTGTCTATATAAGACCGTCCGTCACTCCGGTCTCTACATTCCCTTCCTTGCTTCGCCACGGGATTCACGTCTCCCTACTGATAACTACAGCCTTTTTGTTTAATACACGGCTTCTCTGCTGTGTTATTGTTTGTTTATTACAATTATAGTTATTGTATAGGTATTTTAGACTTACTTTACATTGCTCAGGTACCCATTTCCTTTATAATTCAAACCCCCATTACCATGTCTATCAAGGTAATCACTATCGATCAAAGAACTGTCACTTACCGAGTGGTTTCCATGCCCGGAGATGGCACCTACCTTTTCCATTCTCTTTGTTACATATTGCACGGCCATAAAGGCTCACTCTTGATATTCGGAGGAACATTGTGTCTTATGTATTGAATGACTGGGACAGGTTCAAGGTGTGGACTGATGACGGTACAGGAGATAATTATACTACACAGGAGCACTATAAGAGTGAAATGCTTAAGCCCTTCACCTATGGTTCTGCATGTGAGTTGATGTCTGCCGCTGAATTGTTCGGTTGTCGCTTTCAAGTGTACCGAAATGGCCAAATATTTTACACCTTTCGACAACCGCCAATGCCTCTTAAACATCTTAGATTCACAGGTGACGATTTCAGTAGTGGACACTTTGATGTTTATGAATGTTTAAACTCTGAAAAGCTGGATGTGATTTTATCGATAAAACCGGTTGTGTGCTTACAACGCTTGACAGATGCCGAATGTCACTTCAACACAACAAATCCTGCAAATACTGTCGTAATTGAAACAAACCATGAAACTCAAACAGATTATGACAGCAGCAATCCAAGCTATGAGATTTGAGACAAGATTACTGTTCACATGGCCAACTGTAAGTTGCATGCTTAAGTGTAAGCTCAGCGCACAGCTTGGTCATGTTACAACGGAGGGCGAACTAACAACATGGTATACAAAGAGATCCTTAACAAATAATTATTGGCATATTTTCCCTCAGTTTAAAAAGGTTTAATTTTCTTCTTAATAAAAATTTTAATGCAGTACTTCGCTGCTGCGAAGCGCGGGTATTTTGCTAGTTCTTTAATATTTTTGCCTGATCTTTTAAAATTTTCTTTTCTTGAAACTTCATCTCTGACATCTTATAAAGCACTTTGAGCTACATTCTTTGTATGAAAATGTGCTATAGAAATAAACGTTTTTCGAAGACTCTGATTTTCCATAACAATCTTGCACTTCAAAATGTATGCTTTACATAATTTATATAATAGTGGTAAAGGTAGGTAGTAACATAATTATTTTACTAATTTCAGTGATATCAATTGGCATTTGTTATGTTCTGCATTATTTGTAATTTAGGTAATACAATATCTGCTACCCAGACAACTGCTAGAATTAAACATTCCATTTCTGATTTAGTCTCTATTTTTTCTGTCACTATCCATCCTGTTACTTTTACTCCTTTTGATGTTATTGTTCCAGCTAAATTTTTAGTATCAGACATCAGTATATTAGTGTTAGGTTGTAACTCAAAACATGGTTCTCAACAAAATGTTGCCAGATGTCTAAGATCGCAGCAGATCTGTCATGTTTCACATGTTCTGTACGGGTGTCCTTGTTGTCAAAACGCAAATGCAGCACAATACTCTGATAGCGATCACAGGGCATCGTATCTTTGATTGCCGGTACAACAAATAGTTCTGAGCAACCATCAAATACATCACCAACTGTTATCGCTGCTCTTGTGAAAAAAATAGAGATAAACAGCATCAACTCAGAGTGGAAGAGGCAAGTTCGCTGTACCACGTGTATGTCACTGAGAGATTAAAACTGAATAATAAAAAAAAGGTCTAAATTTTACAAGTAGCCAAAATTTACACCGGGTGTTACAGACTCAAATCAAATGTATGTTTTTATTACATTATAGAAATAATAATAGCAGCACCCTACTCAAACCCGCAAAGAAGCACCTGGCTGACATTGACAGAGGTTTTGCTTTTTTTGAATTCCAGCAAATATGACATGACTGTCTGGGAGCTATATTCAGGGTGAAAACACCTCAAAGGATAAGTTTGGTATTTTTCAAGTCAAAGTTATTTCTTCACACATAGTGTACATATGCATTTGCCATGCAAAATTGTGTTCTAAAGTTGAGTGTTTTCGATAATGTTTTTTAATATCTTTCAAACACTGGTGCTTTATAATGAAGGGTATGGGGCATGGAGTATCAGACATTGATCCAAGTCTTGAGATTGCACACACAATATCCATCCATCATCCAACCCGCTATATCCTAACTACAGGGTCACGGGGGTCTGCTGGAGCCAACCCCAGCCAACACAGGGTGCAAGGCAGGAAACAAACCCCGGGCAGGGCACCAGTCCACCGCAGGGCATGCACACACACACACACTAGGGACAATTTAGAATCACCAATGCACCTAACCTGCATGTCTTTGGACTGTGGGAGGAAACCGGAGCACCAGTAGGAAACCCACGCAGACATGAAACTCCACGCAAGGAGGACCCGGGACTCCTAACTGCGAGGCAGTAGCGCTACCCACTGCGCCACGGTGCCGCCCCGTACACAATATAAAATAGCTTATCCATTTAATTTTCAAACCAAAAAAACAGCAATATTATAAGATCAATTTTAAAATAATATTAGAGCAATCTAGACAAGAACAGGCCATTCAGCGCAAAAAGCTTGAAAGTCCTATCCACTTCACTCTTCCAAAATAAAATCAAGATAGATAGATAGATAGATACTTTATTAATCTCAACGGGAAATTCATATCATCCAGCAGCATCATACTGATACAAAAAAACAAAACACAAAAAAAAAATTTTAATTAAAGAGTAATAAAAATGCATGTAAAAACAGACAATAACTTTGAATAATGTTAGCATTTACTCCCCCGGGTGGAATTGAAGAGTCACATAGTATGGGGGAGGTACAATCTCCTCAGTCTGTCAGTGGAGCAAAACAGTGACAAAAGTCTGTCACTGAAGCTACTCCTCTGCCTGGAGATGACACTGTTTTATCAAGTTTTATCAAGTTTAGTTTTGAAAGTCCCTAAAGTCCTACTGTCTACCACACTACTTGGTAACTTATTCCATTTGTCTATGGTTTTCTGTGTGAATAAAAACTTCCTAATGTTTGCTCAAAATTTTCACTGAACAAGTTTCCACCTGTGTCTCCATGTTCTTTTGAACTTATTTTAAAGTAACAGTCTTGACACCCTGTACTAAATTCCATCGTATTTTAAATACTTAAATTATGTCTCCTCTTAATCTTCGTTTAGTTAAACTGAGCCCATTTGCTTAAGGTGTGCCCTTTCCCTCAGCATTTGCCTTCCTCTCCAATAATCTTTTACCCCTTCGGTGTGAGTTTCCTCTAAAAAGGGAAAGTCCCAGTAAACTTTTTCTGCCACTTGCTTTGTATTGTGTTAATTTCCTTCCGTATTTATGTGTGAAGTCACTAATATCACACAAGCAAACAAAAAATGCTTTGTTACCCCAAGAAAAAAAGTACCAGGAATATGCGATAAAATGATTATTTCACGTTGTGCCTTTTGCTGTCATACACTAACATCTGAAACAAGAAAGGCATGTTTTCTTATATTGAAACCTTTGCTACTTAAAAGTGGACATATTTAGTACGTTTTAAGATTTTATTTTCCGGTGATGGTCTGTGCCCAATTATAAAGTGTCAATGCAGGTCAGAAATTTATAGAAAACTCTTAACCTTAGAACACAATTTTGAGTGGTAAATGCATGTATACCATGGTTGTGAAGAAATTATTTTGATTTGAAACATACTGAATTTATCCTTTAAAGTTTCAGTTTATCAACTAGACACATGCTCTTTATTTGTTAGGTGTGGCTCTTAGTTTGGCCAATTGCATAAAAAAACATGTTATATGTATTGTACCAAAAGCAACTGTTTAAGACTAGTTAGATTTGTGAATATACCCATCCAAACATGCTACTGTGCATCCACATTCAAATCAGTTGCACCCAACATGCCCTTGGTACCCATCTTAGATCAGCCTACACACATCTACAAGTATTTGTGCTAACTCCACCTTTATTAGAAATGCTCCCCTGATATTCTTAACTTAAAAATATAAAAATGCTTCAAAACATAACTCTGTTCAAGGCTAGATAATATGACTTGTGAGTCTGTTATTAAGTGTTTAATTTGGTTAGTGTTTATAGGGTTTCCAGTCTTTTACAATTTATAGCAATGATCTCTAATCTCTAATCTTTTTTCTGCACCAACCTTCTGGACCCACAGTTCTTAATACAGTGGCCAAGATCCCCTTTTCCTAACACCTGTAAAGTTGCTTGTTCCATAAGAACTTTAAAGGAAGAAGGAAGGGAGAGAATTAGCTATTCACTAGAAAAGAGGGATGGAAGTTTCTGACTCACCAACAGGATAGCAGCTAATTTATTACTTGCTATAAGATATTTTCTAATTTTCTTCATAATAAGATAAAAAGAGAAAAGGCTAAATGTAAGTCATATCCCTGAATTAAATGGTGTTTACTTGCACCATCTTGATTCAGGTGAAAAAAATCACTACCTAATCTTATTATACAAATAACTATAAAAAGTCTGAATTAGTGTATGCTACTCTAACTCAAACTAGGTGGATAGATGATCCCAAACTAGGTGGATTGGCAGATAATCTAGAATCCATTGAATAATTGCAAAGGGAGTTGGACAGCATAAAGGTTTGGGCAGATTTGTGGCAAATGAAATGCAGTGTAAGTAAATTAAAAGTAATATATGTAGGAAGTAAAAATGTTAGGTTTGAATACACAATGGGAGGTCTGAAACTCAAAAGTACACTTTATGAGAAGGATTTAGGAGATGTAGTGGACTCGACATTATCAACTTCCAGAAGCCATTATAAAGGCTAACAGAATATTGCACAATGTGTAGAGTGCAAGTCCAAATAAGTTATGCTTAGGCTTTATAACACACTGGTGAGGCTACAATAAAGACATAGCAGTGCTAGAAAAAGTCCAGAGAAGAGCAACTAGGCTGACTCCAGGGCTATAGGGGATGAATTATGAAGAAAGATTAAAAGAGCTGAGCCTTTTCAGTTTAAGCAAAAGAAGATTAAGAGGAGACATGATTGAAGTGGTTAAAATTACAAAGGGAAGTGGAGTTTATTTTAAAATGAATTCATCAAGAACAAAGGGAAACAGTTGGAAACATGTTAAGGTTAAATTTCATACAAACATTGCAAAGTTTTTCTTTACACAAGGAAACATAGTCACATGGTATAAGTTACCAAATAGTGTAGTAGAGAGTAGCACTTTAGGGACTTTCAAAACTATACTTGATGTTATTTTGAAAGAATTAAGTGGATAGGTTTGGGGAGCTTTGTTGGGCTAAATGGCCTGTTCTCGTCTAGGTTATTCTAACGTTCTAATCGAGGTTGTTAATCAGACATGTCATGATTTTCTTCATGAGATAGAAGTACAAAATAAACAAGAATATTTGCATCAAATATTTGAAATATTAAGATATGTGCTTCAATTTAAATGTTCAAAATTTAAATTCTCTCAACTGTAATAGAAATTTGCCATTTTTTTAACCTTCAGGGAGTGGCACCTAAGGGGTTAAAACCCCCAGTAAAGAATCAAATATTAAAAACATTATCATATTCATAATCAGAAATGTTCAAAATAGCATAAAATAACACTCTATGTGCCTATATAAAGAGTAACTCTGAACTCTTGTATCCTATCAGAGGGTGAATCTTTAGGGTCAGTTGATGTGGTAAGCTCAACTTCAGGGCCTTCTGATGACTTCTGCTGAAGATATCTATGGATTTACTCCTTATCATAAGGATATAACTGTATGCTGTATGATTGCAGCAGAAGATTAATCAATAGAGTATTAACAAGAAGCTTTGAATTAATATTTTTGATCTTACATTTTTGTAATGTATAATTAATCTAGTAAATCAAAGAATTCAGTTTGTCCATGAAAGTTTTCAGTAAAAACACTATTTAAACAAATATTTGAATATATCTATAGGCTTTTAACAAGTAATTATAAACTGATAGCTATAGCTGTCAAGCTATATTGCATGACTCTGAATATTGCAGAATTTCAATAAATGTCTTAAAAATTTACTTTATTTTTCAATTTGAATTAACACACTTAGTCAGGTTGTTTTATTTTATTCTGTGTAAAGCTGTATTAAAGAAGAGTTGTTTTTAAAAATTTCTCCAAATGCAATCATTTTAAGAGCCTTTCTAAACCATGTATAAAAAAAGGCATATATAAGGGGATTCAAAGTTGAGTTTAAGTAAGCAAACCACATTAAAATTTCTCCTACTAATGCAGGAGTTGAATAATTGAGAAAAGGATTAAGAATAGTGCACAGGAAATATGGTGACCAACAAATGAGGAACACACCTACAACTATCGCCAGAGTCTTTGCAGCTTTAGTCTCTCTTTTTCTTGAAGATGATTTTTTTCTGCTTTCAATAGTTTGTGCTTGTTTTTTTGCTACTTTGAAAATTTTTGCATAAATTGCTATCATGATAAAACCTGGAATATAAAATGCAATTGTAGAACAAAGCAGACTTGATGTTTGGTTTAGTACCAGTGTGCAACCCCCAACACAGTACAAATCCTCCTCATAAAAATGTTCTATACCTTTCATATTAAGTCCTAAAAATATAACACCAAACCCAATAATGGTTGACAGAGACCAGCTAATTAAAACAGTTTTACCTATTAGTGATACACTGATTTTAGTGTGATAAATTAGAGGATAACACACTGCACAATAGCGGTCAACTGAAATGAAAGAAAGATGCAAAATAGAACTTGTGCAGAGCGTCATGTCCATGCTAGTATGAAACTTGCAGAAGAAATCCCCAAAATACCAGCAGGTTTCCACCGATCTGATCATGCTGGGTGGCATCACAAGTCCTCCAAGTAAAAAATCAGCAACTGCCAAAGACAACGTGAGGAAGTTTGTTGGAGTGTGAAGCTGCTTGAAATGGGAAATGGAGATTATCACCAAGAGGTTACCACAAAGTGTGAATGTTGTTATTGTCCATAGAGTCATGTATATGAGAACACGGGCAGTTATGGAATATATTTGTTTCGGGCATGAATTTTCTAATGATGCATAACAAGTGTGGCCATCTTTTGTTATTCCTCTTTGTGTGAAATTCATTTTTATCTTCAACCTAAAAAGGAAAAAAAAACACATTTTTAATACAGGGCTGTGTACTCATACTAATAATAAAAGACTTTTTATGCTATATTTAATGCTAACTACAACAAGGACATTTAGTCTGAATTTTTTTGAAACCTAACAAAATATAAAATAATAACAAGTGTATTGTTTTGGTAATACTTTAGTGTAGGTACTGCAAAAATTCATCTGTTACTCATTTACTGTTATGTAAGAAGACCTTAACAAACACTTCTTTGGGTCCTCATAATATTTTCAAAACATCAGTAAAGTGTTTATTCAACTCTGTGCAGTGTAGCCCACTAACAAAACATCACTTTGGAGTGGTCTGAGGTGGCTTAACTGAGACACATTTCTCTTGATGTTGCATATTTAGTATAAGACCTGTGAATCATTCAGTTCTAGGTATCATATAATGTCAGTAGTAGTAATTATATCAATTTAACATTTCTATTCCAGAATAAAGTAAACATTGGCTATTTTCATAACTTTTAAATCACTTGAAAAACACAAAAGCCAAGCAAAATGACACCTGTTATTGGCTAACTAAAAGATTACAATATGCAAGCTTTCAAGGCAACTCAGGCCCCCTCTTTAGGCAAGATGTACTTTTCTCTACATTCATAATGGCTAATACGGTACATCAACCTTGAAAAAACAATAAATTATTATCATGAATTGAATAGTTATCTTTAATATACAGTACTTACACATTTGTCCAGTTACCCTTTGCCATTCACTGGGTTTTGCTTCAGTTAACATGGTCTTTTATAATATTCTTCGAAGAATGTAGGAAAGTAGGAGTGTCACATGAGAAATCACATACACAGCTATAATTGCATTTTGTCTCAATAGAATTAGATTACCTTTCATTCATTAGATGTGAAAACTTAAATGGGTTGCACAATATAAATATTTTATAGTACAAGGCAAGTTCTTTATAGCTACTTGCTGTAAAACTGTTTGTTAACAAGTACAATATAATAATAAAATACAAAAAAAGATGACTAAAGCAAAATAAACTTACTCAAAAATACTGATAAACCTATTCAAAATAGGAAAACGGTATTAAAATTTCATGAAATATTGTATATAAAAGTCACCCTGAACATTACAAATGTTTGGTTAAGAGCAATCACTTCAACCCATAATAGCTAGGCAAAGCACTTCTTAATATTTTCAAAGTATTAAGGTAATCTGGTTTCTTCCCACAGTCCAAAGACATGCAAGTTCAGTGGACCGGCAAAACTATATTGTATGTGTGTGTGTGTGCACTGGGGGTGCACGTGAACAATTTGTAAATATTGTAAATAAACAGTGTGTGGTGATGAACAATATGTTGTCCGTCTGTGTGTGTCCAGGCCAGCTTTCACAATATACATGTACTGAGTATACTTTATACATAAAATGTATGTTCTCGTACCTTGCATAACTGAATAACCTTTATGGCACAATAACAATTCAATACATTTATGGTCACTACAGTATTTGGATTTAATAATCGTGATGTGGGAAAAGGCTGACTCACATAAATAGGTACAGCCGAATAAAGCAGTCAAGGTGCTTTTGAATTCAGCTGAGTAAAAAATGACGGCTGTCCGATTAACTGCGATTTTAGTTCCCTCTCCTTTCTCTTTCTCGGATCGCTTTTTGGAAGGACGTCAGTTTCATAGTTTTTATGAACAGTTCGAAAATGCCTTTCCACATTTTCCTTCTTTGGAATAGCAATGATAGATTGACAGATCAAACAAACACACTTTGATTGTGACATTGTGAGAAAAAAATCCTCTTCCAATTCCACATCCAGCCAATACCCTCCCCAAACATTTTTTTTAACACAGCTGGAGGTTTGCAGTAGCTTGCGCATTTGATCATGCATGCAGGATGACCAGTGTGTGTTAGAAGAGATCTCAGACTGACCGCCCTGTATGTCAATCAAGTGGCAAATGCCATAGGGAGGATATATGATAGACTAATGTTTAAAAATTTTTTTTTTTAATGCAACTCGATCTACCTGCACTACCTTTGGCAATGGCCCATGTCGCCCATATCAAAAACCGCCACTGAATGTACCAGCATTGAGGAGTTTACTCCCAGCTCTGTACTGCATGTTAAAGTCATGGCATACTTCCAGCCTTGCAAGTGCAGTAGACCAGAAACCACTGCTATAGAAGCCAATGACCCACTTTGTCTGTTCTTCCACCTGGGACAGAATCACTCTAATGCCCTGGTTACTGATGTCCATGATGAAAAATATTGAATTCTTCATGTCTAGGTGTACCAATTTGGATGTGATTGTCATGGACTCTGATAACTGGCAGAATTTCATCAGGCACTCTGATGTCTAAAGGTACTCACTGTCATGGTTGGTCTACTGGTGTGGTGCTGCTCTATCCACAAATCCCTTCTCAAAACTAGTAGGATGCAAAACAGAATACACTGTATAGTTCTTGAGAGTAAATGGCTTGTGGCGAGTCGTGCACACTGGCAAACCCGTGGTTTCTGTATCTAACCCTACTGCACTGACCATCTGTATCAACAGGTTATTCAGGTAAACCATACAGCATCTGGGTGGAACATTGGCCAGAATCTGCTCCAAGAGGCATATAAAGATGGAAGAAGTATTGCAGCATATAAGAGTCTTGTAACAGCATTCAACTGTTTCCCTTTTGATAGCTGCTTTTGAAAAAGAGAATGTTTGTTAGCAATACAGACTAAACAGAAGCTTCAGCACTAATGATGAGGAAGCTGCAAGCCTGTTAGATGCAGCATTCCTGTGGTGAAGTCCAGTATTGCTCAATGCGCCACTTGAAATTGTGCCTCTGAAGTACATAAGTCTTGCACAGGAGCCAGCGTAACTCACTTCAAACTGAAAGTGACTCATGGTGATGTGTTGTTACTTCTCCCCCTACATGTCCATCTCCCTGGTAATGATCCTAAAACTAGCTGGTGCTGTTCTTTAGCCTTTTGGCACTCTATGCTCTGCCCTGGGCAGTATCCCTGCGATCATCAAAGAGATCATAGACCTGATACCCAGTGGGGCTCTACAGGGGGTTAGACTTGAATTTACAGAGGAGACAGGGGCTGCTTATGTGACCCAGATGGCCATTGATGAAAGTTGCTTAATAAGGAGTACTAATGATGGTTTGTTGTCTATGCCACCTCACTGGCATTTTTCCAACAGATGTGGAAACGCATTCAGGCAGTCTCTAGCCTTTTTGGTCTTTAGAGCATCAACTTCAGCAAACACTTTCAGTCAGAGAATGACCAGCTAACCTTTTGGAGCTATATCTTATTTGCCTGTTGCCCAATGGAAATACCTGTACTCATCAAGTGGGCATAGAATGGCTTCTACCTGTTCAGTCTCTATTGAGGCTCTAGAGATCTTCACAAGGAGCCCGTACAACTAATTAAGTTACTCCGGGTGATTATGACTGTGGGGTGAAAGCCAGATTTTTAAAGCTCTCCTAAGGTATAGATAAAGGTCTAAATCACTATGAACTTCAACCTGGTGGGATTCACCTGTCACTTCTGTAGCTCCTACTGCTGTTATTATTAAAGGTATCATCACAGTATTATTTAAGAATACCTCCTTAAGGGGAATGAGCACTGCAAACAGCTTTTATCCACAGGTCATAAGGCCAGTTAAACGCCACTCATAATGTCATAAAAATTTATGTCAGTCAAGTTGTGGACCATTTTAAAATTAACAGAAACAAAAAAAAGTCTTCAGTGGATTTTTAGCATTTTTGTTAAGTTCATGAGAGGACTTTTTCCATGAACCTGTAATCTCTAATGAGATCTGCAATCAGTTCTTTTTGTGTATATGATATTTATAGAACTTTATATTTCATATAAACATTACCAGAACTAAAAAACTTTATTTCTAAAAATTCCCACCCTTTCCCTTGTTTGTTCCCATAGCATTATGGTTTATTGCTTGCACCTGTAAAACTCATGAGAAAAAAAAATGTTTTAGAGAAACTACCTTTTAAAACATGCAGTTAGTAAGTATAGCTTTTTCTACAACAAATATCCATGACAGTTTCTCTTTTTTTCTATTTAAATTAAATTAGTGCAGTGCACTATGCATTCTTTTTCAAACAAATAAGGTACTGTATATGTTAGAATAAAAAAGCAATACAAATCCTAAACATTCTCTTTTTAAGAAATGCTTCAATAACACAGAGAGAGTTTGAGAGCACGCACAGCACGTTGCCACACCCACCAAACAACAAACCACCTCAGAATTCCAAATTAGGGCCCAAGCACAGCCATGCAATGGGTGACACCTGTTTTGTTTTTTTGTGCCAGAGAGGAACAATTGCAGGTTAAGGGCGCAACAGAGTGGAGCCATTGGTGGCATTTACAGGATTTGAATTGTCAACCTTACAATTGCCGGCACAGATCTGTAGCCTCAGGGCCAGAACTCTGCTCTTTCTTTCTCTCTCTTTCTCTAGTCCATCTCATTCTCTGTGGAGCATACAGCAACCCAGCTATGCCATTCTCCTTAATTTTGCAGCCATCATCTTAGCTTTTTCCCATGATGCTCCCAGCAACTTTAAATCACTGTTTATAGTTTGTTTCCAATTTTTTCTTGGTCTTCCTATATTTTGCTTATTGCCTATTTCTGACTACTCTGTTAGCCAGCACAACATTTAATAAAAATCACAGAGAAAGATTCTTCATTTAATTAAAAGACACATGTAGAAGAATATATCACCTAAATGTTGTGTTTTCTTTTCTATTTTCAATTATAAAATAATATTTATTTTTCCAAATACAAGTATAATGTATTATGATGTAATTTTTAAATTTTCTTTTCAAATATCTTATTGACATTCAACACATACTGCTGAGCAAAAGAACACAATAAATTTGTATAAGTACCAGCTATTGATGGCTGTCCACTAACATCTTTCTCTTTTTATCATTGTCATTCATCCCTCCATCCAATTTTTTGAACCTATAAAATGCAATTTAGTGGGTTTTAACATTAGATGCAAGGCAGGAACCAACTCTGCATGTGTGCTAGGCTTCAGTCATGCAAAACCTTTCACTTAGACTTTGCCACCTTGGGCTGCCACCTAACCGAACACATTTTTTTGGGAATTTGGTGCAGAGCCGAAGGGTTATGGAGAATATGTTAATTCCACAGAAACAGCGGCTGTGCTCAGATTCAAGCATTGTTTCCTTGAACTGCACCACCTCTAATCAATAAATCACCTTGCTGCCCTTTTATATCATTTTACAAATTACAATTACATAAAACTTATTTACATAGACTTTGAGTACAATTTAAATATGGATCTGTTGAGTGAAATATTTCTTCAATGTACTTAATATGCAAATAAAAGTATAAGCACGCTGATGTAAATTCTGCCCTTTTGTATAAGCCAAGACATAATCTTTTATCATTTCTCCATTTTAATCTGGTGTTTTTACAAATGATTCTCGGCACAAAATAAGCTTTCACTTAATATTAATCAAGAATAAAAAGCACAAACATTCAGGTAGTGTGCTTTATTTCTTATATCAATATTCATAAGACATGGAAAGCTTCATTTAACATTAAACACCATTTAATGTATTTCAAAAACAAGGAGGCTGTAGCCTATCCCTGTATGAAGGTAGTGCAAGACAGAGGACTTCAATGTATTGGAGGTCACTCTCACAAACCTGGACAGATGACTTTATAGTCACCTGTCAACCTAAATACCTGGAGACACTGGGAAAATAAGTGCATTTTATAGTGACAATGAACACCTCGAACTGTGAAACAACCTCATACACAGGTAAAATGCCTTGCTCATGGTTGCAAAGTGAGCTGTAGGAAAGGAATGAAATGGTAATGCAACATTTTAGAGTCCAAGGCCATAACCCCTACACTACAGTTTGTAGCTGTATTAGGACACTTCAGTTACTTCTTTGATCCTCATAAGGTTAATTTGTGTCAAAATATGACTAATAGTCTACATGTGGGAAGTGGTTATTATGGCTACCTGCACTCCAAGGACTTGGGTTTAGTTTCCGATAGCGTTACTGTATAGTATAGTTCAGATGAGCATGTGAAGCTTGTAAATGTTTTTTGTATGTTTTCTTTTTACATACTTTAATTCTAAGATATAACTGAGTTACTTTCCCAGCCTATTTAGAGTTGATGTGGAATTGGCATTTTCTTCTTAGATCACGTAGGTTTCCTAATTATTCTCTGGTCGTACACTTAAATGGCACTTACATAATTTCAGTTTTGAATGTGCATACATAATTTTGGATTTCTAGAAACATCTGAAAGAGAAAATGAGTGTAGGAAATGAATGGATATTAATACATTATTATTACATTTAAGTCATTCGTTACAATGTGTGGTGTACATGCAGTATGATACATTTTACATGAAGTAATTCATATTAATAGTTTGTTTATTCCCAAGCAAATATTTATTGTATTTAAGACAACTTTAAGATTTTTGTCTTACATTCAATAAACCTGTCACTTAATAGTACTTGCAATAATAATGTATGTATTTATAGACCACATTGAATGTAGCTCAAAGTGCTTCAAAAGTTTTACAATACAGTTTATTTGAAAAATGTAAAAATAAAGATGATATGACAGATGATGGCGCTATACTAGAGGTTAACCCAACTCAGACAGACACAGGAAGCACACTTATAAAAACACATAGAGTTTATTTTTGTTTCTTCAATTGTGGGCAGCATCTCCTCCGTTCCCACAAGTACACAAAACAGTCCCAAAACATACACACACCTCTACTCAATACTCTTTGTCTTTTTCTTCTTCTTTTTCTCTTTCTCCTCCACTCCTTCTTAGCAATCTTTGTTTCTCTCCTCCCGACTCTGGCTCTCCCCTTATATAAGTCACCCAGAAGTGCTCCAGGTGCTCACTGGCTACACTTCTGGGTATGGCAGAAGAACTGCCCACACAGGCTGAGGAACAGCTGGAGCACCCCTGGCGGCACCCCCGGATCCCAAAAGGGCTCCAGATAACTTTAAAGCTCTGCGGAAGTCCAAGACACCACTGCAACCCATGGGGGCTGCCATCTGATGTCCCGGGAGAGGTACTGTTCTGCCCACGCTTGCTCCCCCGGTCCTCTCAGTGAAGAGGCGTCCTGGCTGGGTAAGGACACCGGCCGTCGGTGACAATGAAAAAATGCTAGTAAAATGTTTTAGTGACACTGTAGCTGTAGTAAAATTAATAAGAAGAAGAATAAGAAACATGGAAACAAATGAAATTTGACAAATGAGAGAGGAGACTATTTAATCCATTAAGTTAATTTGTTTAGCTAATAGCTAAGCTGTCCTAATAATAATAATGATAATAATAATAATTAGAACGAGTATGTATAAATTAATAAAATACAAAAAGTAACCATTTATAATACAGTTATTAATTTAATGTTTTTCAGTAACTATGGTTAGCTGACAATGGAGGAGAAGAAAATAAAATATTCAGGGAACATGCAATGAATTAACAAGAAAGTAAGCATTGGTGCATAGAAAAAGCAATCTATATTTTTTTAATTTTACAGACCTAAGCAGAGGTTTGTCAGATTAATATACTTAATCTCAACAGCAATAGATGCAGACCTCTTAATACATTTATGTGTGCCAGTCTGTTGAGCTCAACTCCACTCTCTATGTTTTGGTTTGCATGTTGTCTGTCTGTTTGCATGGGGTTTTCCTTATAATCAATGAGTTTTTTTTTCCAAGACTGAAAGATGTGCAGATAAGGATAACTAAGAACCCAAAACTGGTCTGTTGTGAGAGAATATGGAAGTGTGCATGACTGTCAACTGCAGTGGATTAACGCTCATTCCAAAGTTAGTTACTGTGTTGCTCCCAATGCATTTTCCTGAAATAGGCACTGTATCCAAGATCCAAAAAAAAAAACAGAGGAAGAAATGAATTGATGGACAGCTTTCTGAAACTGCAGAAGGTAGTCTGTTTGAGTAATCAAATGCTCCATACTCTATTATCAAATTGTTATTATTGAAAAGTGAAAATTATTTGTATGGAGGCAATTGAAACACTACAGTTAGATGAATGTTGTCATTTTCTGATATTCAGCATCATTTTTCCTACAGACATAGAGTGTCAAAGATATACAATGCCTCAAGGTACTGTGTAAATGTGCATGCAATAGTACAATTGCCAAATCTTTTCATAAATCAAAAGGTAATACTAGACATGGGCCTACTAATTCTAGTTGTATATATTTTTTAGACTCATATATTTAACAAGACCTTCAGAAACACTTTGTTTGGACTTAATTAGACTTTTAAGGCACTAGTGACACTTTAGAATCAGGGTTACTTATAGTTAGTCAATTAGTATTTCACTAGAACTTAAGAAACTTTTTGTGTTGTGCAGCATTAAGTGACTAACAAATGCACTACTGCAAGCACTTAATCTCCAGTTGTAAAGTGTCATCACACCAAGTTATTGAAAAAAAAACACACAACTACAAAAATCATTTTTTTCAAATAAATAAAAGTTAAGTAATTCATCTAAAATATTTATGGACAATTTTAGTCTTCTATTAGCCTTATCATCGAAGACCTGCTTTGAAATACCTTTCCATGGAGGATTACCCTAAGTGCTTTCCTGAACCAGGTAAAAAAGAAAGCATGTATGAAAGGATTAAAAGTGGAGTTTAAGTAACCCAACCATACCAGAACATCAACCATAACAGGTGGTGCTGAATAATTAGAAAATGGATCAGAAACAAGACATATGAAAAATGGAGTCCAACAAAACAAAAAAACTCCAATAGTTATTCCCAGAGTCCTAGCTGCTTTTCTTTCTCTCTTCATTAACATAGCCTTTTTCTTCTCATTGGCAGTTTCATTTTTCATTGCCGCCTGTCGAATTGTTCTAGCCTGAATCCTAGCAACAATAAAAATCTTAATGTAGATGGCAATCATAATAAGTGCAGGAACATAAAAGAAGAACAACGATGAAAGAAGGCTTGAAGTGGCACTTTGTATTAGGAAGCATCCTCCGACACAATTAAAATTTTGATAATAAAAATCTTCAATACCTTTTGTATTTAATTTTAAAAATATCATTGCATACCCATGAAATGCAGCCAAGACCCAACCAGTTAAGATCATCTTGAGCGTAATATAAATTGTGATTGTTTCTCGATATTGCAGCGGGTGACATACTGCATAGTAACGATCTATTGCAATGAAAAACAGGTGCATTAAAGATGCTGTACACAGCATTATATCTGTGCTGCTGTGTATTTTACAGAATAATTCGCCAAAGTACCAGCAACTTTCCAGAGAGCGGATCAAGCTTGGAGGCATAATAAATCCACCAAGTAGTAGGTCTGCTATTGCCAATGAAAGAAGAAGAAAGTTGGTTGGTGTATGAAGTTGCTTGAAATGGGTGATGGAAATGATTACCAGAAGGTTTCCACAGACTGTTACTATTATTGCTGTCCACAGAAAAAAATATGTTGAAATTCGCAGAACCTCTGAGTAGATTACTTTAGGACAAGAGTCATTAATAGCTTCATAACAGAACTGTATATTTTCCAAGATTCCTGGTTGGCAGAAATTCATTTTAAAGAAATATGAGATATTGGTCATACAGCATTCTTTCCAAGTAAAAAAAAAAAAAGTCATAATTTTATATAGATACAATAATAAACGTACTGCTATATCATTTATGTTGGCTAAATATAAAGGAAAAAAAATATTGTCTTACATATCTGCTTAGGCATTTTAAAGGATTTTCTTTCAATTGTCTGTCTGCACATTTTCAAGAACAGATGTATTTAATGCCTGGAATCTGAATGCCAGATTAAAGTGCATTATAAAAATGCACTATAAAGTATTAACACTGTTGTTGGTAATTTAAATGATCAAAAATAATGCATATTGTATATAACTGAAAAGATAAACTGATTTATATCAATGCCTTTCTAGTGTTTTCCATTTTATAAGTAATCTGTAATATATTCCTAATTTAAGAAATACACTTGAGATACACAAACACACTGAAGATTTCCATAAATTAAAAATCTAAAATTTCAACTTTAAATATACCATCAGTATATTTTATATGCAGCAGCACTAATATATTATGAAACAGAATTTTTATTGAATTTTATATCTAGGCTATTTGTATGCTTACCTTAACTTGACTGTTGCTTCTTTTTTTTTCATATTTTATCATGCGTGTTTTATAGTCAGTCACACAAGAGCAGACAATGGAAAACAAGCAATTATATTATTGTCCCAGTGGCCAGTAAAGCCCAACACTGGTCATTAGGCTACAGCCACAGACATCTTGTTAAGGCAGAATGCTGCAGTGGGGCCTTGGGTATCAAATCTAGCTGCCATTTTTGCCATTTTTAAACTAATTATCTTTAAACATTTCATTAATGTGTCATATTATTTGTATTTACTGCTTTATTCTATAATATATATAAAATTACTGGGGAATACATTTCTAACAACTGCAATACTAATCAATCAGTTATTTTTGCACTAGTCCTATCTTACTTGTACTTTACAGCATGAGTGCAAATTATTAGGTGAATTTGGTTAAACAAATAAATTCTTAGTACAGTATTTACCTTTAGATTAAAGGTTTTTTTATTATTATTATTTTGCTCAGTTTGCAAAAACACCACAATTGGCAGTTGCTGAAGGTACTGTTTAAAAGGAGAATGTCCTAAAGGTTTTTTAAATAAAAAATGATGACAAGGATTAGGCAGAATATTGTTTAAGGACAATTGCAAGTGGCCAATCTACAAAGCAAGAACTGAAAAACCAATAACAAATGCAATGTTGAATTTTTTCAATATTTTGTTGTAGCACTTCCTGGTTGCTGGCTGAGTCTTTGGGTGAGGACTTTCTGCAATGTTTCTACCCACAACAGCTCTGTAAATGTAAAGTCAAGTGTAAAGGAAAAAGATGTAATAAGGTCCCAGAGTAGAAATTTAAATGAAAAATGTTGAGGAAAAATAATTCTGTGAAGGTCTTGAAAAACAGAGGGCCTTAATGCTATTTCAGTCAGTATTAGACAACACCTTTTTAACTAGGGCAATGCCATTTTATGGGTGAAGGGAGAAAAGTGTGTTCAGATTTTTTTCTTTGGTTTGACATACTTGAAGGTAAGCAGGAAACAAACATACATTTGTGTAATCTTGTGTGCTTAGTCATGCAGGGATCATGTGAATGAGCATATTCTTGACAACAAAAAGAATGTTAGATTAAATGTGTCAATACTTTAGGAAAAATTAGATTTTGAATTAACACTAGAATCCTTGAAGCCTACAAAAAAAACTCATAATCCCAGGCCACTTTAAATTCCTTCTCACCTCCCCATTAGCATCTTTTGTTTTGCAAATGTGTCGATCAGCTCAAGAAAGCAGCCTGCTATCCCACCCCCCCAGCTCAACTTGGACAAAAATGTTGAACACATACCTAAAACAGAAACTTTTTTCATGTTATAGTACTAATGACAAAATTTTGACATGAAGTGTATAATGTGTAAAGACTGAAGTCCAAATATCCAATAAACACTTTCACAAAAGGTACACATATAACAAAACAAGTGTGCTTTTATTCAAAAATATAACAGAAGAAAAACAAATCGGATTACGGTATGACACTGACATGACCGCTTGTGTGCAGCAGTATGAACTGCTGACTCATAATCAAGAGGTTGCCGGTTTGATTCCAGGCGCTTCCTAGAATTTCCATTTTGAGGAGAGAGCTGCTCTTATTGTTACTATTATAGAATAAAACATACATTTGATTTGAGTCTGTGACAGCTGGTGTAAATTTATGGTACTGTTACTATTATAGAATAAAAACATACATTTGATTTGAGTCTGTAACAGCCAGTGTAAATTTATGGTACTTGTAAAGTTTAGCATTGTTTTTTTATTCAGTTTTATTCTCTCAGTCATGTTCACGTTAAAATAAAGCAAATTTTCTAAATTAAAAAAATAACTAGCCTGCTCTTATATTTTATATGGCAGTAATGGGTTCCAGGGTCCCCAAAAATAAACATTCAAACTGATTAAATACAATACATTTTTCAAGCCAAAATGGTATTCAGTGTTGATCCGCATCTTGCCATTACACACGTGTTGTAAAACAGTTTATCCATGCTATTTTAAAAAGGAAAAAATAAAAGTTTTGTGAAACTTTGCTTTTTAAAAGGAGACCAGCTATGTGCTCCACTTCTCTTTTCGTCTTCTTCCATGATCATCCAGGGGCACAGAGTCACCACAGAATGTCTTTGTCAAACGTCATTATTGACATTATTGAATGTTAATGGCGAGATGTAAATAGTGTTTGGAGTTCTAGACAGTAATAATATAAAGTCACACTTATTATCACTCACATTGTCTAGCGGAAGCTTAATTTGTTATTTTGCAAAGAAATTGCTTACTGCTGTGGCAATTATAATACACATGTGTACTTTAGAGGTGAAGTGAGATAAAAATTGAGCATGCGGGTAACATGCAATCAAGAAGCAATAACTGAACACTTGTCAGATTAGTCCAGAGTGAAGTTCAGTAAGTTTAGCACAGATGTTTTAGTGTAGGTAAAGTGGTAACGGAGAGCTGTCATTCCTACCTCAGAACAGCACGTTCTGTATTGTGTTTGCATGTTCTCCCTTTGTATTTACGTATTGATTACTATCAGTGTCAGTGAGCTTATTCACTTGAACATGCTGTCCCTAGTTCTTTTATTATCATACCCTCAGCAAGAGTACTTCATGCATTAAAACTATTCAATATTTGTTTTTTGGCACTTCAGATTGTTTCATCATGGTGAGGATTTATTCCACAATATTATATTATTTTTCTCAGTAGTTTTTTTCCACACCTGAGCTCAACATGCCACAGACATTGTAAAGTACAGGTGGCTTGGCTCTTTCAAAATTCTAAGGCTTTTATTAAAATTCCATGCCATGTAATCAGTTTAGTTCAGATTTATTATTATTTGTACAATACATCCAGTTTTAAGTTTAAATTTTAAGGCTTTTTTTACACTGGCTCCATTAAAAAATGCAAAAGTAGGCTAATTATTTTTTTAAAATTTCTAAAATACGCTTCACTTTAGAGTGCAACATCATATGCCAAATTAAAATTATACCATGTTTGTAATAAAGAAATAACTGACTTGAAAAACACCAAACTCACCTTTACGTTTTGACCAAAGTATACCATGAAAACTTTACAATGTTGCAGAAAGCCAAAACGGTATTTTTTTTTACAGTCTTAATGCCTTTTCCAGTTTGAACTATAAACATTAAATTCTCTTTAGAAACCTTAAAAATATCTGTCTCTCTAGCCTTGTTGCCTCTATTGCTGATCTTTCTCTGTCACCCCATTGTAATTTACATTAGGAAAGTTTGTAGATCACCATAACTCAGCCATGCAATCAATGAGGTCTTTTTAAAGTGTTTGCTTATAACTGTGTGCTACGACCTATAAATGCAGCTGGACAATCCTTTCAGAGGCTGGGGCATAAGACTCCATTCAATGCATTTGCTTTAGCTTTCTCTAAATATCAAAGGGCTTACAGAGATACCTGCAAACTGAAATGCCCATTTTGATACAGTAATCGAGAGTGGACTTAATAATGCAAGAATTTTTTTTCTGTGGTTAATAAGCTACATCAGCTTGCACCTTGCTTTACTAACAATTTACCAGTGGAGAATATGAAAAATACCTTAATGCTTCATAAGAAAGTAACAACCTTTTAATGTTTTCCATTTTCCATTTCCATTCAGCTCCTATCCTATATTTTCATAAATTCTTCTTCATCTATTAATAACCTGCCCAGTGAAATGAAACCAACCACCAGTGTATCAGATTCAATTTCCCACCACAGAGACCAAGTCATACATACATGTCATATTTATGGGTGTCACATTAATAACAAAGCATATCAAATTGTTCGGTGTGTGCCATCTGCCAGCAGATGTGTGCAAGAGAACCTTAAGCTGTGTTGAATCCAGACATTGTAATAAAATAATATGACCAGCTTATGCATTCTTTTTAAAAGGCGTCTTTAAACAGATCTTTATAGAAATGCAATAAACACGACTTTCTAACATTCTTACTCTTTTCCTCATTTCATCTCTTTGTTCAAGCTGCTAGGCAATATTACAGATTGTGTTACTTGTGTTTTGTCCTCTAGCATTTTGTATATTATTTATGTTTATTATTTCTTGTTATGATTTCTTTGTCATCTTTTACTTGGTATTAATGTGTTGATCCTGATTTATATTTAGTGTTGTTTGTTGTGCTTTTTTAGTGGTTCTCTTCCTGTTGTACCATTTTTAAAATTTGTGATTCAAATAATCAAATGCACTGTGTTAAAAAATGTATTCCTAATATTATTTTATTTTGACAAACAATTTTGAGATGAAAGGCTCATTTAATTGTTGATATATTCTTAATAGCCAGATATAACCAACAAAAATGTAAAAAGAGGGAGAGCACATTATTGCTTCATTAACAGATTCAGAAAAGAACTACATGGATGCATTGCTTAACACTTATGTTGTAATTAACATTTTAATTTTTCATTTATTTAGCCAATCAGTTTTCTAAACCATCACTGCTTTTTCACTATAGTCTTATGGAGGAGGACAAAACGTACAAATGTTCTATGAGATATTAGACACTTTCAGCAAATTAAAGAACCTAGCTGACATTGACAGAGGTTTTGCCTTTTTGCATGCCAGCAATCATCAAATGACTGTCTGGAATCTATATGCAATATGACAACACCTTTTTTTCACCTGTTTTTCAAGTCAAAGTTGTTTCTTCACAAACATGTCATATATGCATTTTTCTTTTGAAATTGTGCTCTAAAGTTGAGGGTTTTCTTTAAATGTTTAAAAATATCTTGCCTATGCTGCCACTTCAGTAAATTTTTAGGATTTTATTTTCCAGAGGTGCTCTGTGCTCCACTGCCTCCATTATAAAGCATCAGCACGGGCAAGATATTTATTTAAATTTATAAAAATCTCTTTAACTTTAGAACACAATTTCTTTTAGAAATAATTTGTTCCAAGTTAGGCAAATGAGCTAACAGCAAAAATGTACAAAACTAAAGCAGCACTAGACAAGCCCAGAAATAAATGAGTGAATGTCGTTTGAGATCCTGAGACAAAGCTGGAACAAACCTACTCCACACAAAATCTGTTTATTTGTTTGCTGCTAAAAATTAGTCAATGGAGTAATAACAAGAAGCTTTGAACATTTTTGATTTCACATTTTTCTCCGTCGTATAAAAATAACCCTGTCAATCAAAGAATTTAGTTTGTCCATAAAAGTTTTCAGTAAAAATATTATCTGAACAAAAGTTTGAATATACCTACTGTATATTCTTTAACAAATATTAGAACTGATAACTATAGCTGCCAATCTATAATACAAAGCTCTGAATATTGTAGAATTCTAACAAGTGCTTTAAAATTGACTTCAGTTTTCACCTTGAATGTACACATTTATTCAGGCTGTTTTAATTTATTCTGTGTAAAGCCGTATTAAAGAAGAGTTGTTTTTAAATATTTCTCCAAATGCAACCATTTTAAGAGCTTTTCTAAACCACTTATAAAAGAAGGCATATATAAGGGGATTCAAAGTTGAGTTTAAGTAAGCAAACCACATTAAAATTTCCCCTACTAATGCTGGAGTTGAATAATTGAGAAAGGGATCAAGAATTGCGCACAAGAAATATGGCGACCAACAAATGAGGAACACACCTACAACTATTGCCAGGGTTTTTGCAGCTTTAGTTTCTCTTTTTCTGGAAGATTTTTTTCTACTTTCAATAATCTGTGCTTGATTTTTTGCTACTGTAAAAATTTTTACATAAATAGCTATCATGATAAAACCTGGAATATAAAATGCAATTGTTGAACAAAGCAGACCTGATATTTGACTTTGTATTAAGCTGCAACCCCCAACGCAATACAAAACCTCCTTATAATAATGTTCTATACCTTTCATATTAAGTCCTAAAAATATAACACCAAACCCAATAATGGTTGACAGAGCCCAGCTAATTAAAACAGTTTTACCTATTAGTGATACACTGATTTTAGTGTGATAAATTAGAGGATAACACACTGCACAATAGCGGTCAACTGAAATGAAAGAAAGATGCAAAATAGAACTTGTGCAGAGCATCATGTCCATGCTAGTATGAAACTTGCAGAAGAAATCTCCAAAATACCAGCAGGTTTCCACCGATCTGATCATGCTGGGTGGCATCACAAGTCCTCCAAGTAAAAAATCAGCAACTGCCAAAGACAACGTGAGGAAGTTTGTTGGTGTATGAAGCTGCTTGAAATGAGAAATAGAGATTATCACTAAGAGGTTACCACAAAGTGTGAATGTTGTTATTGTCCATAGAGTCATATATATGAGAACACGGGCAGTTATGGAATATATTTGTTTCGGGCATGAATTTTCTAATGATGCATAACAAGTGTGGCCATCTTTTGTTATTCCTCTTTGTGTGAAATTCATTTTTTTCTTCAACCTAGGGAGAAAAAAAAACACCTTTTTTAAATGCAGGGCTGTATATTCATACTAACAATAAGATACTTTTTATACTGTAGTATTTAATACTAATTACAGTAATGACATTTAGTCTGAATTCTTTTTTTGAAATCTAACAAAATATAAAATAGTAACAAGTGTAATGTCTTGGTAATATTTTAGTTTTGGTACTGCGAAAGTGCATCTACCTGTATTACTCATTTACTATGATGAAAGAAGACCTTAACAAACACTTCTTTGGGTCTACATAACACTTTCAAAGCATCAGTAAAGTGTTTACTAACTATTAACTAAACATCACTTTGGTTTGGTCTGAGGTGGCTTAACTGAGACACATTTCTCTTCATGTTACAAATTTAGTATAAGACCCATGAATCCTTCATATTAACAAGTAATTTTACCATCATGTCAATATGCCTGCCCTGTGGTGGGCTGGCACCCTGCCCACGGATTTGTTCCTGCCTTGTGCCCTGTGCTGGCTGGGATTGGCTCCAGCAGATCCCCATGACCCTGTGTTAGGATATAGTGGGTTGGAGAATGACTGACTGACTGTCAATATGCCACACTGCAAAAGTATGAATAACCCATATATAGTGTTATTAAGACCAAAAGAAGCCTTTGTTAAGGTCTTGTTACGTAAGAGTAAAAGAGTAATAGATTCATTTTTGTAGTAACTAAACTAAAGTTTTGTCATTGTTTATTTTATAATAACCTGATTCTACTTCATTTCTTAACATTTTATAACACATCATTTGGCTTGTCAAACTGTTACATAAACTTTATATATGACTACCATAAAGTATACAGCTAAATACATTTATAATTTTGTCAGTACATATGGTGCTTAGACAACCTTTAACAATATGACTGAAAGACGAATTTGCATTTAGTAGGTTAAAAAATTTAAGATTCAACTTTTTATAAGAAATTTTAGTGGATATTAACTGTCAACACCACCACCTCCAGCGTATTGGTAATAAAAAATTGTGAAGTTCTATCATATCAATAAATGTCAGTAATAGTAATTATATTAACTTAACATTTCTCTTTCAGAATAAAACAAGCATCTACTATTTTTCATCAATTTTAAATCACTTTAAAAAAACAATAAATTATTATATTGTCACAAATTGAATAGTTATCCTTAATACACTTACACTTTTGTCCCATTACCCTCTGCCATGCACTGGGTTTTGTTTCATTTAAAATGGTCTTTTATAATATTCTTTGAAAAATGAAATCAGTAGGAGTGTCACATGAGAAATCACACATACAGCAATAATTGCATTTTGTCTCAATGGGGTTGGATTACCTTTCATTCATTAGTTGTGAAAATGTAAAGGGTCCACAATGTAAGTATTTTACAGTATATGGCAAGCTCTTCATAGCTACTTTCTATATGTATTTGATGACAAGTACTATATAATAAAAAAATCTAAAAAAACATAACTAAAACAAAATAAACTTGTTGAAAAAAAGTACTGAAATACTGAAAAACCTATTCAAAAGAAGAAAACAGTATTAAAATGCCATGAAACATTATATATAAAAGCCACTCTGAACATTAGAAATGTTTGGTTAAGAGCAATCAGTTCAGCCTATAATAGTTTGGCATTTTTCATATATCCAAAGTATTAAGCTAAATTGATTGATCAAATACCATTGTGTGGTTGTCAGCTTCACCTTTTAGTGTTATTATCCATACTTAATTTTATATCTTAAGTAAAACAGTGTTACCCTAATTTACCCTACAAGGAGTAATCCCTTGTGTGGAGGTTAAGTTCTGTTTTGAAAAGTTGCACTTGATTGAATGGAATGTAATTTTACTCCAATAAAATAAAAAAAATTATAATCCACCCAAACATTATATGCATATTTTTTATCTGTTCCTTATGCCCTATTGTTTGTAGTGCTTTATAATCTCAACTTTTCATGAAGAATGGAGATCACAAAGTTTTTGATACAATGCCAGGATCCTACCTGAGGCTCAATGGTGGACACACATCAAAGTGGATGGAGTTTAACACTGGTTAGACACCTCTAAATTGCTTTAAGTCATTGCTCTATCTGTGTCCTCTGTTCACACTCTGCTTGGCCTGCTCCTGTGGCTGCTTCTTAGGTGGCTCTGGTCACTCAGACAGTCTTTGACAACCTGAAAAATTGTCCCTCTCTGGTCAGCACTGTGATGTTAAAGATTTTTTTTAGCTGTGAATATCTCTCTTTCCTTCCTTGTCCGCCCACATATGATATCTCAATCTTCTGCCTCATCCACTGCCCGCCTATGCATTCAAGGTAATGGTTCCAACCTCACACTGCTCATTTGAGGAAATGGGAATATAATGGTTTTGACTAGGGGCTTATTTTTGCCTGGACAAAACTGCCAGTACTGTGAGGATTATAGTTTTTGATTTCTTCAGCTCCTTCAATACCAATCAGCTATCATTGTTTAAGGATGAACTCAGAGATATGCTGGTGGATGAGTCTATGGCGTCCTGGTTTATTGACTATCTGTCCAGCAGACCACAGTTTGTGAGACTCAATGACTGCGTTTCTGATTCGGATGTGAGCAACATTGGAGCACCACAAGGAATGGTCCTGTCTCCTTTTTTACACCTCTGACTATAAATACAGCATCAGCAGAGGTGGGTAGTAACGAGTTACATTTACTCCATTACATTTACTTGAGTAACTTTTCAAAAAAATTGTACTTCTAAGAGTAGTTTTACTGCACCATACTTTTTAATTTTACTTGAGTACATCTGTGAAGAAGAAACACTACTCTTACTCCGCTAAATTGGGCAACACTTGACTCGTTACTTTTTTCCATTTACACATTACACTATATTTTTGGCAGAGAGAAGTTGCCAGTGGACCTACTGCATGACTGTTTCACCAATCAGATGTAGCAACAATAATCACGATTCAGTTTCACCAATCAGACGAAGCCATGCAGTCACATGACCACACACAAACTTCCTGCGACTGCAGCCTGTGAGAGACTTTTTAGTCATGCGGGGCTCCTGTTCACTGCTAAATGGTCACAGCTTCACTGCAAGAACCTTGAGAGCCAACTCCTGCTGAACCTTAACCATCACTTCACTGAGTGAAGAACAAGAACATTTTAACCAAACATGCACAGACAGTCATGGTAAAGTGAGACTTCTTGTACGTGCACAAGCTGCCTTGTTCTAATGTTATTTTCTATCAGCTGTGCTATTTGGAGGACAAGTGTGTGATGATGCCGATCCCCTACAGAATCCCTCTTCCCACATGGGAGTCTGCTGAACCCACACCGTCGATAGTTATGACCGAGATGAGCTGACATATGAGGATAATTCACTGATGAAGCCAGAGGATGGTGGAAAAAGTGCTTTTATTAAAAAACAGTCAAAACAAAAGTAAAATCAACAAAAGTGTCAATGGTGCAGTGTTCTGAAAAACAGTACATAAATAAAAAATCATTGTGAAATGTAAGGATGAAAAAAAAATCAATAAATAAATCTGTTAAAAATCTGAGGTTAAAATGCAGACTAACTCCTCCTGATCTCAGCCCATCTCCTTCTCATTCTCTCGGCTCACCCATTGCTCGCGTAGTCAGTGGAGACTCAGCAGCCACAAGCCAAAATTGTCATTCCCAAGCCAGCCTTTCATGTCTTTTAACTTCTTTTCTTTTCTCCTTTTCTTTGATTTCCCCTTCTTTTTTTGTGCTGACCTGTATATATACATTCCCGTCTCCGTGGGCCTTAATCACATGCCACAGGAAGCCAAGGAAGCAATTGAGAACTACATGTGCGGATGCAACTCGCTTCAACTACCTTATTAACTCCCCACGGTCGTGCAATTGCGCCCACGGAGAGTGACATGGCTTTATGGATTTGAAACTGGCCTTTTTTTTTTTTAAGCCATGGACCCGCTACACCACAAAGGGGATATGCAGTATTATATGTCAGTGTACAGTATATCTTGTCACTGTAAGTAGTTTGCACTGTTCAAACATACATGTTACCTACTGTAGGTATTGGCTTCAAAAGCTGTGTTATAAAAGACTGAGATTTGGAACTTTGTGTTATTTGTGCATCTTTATTTTGTAAGGATGTTATTTATTTTTACTTTTTTTTGTAAATAGCAGAATTTGCACATTATTTTATATTTTGTCTGTCTTATTACAACATTTCTAAAAAGTTAATAATTGATTATGTTCAAACAGTTACTCGGTTCTTTCCTCTGCATGTCCTGGAGTACAAAAGAAACACCATTATGCACCAAAATGTGGAGAATGGGCAAGATGGAAAAAAAAACACCTGTGTCTCTGTTTTTTGTCAGTGTGGCTTTGACATCATGGACTATAAGGTGCATACTAATTCAGAACACTCAATAAAACTGAATAAAAAAAAGTCAAGTGACAATGAGATATGAAAAAAGTAGATTCACCAGCATTTGTGTGTCAGATTTTATCCCTCCAGATCAGAGAATTTCCAGTTTGATTGTCTGAAAACACCACTCACATCTACAGTTATTCCCAGTTTCAAATAGAAACAAACAGCATCAGATCCCTTGGGGGTATACGCTAACTTTTACAAGTATTATCTATTTACACCAGACGCAAATCAAATGTATGTTTTTATTGTATAATATTAACAATAAGAGCATGTCAGTACTCAAAATAGTAAATATACAAGGCAGTTGGGATTGAACCGGGGGACTCTTGATTACAAGTCAGCAATTCTTACCTCTACGCATTAGAAGCTGTTGCATCATCCTTGAACCTTTTGTGAAAGTGGTTATTTGATCTTTGGACTTCAGGCTTTACACATTATATAGTTTATGTGTACATTTTGTCATTTATTACGAAAATATGAAAAATGTTTCTGTTTTAATTATATGTTTACACAGATTATTGTACAAACGGAACACACATGAAATGCATGTGTTCCAAATAATGATCTATTATTTCCATTCTAAAACTCCAGCATTTCACTTCCAGATAATGAAGGCTGGAACTGGGAGAACTTTGTGCCTGTTCTTCGGTGGTGGGGGGAAGGAATAGTAGACTGCTTGATGCTTGTCTTGATCAGCACATTTACAAGACAAAAGATGCTAACGGTGAGGTGCGAAGGGATTAAAGGTGGGCCAGATTTACAAGTTTTTTCGTAGGTTTTGGTGATTCTAGTGTTAACAGCAGTTAACAGAATTTGTGGAGAAAATAAACCTATTGGGATTCAATTATTGATAATGTTAGAGAAAATGCTCCATAAATAAAGAATAGGCGTGTGCTACTGATATTAATGAGTCCAAAGATGAAGGTATTTTATTACTACATTAACCAATGGTACCACTTTGTGATCCTGTTTAATGCAGCATGGCTGACTGACTCATCTCAACAGAGCATCCTCTTTTTTTCAAGTTGGGTTCATTTACATTACACAGCTTTAAAGCATTTGCATTGCACCAAATAGAGAACAGATGCATGTTATGGTCTTCAAACACATCTATCTCTTGAGTATTATCTAAAAGTTAATAAATAGTTACACAAATTTGTGGTTCCTAGAAGACTTCTTGATTGTAAACCAATTTTGGTTTCCGGCTTTGCCCATATATTTGATAAGACTGCATGTATGAGTTTCAGTGCTATATTAAAAGTGATATGTAAATAAGTTCATTATCTATACAATGTTTGCATATTTTAATTTTTTTTTTACAATGAACAAGTATTATTGGCACGCAGTATGATATAGCATTTAACACTTTGGATTTAGGAATCCACACCCTAAGGTTGTGGGTTCTAATCATGTTACTGTCATTATGTGATCATGAGCATGTCACTTCACTTGCTTCTGCTCCAGTTGGAAAAACAAAAGAAATGTAACTAGTTTCATCTAAGATGTTGTAAGTCACTTTGGTGTCAGTCAAATAATAAGTAATAATGATATATTATTAGGTCATTGAAAAGGCTTGCTCTGGAATTTTCTATAGACAGTTTTCCATGTGTAAAATATTCCTGCATTAAATCAATTTCATCTTTTCCTAGTGCCTTGGCTTTTGTTGGTCGTCATTGCAAAACAAAATTTTACACAAAAATGTATTCTTCAGAAGTAAAATGGGCGATCAGTAAGAATAATGTAAAAATTGAGTATAAATTGTTATTATTAGATTTACATGACTTTTGTTTGTCTACATTTTACATGCAAGTATTTAAGTATTGTGAACTTGGCCCGGACACAGACAGGCGGACATGTTGTTGTCAAACCACCACACGTTTATTTACAGTATTTACAATAATAATAATGGTCACAAAGACCCCAGTCCATTGGTCACACAGACCTTAATCACGTGCACAAACCCCAAACAGTCACAATCCTGGCCACAATGCCTTGTCTTTGGGCCGCCTCCACAGCTCCTCTTGCCTCGTCCTCCTTCCACCCGACTCTAGCCTCTAATGAATGGAGACGGCCCCTTTTATAGAGGACCCGGATGAGCCCCAGGTGTTCCCGGCATTCCTCCTCTAGCCACGCCCCAGTGTGGTAGAAGTGCCGGCTGTCCTCCCGGCTGCTCTCCGGGCGCCGTCATCAATCTTCCCCCCAGCACTTCCTGGTGTGGCGGAAGTGCTGGGGTAACAGGTCCCCAAGGCACTGGGGCGCCTCCTGGCGGTGACCATGGGCCCCTACAGGGTAGGGCTTCCATGCCCTGTACCCGTGGCCCCCAAAACAACCCGGAAGGCAACCCCCACGTGATCCAGGGTGGGTGCAGACCCACATCCGGTCCTTCCTGTCGTCCCGGCCGGGTCATGGCCCCTGGCATCCCTGACAGTATTTTTTGTGTGTTTTAATCAGTTGTTTTTGGTCCCCCTTGAAGTCCACAGATGCAAATGTGTATACAGTAATCCCTCCTCGCGTTCCAGAACCCCCGGCGATAGATGAAAATCCGCAAAGTAGAAACCATATGTTTGTATAGTTATTTTTATATATTTTAAGCCCTCTCCCACACTGTTAACATTATTAGAGCCCTCTAGACATGAAATAACACCCTTTAGTCAAAACTTTAAACTGTGCTCCATGACAAGACAGAGATGACAGTTCTTTCTCACAATTAAAAGAATGCAAACATATCTTCTCTTCAAAGGAGTGTCTGCATCAGGAGCAGAGAATTTCAGAGAGAGAGAGCGAGTGCTCGCAAAGAAAAGCAAACAATCAAAAAATCAGTACGTGTGCTTTTAAGTTTGCCAAAGCACCGCAATAAAGCTGCATTTTTCAGAGGAGCGTCAGTATCTTCTAAGCAAACAGCCTCTGTGCAAACAGCCCCTCTGCTCACACCCCCTCCGTCAGGTGCAGAGGACATCAGAGAGAGAGAGCGAGATTAAAGCAAATAATCAAAAAATCAATACGTGTGCTTTTGTGCTTTTAAATATGCCGAAGCACCGCAATAAAGCGGCATTTTTTAAAGGAGCGTCAGTATCTTTTAAGCAAACAGCCTCTGCTCACACCCCCTCCATCAGGCGTAGAGAATGTCAGAGAGGGTGAGAGAGAGGCAGAGACAAGCAAACAATCAAGCACCGCGCGGGAAGCATATCTTATAGCATTGAGGAGTTTTAGTTAATATGTAATACATGCTCTGATTGTGTAGCTTCTAAGCCATCCGCCAATAGCGTCCCTTGTATGAAATCAACTGGGCAAACAAACTGAGGAAGCATGTACCATAAATTAAAAGACCCATTGTCAGCAGAAATCCGCAAACCAGCGAAAAATTTGTGATATATATTTAGACATGCTTACATTTAAAATCCGCGATAGAGTGAAGCCGCGAAAGTCGAAGCGCGATATAGCGAGGGATTACTGTATAAGGAATTTTGGAAAGCAGGAGAGTGATACAATACATCCCCAATCTAAGTATGCAAATAAGCATGTAAATGTAAATGATTTTGTAGGGTGATGTGGTGATCCCATTTCAGAGTCGGGTAATGCAAATGTGTATTACAATGGAATAGCTTGTGAGGAACCCATTAACATTAGAATCACTGAAGCCTACGAAAAAAGTCTTATTCCCGGGCCACTTTGAATTCCTTCGCACCTCTCCATTAGCGTCTTTTGTTTTGCAAATGTATCGATCAGCACAAGCAGCAAGCAGCCTGCTATTGCGTCCACCCCAGTGCCACATCTCAAGTTGGACAAAAAGTTCTCCCAGCTCAAGTCTGTTTATCTGAGTGTGAGGTGCCTGGAGTTGTATTGGGAAAATAATATGTCTTTATTTGGAACACATGCATTTTATGTCTGTTCCGTGTCTACAACGACCTGGGTAAATGTAGGATGACAGGAAATGCAAGGCAAGAAATGTTGAACACATAGCTAAAACAGAAATTTTTCCAAATATCAAATAAACACTTTCACAAAATGTACAAGTATAACAAAGCAAATGCACTTTTATTCAAGAATATAATCAAAGAAAAAGATATAGGGTTAGGGTACATTGCTTATATGACTGCTCGGGTGGTGCAGTGGTTAGAACTGCTGACCGATAAACAAGAGGTTGTGGGTTCAATTCCTAGTTTTACCGTTTTGAGAAGTGAGCTGCTCTCATTGTTACTATTATACTGTAGAATAAAAACATACATTTGATTTTAGTTTGTAACAGCTGGTAAATATTTATGGTACTTGTAAAGGTTAGCGTTTTCTTTTTTTTTTTTATTTTATTCTCTCAGTCATGTTCATGCTCACCCCGATCTGACACTGCTGTTTTAAAATAAAGATGTGCTATAACAGAGGTGAACTCAGATGATGATGACGGATCTACATCGGATAAGCAGGGTTAAAAGAATGATTGATTAATAACTTACCTTAAGATTACGTTCATGAGGTATGGATAGTGGCAGACCATCTAGTTGCAAAAGTGACCAGAGAGCAGAGTGCATGATAGGAAAAGCCAGAAAAGAGCAAGACGTTGTGAAATTGTATTTTCTTTTGAATTTGGGGGAAAAATCTTACCATATTACTATGTTAAAAAAATGAAAAGTTACTGCGTTTGTCAAATACTCATGTAGCATACAAAAATCAAACCCTGGCCCCCCAATTACCAACTATGCTTCCTTTCCACTGTGCTATTGTAAATGGTTTGCTTGTCAGCATGGAGTTGTGAAAGTAATCATTGAAGAAGTCTGAATCATACAGAGGAGGATGGAATAAGGCCATAAGAATACTATTTCTTTATTAACTCCTGAAAAATTGTTCTCTAATATATGACAATTAAGTAAAGTTGTAGTGTTTTCCAAGTTGTACTGTAAAACAACATGGATTCCACCAGCTTGACACTAAAAGTCACAGGTGTTAAATCTGAAAATAATGCATTTTTCTCTATTTTTTTGTGAGTGATTATTTGTTCTTGTTGCTTCTCAATGTGATTATCAGGTGTAGAAACATGAATGTGAATTGTGGAAGCCTTTAATAAGGTAATGAAAAATACATTTCGTGCATGGAATTGACAAAGCCTTGACTGGAAAACAAAGCATAATCAAATGAGACACAGAAAACTAAAAAAGGAGTGTCATGGAGGAATGGCAAATATTGATGTTTTTTTTTTTTTATTTGTGTAATTTTAGCAAAGAAATAGTTGTTGGCTACCTGTGGAAATTGAACTCAGGGGTGTTGGTTCATTGACGTGTATTCTATCCACTATGGTTCCGTTAAAACTGGTCAGCACCTCTTTCTTATTATACTGTATAAATTGAAAAAAGATAGACTGAGATGGAAGGTAATAATGTAATGCTACCTCATATACATAACAAGGTGTAAAACTCGTGTAATTATTTTTTGGAGTAGATGGAGGTGACCATGTGATTGGCAAGAATTGGTAAAATTGTAGGGGAAAAAATTACCAGTAATTTGTGGTGTAGTGTTTAGCATATCTGCCCTTAAAATAAAAGCTATATTTTCAACTCCTGGTCATAAAGGATTTTTATATCAAAATTTGTCATTGTATGCTTTGTATGTGGGCGGGGTCATAATTTCTCGGACATTACCTCTTGTTACTTGGGAAGCAGGTACAAGGTGGGAGTATGAAAATATGTTTTTGGACTCGTGCTTTTTGAACAATGACAGATGTTAATTGAAAAATTGTTCATGTAACTTCTCATTGTCAGTATCATGAGTGTACACATGTATGTGTAATATTTAGGCTGTTAGTGTGGTAATGAGAAACACTTAGTGTTTCTGTACCTGATTGAGCCTTGAGTAGAAAGTGAAGGTGATTCAAAGGAGGTATATATAGGAAAGTGTGCATCATGGAAAAGCTGACAAGCGGTGCCAAGCAATAATGACATGTATATGGAAATTTGTGTTGAGCATTAAAGGAAAAATTTTAGGTCATAAATATGAATTGAACTCTAACTTATTGGTTGATAGGCATACATTCTATCCACTACACTACCATTGGTCTACAGATGTCTCAGTTGATTCTGTATATCAGACTACTGTATATTATCTAAACAAAGAGCAAAATATTCAGTTTAAAAGATATTATGGAACTGTGCTTAATTTGTGAATAAAGTTGTCAAAATCAGTTTTACTCTGTTTTGGAGGCTGGTGGAGGACAGTGTGTGACCTTGAATATTAGAAAGGTATGAAATGGCTCAAAAGAAATTGTGGTGTAGTGGTTAGTATTTCTGCCCTGAAAGGAAGTTTTGGGTTCAAATCCTGGCCATTAGGTAATCATTTTTATTGTGATTAAACATTTCTTATTCTCTATATTAAATGTGCATAATCATATTTTCTCTGGTGTTGGTCATTATAATTTGGAGAGCAGCTACAAGTTTTTGGCATGAAACCATTACAATTATATGGTGACAAAATACATATAGACTAATGTATTAACATTAGAATTTTCAACAGATTTAGTAGTGGCCTTAAAAATTTGAAAATGTTGAAAATGGCATGTGTCCATGACTTTATGCTGTGTTTCTGTGAAAATTACAAGGAACTGTAACTGTTGGAGAAATACCAAGAATTCAGTTTGGGTTGCAACACCAAAACAGGTGGTGTAGAGGTAAGTGCAAGTGAAGTGTCAGTTCTTCATGTGATCTCTCCCAACAGATTCAAATCCGGGAGGACTTTGTTCCTGAGGCATGAAAGACAGGAGAGTACAAGTGGTAAGAGTGAGGTAGTAAGAAGAGTTGTATTAAGAGGAGTGGTAGTAGGAGGAGTCATAAGAGTGAGGTAGTAAGAGGAGTCAAGTAAGAGGAGTGGTAAGAGTGGTAGTAGGAGGAGTCATAAGAGTGAGGTAGTAAGAGGAGTCATAGTAAGAGGAGTGGTAAGAGTGGTAGTAGGAGGAGTCATTGTAAGAGGAGTGGTAAGAGTGAGGTAGTAAGAGGAGTGGTAAGAATGAGGTAGCAAGAGGAGTCGTAATAAGAGGAGTGGTAAGACTGGTACGAATGGTAAGAGTGGTAAGAGGAGTTTTAAGAATGTCATTGAGTCACCATCTGCCAAGAGGGAGGCAAATTTATTACTTGCTGCAAAAGTGAACATATTATGTACCTATTCATATACTAATGAAGTGCAATACTTATTACATTTTTAGTCCAACCTCTTTGTCACAGGGATGCATCAGGTAATAATTATTATATATTCCCAATATGGCTTATGCAGTGATACACCTGCAGATGGTGGTAGACCATAACTTGCTCATTTGCTTACAATAGAATATTCTTTGTGTCGATGCTGTGCTCTCTTTAGCAAGTACCTATACCATTATACCATTACTGTTTTTGGCTCCAAACCATACTGGAAAATAAATACACTGTTTCCCATTAGGAAAACAACAAGTTGAAATTGTAAAGTACAATAATTAAAGATATGAAAGGAGTATTATTCTAAGAATATTTACTGCATGTGGGATTGAAAAGTAAACTGTCAGCCAATAAAAAGCACCTAAAAATTTTATAAAGTCTAATGCATAAGTGCTTTGGCTTTTACAGTCCCACCTTTAGTGGCACATACACAGAAATCCTGGTAAAAATGTAAACAAACATGCATATAGTTTTTGGAAAGTTGTCTTATAATTTTACATTTCTTTTTAGAAAAATCAAAAACAATTTTTAAAAATATATAGTATGTATAATCCCCTTGTTCATCAATTTGTCCCTTTTCAGACAGTTATTTAAGTCACAAAAAGAAAAATGACAGCGGTGCACACACTAGTTTGAAACAGTACATTAAATTTATTAGGATATACTTAACATTTAGAGAGATTTGCACAATTTTCAAGTCTGGTCCATAAGTTAAAAGTTATATCCCTTCAACCTACCCAATTGATGTGACAAAAGGAAAAGGTAACATTCACTTACAAAAAAGAATGAAATAAATGAGATCTTACCACATAGTTTTAAAGAAGTATATAATTTGTTTTACAATATTTCTTTTTACCAATAGGGCCAGTACACAGTGATCATGAACATTTTTAGTAATACAAAATTAAATATTACACTTCTGTTGAAAATAATAAATTTACAATTAAACCGGTGAACCAAATGCACTATGGTAAACAGCACAGAAAAAACAACATCAGCATAAATGACTGAATTTTCTTCAGCGGCTGCTGAATCATTGTAATAATGTTTTCTTAATTACTGTTGACAAGTACACAAATAACAAAAGCACCAAACTAGCGCATTCACTATATTCATAATAGTTTTTTCATAAAAATATTTTCTTGCCAAGAATGTGAACTTTTTTTTTTTTTTTAAGAAAAAGTTGTAAATATCTCCAGTTGTTTTTGAACCACATTGCCTATTGCAGAATGCTAAAGTATACTATAATAATTAACTTTAACTTTTGGATCAAAATGTGCCTTGAGATTATTTTATTTTACTCAGAGTAAAGCTGTGTTAAAGAAGAGTTGTTTTTAAAAATTTCTCCAAATACAATTATTTTGAGAGCTTTTCTAAACCATGTGTAAAAGAACGCATAAATAAGTGGATTCAAAGTTGAGTTTAAATAAGCAAACCAGATTAAAATTTCCCCTATTAATGCAGGAGCTGAATAATTAAAAATGGGGTCAAGAATACTGCAGAAGAAATATGGTGACCAACAAATAAGGAATACACCTACAACTATTGAAAGAGTTTTTGCTGCTTTAGTTTCTCTCTTCCTTGACATTGATTTTTTTCTGTCTTCAATGGTTTGTGCTTGTTTTCTTGCTACTGCGAAAATTTTCACATAAATAACTATCATGATAAAACCAGGAATGTAAAATGATATTAAGGAACAAACAAGTCCTGATGTTTGGTTTAATATTAGTGTGCAACCCCCAACACAGTACAAAACCTGACTATCAAAATTTTCCATACCTCTTATGTTAAGTCCTAAAAATATAACGCCAAACCCAAACATGGCTGATAGAGACCAGCAAATGAGAACAGTTTTACCTATTAGTGATACACTGATTTTAGTGTGATATACTAGAGGATAACACACTGCACAATAACGATCAACTGAAATGAAGGAGAGATGCAAAATGGAAGTTGTGCAGAGCATCATGTCTGTGCTAGAGTGAAACTTGCAGAAGAAATCCCCAAAATACCAACAGGTTTCCACCGATCTGATCATGCTGGGTGGCATCACAAATCCTCCAAGTAAAAAGTCAGCAACTGCCAAAGACAACGTGAGGAAATTTGTTGGAGTGTGAAGCTGTTTGAAATGAGAAATGGAGATTATCACCAAGAGATTACCGCAAAGTGTGAATGTTGTTATTGTGCATAGAGTCAAATATATGAGCACACGGGCAGTAATGGAATATACTTGTTTAGGGCATGAATTTTCTGTTGAGGCATAGCAGGTGTAACCATCCTTTGTGATTCCTCTTTGAGTGAAATTCATTTTTTATTAAGCCTAAAAAAAAATACAGTAAAGGACAGTATATTTATATTAACAATAAAAGTCCTTTATAGGAGTAGAAATTGATTTGAACAACAGTATAGTGTAAAGATATTTAGATAGAATGTCTGAATCTATCTAACAAGTTTTGTAATAGTAACTGGCTTCTTGTTCTTTATAATAAACTGATTTCACCTAGCTCACCGGTACAATGTTAACATTTTTCAAAAACTGTTATTTTTCCACAAACCTATTGCTTACATATTTTTAGTCAAATACCATATGCAATATAATACATTTATGGTGTATTTAATGCATGTGGTTCTAAGCCACCTATTATCACAATTACTGAGCACTGAAGTAGCATTTAGTTGCAGATACATTTAAAATGTAATCACTTGACTTAAAAAGGAATATAAGTGACTAATAATCAAGACTGAAAGTCACAAGTACCTTTTCACCACTTCTTGTCGACTTTGCACACAAATGACAAACATAAAACTTACCTCATCTGTATTTTATTGTATACTCTGCACAATTGGCTTAGGATGGTTTTCCTCATGATGAATAATAAAAAGCATTGTGTATTATGTATCATTATGAATCAACAGAATTGATTATTTTAAATTATCATTTTTTAAATTACCTGAAAAAATTCATTATATTGTAATGGGTTTAATAATTATTTTTCATACACTTACGTTTTTGTACTGTCACACTTTGCTGCATACTGCTTTTTGTTTCATATGACTAGTGTTTTTATATATACGGTTCTTTGTAGGATGAAATCAGTAGCATTATGACATGAGACTTCACAAACACTACATTAACTGTGTTTCGTCTCAATGGATTTGGTGTACGCCTCATTTATTAGTTGTAAAAAAACTAATTGACTCCCACAGTGCTATCATTTGGGTAGCTCTTCAAAGCTACTTACTTTAAAAGTGCTTAGTATGAAATACAATACAATAGTGTAATGCAATTTTTAAATGTGAAATTTGATGAAAAATAAATAAAATGACATAAACATATCAACAATCCTAAGACACCATTAATAATACTTAAACATTAAGAAGTCGTCAAACGTTATATAAAGCATTCTGTACATAAAGATTGTTTTGCCAAGAAGAGTCCATTCATTAGTATCAGTTTTGGTATACAACTAATGCTTTTGTTTTTTTTTAATGCTAGGGTCTTTCAATCTGTCCAGTTACAATGTCTTTTTTCCAGCATTTAACTGCTATCTTTCTCCCTCTCCCTTGTCCTTCTGTCTTCGTTGCAATGCCATTTTCATCATAGGCACAACAGTATCAATTTTATTCTCATCTAACTAACATCTCTTATTCTTTCCTCCTACTGTAGATATCTCTGGTACAGGTCATCGTGGCTTTTTCAAGTTAGGTCTTTGAGGGTGAAGAAAGACTGCTGGAAAGAGTAGGACATATGAAGCTGTGGAGAGGAAAGACCTGTCCATTTATTGGGCCATCAAACAACTTTGGTATTACCACCTTCATCAGTGTTGGTGAATGACTACATTCTACAGTACTGTAGTGGGGATTGCTACTCATAAGAAGTTACAAGTCAGTCTCTCCTTTTCCAAATTTTTAAAGGTGCCAGGCTGGTTTGCCCCATATCCTCATTGCTCCTCAATCTCTCCCTCTAGCTCTTATCAATTGCCTTGAGGGCTTACGTTTCCTAAAGAGGCATTAGCTCCCTTGGAAATGTGTTCTTTTGAAATTGTGGCATATTAAATAACTAAATAATATCATAATGTACCAGAAAAGGCGATATCCCTCCCATCGTGATTACGGGTACAATAATCACATGAGAAAAATATCTTTTAGCTTACATTTACTGTCAGTTAATGCGGTTACAGGCGGGAGGCAAATGTACAGACTTTTTATCCAGGTGGGAATCTGGATTAACACAGCCTGCCATTTTCATCCCCACGCTGGGAGGTTTTGAACTTTGTCGACACAGCCTCGAAGGGTCTGGCTACTGTCCAAGGCTTTAAACTGTTCTTCTTCAACTTGCTGGTGTTCTCTAAAACCAAACAAGGGCTGAATTCCTCCTCCACAAAATACAGAAATATCATAGTGCTTATATGCCAGTTCTCATTCTCCCAATAAGGAAAGAAGATTTTGTGCTGACAGAGGACAGAAATACCCTATTCTGTGTTTAAGCTGAATATACAAGCCTCCAGTTGTCTTTGGCTATCTAATCCAATGCTTGTCTAGCAATTCTAACTGCTGAGCCCGTGTGCCAAATTTAACATGCACATGTGAATAAAACTCATAACAGTATTGTCCAGATATAGTGACATAAAGAAAAATGTAGGATAACAAGGGCGTCATGAGGTAATTACCTCAATCTCAATGTGCGGCTCCCACCGTAAAATATCAGTATATGGAAGTTTATATTCTACTCTTCCTGGAAAATGCCCATAGCGATCTTCTATGTCCTTATAAATTATATCATTATTTTTCATTTTTATCTCTAAATTATTTCCCTTACTCCTTTACATCCCTTTAGCCAGTTCAATTAGTCTAAGCATTACCATCTTTGCTTTGCTGCAAGACACTACCATTGACAAAACACTCAATAAGGTGTAGGTCTCTGAATTAGATGACATTGTCATCTGTGTCCTATCTCAGTGGCTATTTTTAAAATTAATACAGCCCCAATTCTGTTAGTATAATACTTTCAACACCCCCCAACAATAAGTACTGGTTCATCTTTCATGCTACCTTCCTGTGGAGTAAAACAAGAACACACTGCTATTAAACAGGCATTGGCATAGATAATAGTAATGGCTTAGAACTTCAGTCTATAAGGCTGTGGGTTTAAATCCCCCTACTTACACCATGTGAACATGAGCAAGTTACTTCACCTGCCTGTGCTCCAATGGGAAAAACAAAACAAATGTCACCAATTGTATTTAAATGTTGTAAGTGGCCTTGATTAAAGGCATCAGCCAAATAAATAAGTGTAAGCACTCCACACTTACTTAAGTCAAAGAGGAAGGTGGTGTTTCCTTGCTGAAACTTGAGCTGTTCAATTGGGTGTTTACACTATGACTAGTATGGCATTGGGTGTGCCCCTATGCTGCCCCTCCCTCATGGTTGCTGTTGGAGTCCATTAAGGTGTCCCCAAGTATTAGTGACACCTTACCCTTTATTGGTAATAAACTTAGGGCTTCAAATGTATACTCCAGAAATATGGCATGAGGTGGAGAGGTGCCTTGGCCTTTGTCCAGCCTGACATACACAATCTCCTATTTTTCACAATGTGGCCCTGCACATTGGAGGTGGTCCCATTATGATGTAGTCTTGGTCTCTGCATCCATCTATCCTCTTCGCTTATCCGGGTCGGGTCGCGGGGGCAGCAGCAAGCAGAGAGGCCCAGACTTCCCTCTCCCCGCCACTGTTTCCAGCTCTTGTGGGAGAATTCCAAGGTATTCCCAGGCCAGCCGAGAGACATAGTCCCTCCAGCGTGTCCTGGGTCTTCCCCGGGTCTCCTCCCGGTTTGGCGTGCCGGAACACCTCACCGTAGAGGCATCCTGATCAGATGCCTGAGCCACCTCATCTGACTCCTCTTGATGCGGAGGAGTAGCGGCTCTACTCTGAGCCCCTCCCGGATGACTGAGCTTCTCACCCTATCTTTAAGGAAAGCCCAGACACCCTGCGGAGGAAACTCATTTCAGCAGCTTATATTCATGATCTTGTATCTCGTGAACAAGATCCCGAGATACTTGAACTCCTCCACTTGGGGCAGGATCTCTCCCCCAACCCTGAGAGGGCACTCCACCCTTTTCCGGCTGAGGACCATGGTCTCGGATTTGGAGGTGCTGATTCTCATCCCAGCCGCTTCACACTCAGCTGCGAACCGTTCCAGAGAGAGCTGAAGATCACGGCCTGATGAAGCAAACAGGACAACATCATCTGCAAAAAGCAGTGACCCAATCCTGAGTACACCAAACTGGACCCCTTCAACGCCCTGGCTGCGCCTAGAAATTCTGTCCATAAAAGTTATGAACAGAATTGGTGACAAAGGGCAGCCCTGGAGGAGTCCAAATCTCACTGAAAACGGGCTCGACTTACTGCCGGCAATGCGGACCAAGCTCTGACACCGTTTGTACAGGGACCGAACAGCTCTTATCAGGGGGTCCGGTACCCCATACTCCCGGAGCACCCCCCACAGGATTTCCTGAGGGACACGGTCGAACGCCTTTTCCAAGTCCACAAAACACATGTAGACTGGTTGGGCAAACTCCCATGCACCCTCCAGGATTCTGCTAAGGGTGTAGAGCTGGTCCACTGTTCCACGACCAAGACGAAAACCACACTGTTCCTCCTGAATCCGAGGTTCGACTATCCGACGGACCCTCCTCTCCAGAACCCCCGAATAGACTTTTCCAGGGAGGTTGAGGAGTGTGATCCCTCTGTAGTTGGAACACACCCTCCGGTCCCCCTTTTAAAGTGGGGACCACCACCCAGTCTGCCAATCCAGAGGCACTGTCCCGATGTCCATGTGATGTTGCAGAGACGTGTCAACCAAGACAGTCCTACAACATCCAGAGCCTTGAGGAACTCCAGGCGTATCTCATCCATCCCCGGGCCCTGCCACCAAGGAGTTTTTTGACCACCTCGGTGACCTCAGTCCCAGAGAAGGGAGAGCCCACCTCAGAGTCCCCAGGCTCTGCTTCCTCATTGGAAGACATGTTAATGGGATTGAGGAGGTCTTCGAAGTACTCCCCCCACCGACCCACAATGTCCCAAGTCAAGGTCAGCAGCGCACCATCCCCACCATATACGGTGTTGACACTGCACTGCTTCCCCTCCTGAGACGCCGGACGGTGGACCACAATCTCCTCGAAGCCGTCTGAAAGTCGTTCTCCATGGCCTCTCCCAACTCCTCCCACGCCCGAGTTTTGCCTCAGCAACCACCGAAGCCGCATTCTGCTTGGCCTGCCGGTACCTATCAAGCTGCATCCAGAGACCCACAAGACAAAAAGGTCCTATAAGACCTCCTTCTTCAGCTTGACGGCATCCCTCACGCTGGAGTTCACCAACGGTTGGGATTGCCGCCACTAAAGGCACCGACCACCTTACGGCCACAGCTCCGGTCACCGCTTCAACCATAAAGGCACGGAACATGGCCCATTCGGACTCAATGTCCCCCACCTCCCTCGGGACGTGGTGAAGTTCTGCCGAAGGTGGGAGTTGAAGCTACTTCTGACAGGGGACTCTGCCAGCCGTTCCCAGCAGACCCTCACAACACGTTTGGGCCTACCAGAACTGACCGGCATCCTTCCCCACCATCGAAGCCAACTCACCACCAGGTGGTGATCAGTTGACAGCTCCGCCCCTCTCTTCACCCGAGTGTCCAAGACATATGGCTGCAAGTCCGACGACACAACCACAAAGTTGATCATCGAACTGAGGCCTAGGGTGTCTTGGTGCCAAGTGCACATATGAACACCCTTATGCTTGAACATGGTGTTCGTTATGGACAATCCGTGACGAGCACAGAAGTCCAAAAACAAAACACCGCTCGAGTTCAGATCGGGGGGGCCATTCCTCCCAATTACGCTCTTCCAGGTCTCACTGTCATTGCCCACGTGAGCATTGAAGTCTCCCAGCAGAACGAGGGAGTCCCCGAAGGTACACCCTCTAGCACCCCCTCCAGAGACTCCAAAAAGGGTGGATACTTTTATTTGGTCTCTGCAATGTTCCTTTTTTATCCCCTCATCTTTTTTCTTGTACTTAAACTTAGTTCTGTTTTTAAAGATCCTGTGGTTTTAGTCTCTTCTGCCCTTGCTGCCCATACAATACAATACAATACAAAATAGCCAAAAATAACCCAAAATCACACAAGGAGTGCCACAATGGGCTTTAACAGGCCCTGCCTCTTGACAGCCCCCCAGCCTTGACTCTCAAAGAAGACAAGGAAAAACTCCCAAAAACCCTTGTAAGGAAAAAATGGAAGAAACATTGGGAAAGGCAGTTCATAGACAGACCCCTTTCCAGGTAGGTTGGGTGTGCAGTGGGTGACAAAAAGAAGGGGTCAATACAATACAATGCACAGAACAAAACAAAACCTCAATACAGTATAAAAATAAAAATTTTAGAAGTGTGTAGCAGAATTTAACAATGGATGACATCACATAATATGATTTGGATTTGTTTAAAATCCTGGAGACCTCATCCATCAAGCTGCCTCCCCATTTGGCCATTCCACAGCTGAAACAGTGCTGGGCCAGCCAATCCGATGAAAGGACCTCTCTTTCCCATGATTCCAGCGATCCTCCATCAGGGACGACTTTACCATAAGCAGGCACAACTTGGCAGGTGGGCCATGGCACCAAGTGCCACATTTCAGTACCGAGAAGAGAAACAGAATAGGTGAGGGTTAGTATCAAATTATAACTATCATGTTACTTCTGTTTTAGTGCTAATGACTAACAACATAGATGCAGTCTGTACAGTAAATCAGCAGCTCTAGTCAGGATATGCTAAACTGAAGTAGTGAGTGTCATGGCGAAAAATTCATCATCAGAAGGCGTTTTACTTAAAAATAAAGGCTATTAGGACTCGAGATAGACAGAGTTTTAAGGCTTTATTGCAATAAATCAACAACACGGACTCGGCCCAATTGGCCGAATGAGATTGAGCCCCAAACATTACAGCAATTTAAGTTTTTATAACAATTTCTTATCATTTTACCTCATTCGATTAGCTCATTCTGAACCTGGTTTTACTGTCCATTATTCCTCTTGGTGTCTGTTCGGCTTATTTTGATTGGTCTAAGTCTGGGTGGATGGCTTCCTCTTACCATCTTTGAGCTTTTCTTATATCATTTCCTATCTTTTCTGACCTTGCTATAATGAGCTCTTTTGCCCATCTTCTCTGACTCCCTTCTACTCCTGTTGGCGAACCTTGAGTTCCCATGGGAACCCTTATCATCTCCTTACTTTCCTATCCCTGGCCCCTTGTGATATTTCTATTTTTCTGTGCTGTTCCCATTTTCTGTAACTGGCCAAGGCTTCAATTCCATATATGGGTTTCCTCTCATCATTTCCTTTCTTAAACCTTCCAAACTTTTTTATAATAGTGACCTGAAGCTTAAGCTTTAATTAAAAGAAGTATAGTATGTGCTTTCATTTAATCATTGCTTGGCATGCTTGATTTGTCTTAATTTCTACACTAAAGTTAATTTCTAATATATTCTTCTAATATTTTTGCTAATGCCTGAATTTACTAAGATTTTCTCTTCATGCATTATGTCAGCATGACCTTGCTTACAGAAAAAGCCTTTTGTTTCTTTGTGCTGATTCACCAATCCAGCTGATCTTTCTATGTGCCTTTCAGAGCCATCTTTATCGCTTCCTAGCCTTGAATCACAGGTGTTCTCAATCTCTTATCTTGTCCAAAGCTGGTTTCGTGTGTCAATTTTCTGTTCTTTTCTTACTCTGGAAATTTTACTGTAAGCCTAAAAATAATGCAATATAACTGATTTTTAGTTAACTATTTGCTTGACCTATCTTATTTGCTTAACATTCTAATTTATGCTTAATCTAATATTTTAGAAGCTTTTAATTACTTTTTATGGCTCTTTATGTTAATTTGCTATTTTCTATTCTAATATAAAATTTTTCCTTCTACATTCCTCCCTTTTGAGGCTTAAACAAATCTCAACATCTGACCTGATTCCAAAAGAAAGGTAGGGGATGTTGGTTCAATTCTTTTGAAGCCCAATACGGACCCTCACAGTTCTTCTTAATCTTCAACACCCACATACCCCTCCACTGGTGGCACAGGAGCCAAACATCTCTCCCATCAATCAACTAAGAGGAGTAAAAGACTTCCTGGCCCTACCCTAACAGTCAAAAAATATGCATAATCAATCATAAATGCAGATAACATTAAACAACAAGGGAATATAACATAATCCATGATGGTTTACAAGAAAATAATACAGAAGGCTTAAAATAATAAAACAATTGTCCATAATAAGGGCTTTTCTTCGCTTGGAGAAATACATTTTCAGTGAAATAATCATTTTTTCTTCAACCCAGGTACTTTGCCCACCGTAGAGGGTCACCTCCTGGGGAGTGGTTAGTAGCACTTCACCCAAGGAGTTTCTTCTGGTTTAGTATTTCATTATCCACATTGTCATCAAGAAAAGAATAAAATCTGTAATTAAAGATGTCCATGGTTCAAGAACTTGGATGTACACTTGTTTGACAGCAACTCTAGTAATAACTAATTAGAAAACTGGTAATAAGCAACAAAATACCATTCAAGGATATAACGATACCATTAAGAGAGTAATTTCTGTTTCACAAACATGAGTCTCCATGATTCCCAGGTTCAAATAAAGCTAATACTAAGTATATTGGTTTTACCTTTCCTTTCTAAGATGGATTTACACTAAACACATAATATATGTCCCAATTCCTAAATATGGTGAAATAACTTTTAATGTACCTGGTTCTTTGTGTTCATCTACAATCAGACCTATTAATAATATTGATGGTGGCGATACAGAGGGCAAAATATTTATTTTAAATAACTCAAAAGTTCTCAGTTTTAGGTTGCCACTGGTGTGCACAATGATAATCAGAGATAAAGTCCTTATACACTTCACCATGCTCACATCCTGACACACTCATTCATAAAATTGCCCAAATATACACCCAGCTGTGGTCTCAATCTTGAACCACCTTTACCACATTAATGCAGCTATTTTGTGGACAGTAGGTGTCAATCCTCCCTTCGGAAGATGTCAGCACTACCTTCCAAAGTGCAAGTTACTGGGCTATCTCCAAGGTCACATTCAAATTTCAAGGGTTATACTCAAGCTTCTCATTAAGGATTCGATTCTTCAGAGATGTTCAGACATCATCTGGGCTTTTTAATTCACAGACCATACATTCACCACTGTATGTATAAGACACTACATCTCCTATGGGCCGAATTATTACTTCATTTCACTAATTTTATACTTAACAAGCACTAATGTGAATCATTTGACCTGTATCGCCATCAACATGCTAGCCTAAACTGTATCATCCTATTCTAAAGGGTATGGATGTTATGACCTATAGTAAGTGTTCCTTATTCCCAAAATACTAGTTATGTGTGCTACCCCATGAGCTAACTATCATTCTTTTCAATTAATTACATGTACCTAAATGTTTAGCTCTACATTATTTGTTATAATACTACAATCAATAACCTAGAATATCTAAACTGGACTGACCCTAACTAGTAATAGTGGAATGCCCCTGCAATGACAATCACTTAACAATCTCTAATAGATCCCTTATGTTAAATTAGATTCAATTCTGATTAACTTTACATATAACATAAAATTGGTCCTTAAAGGTAACTTATTATCTCATACTAAACATCAGAAGGCATATCAAAACACTTATCTAAAAATATCTATTCTTAACCACTTTAGATTCATAATAATCATGTAGTATTCCCATTAATGCAAACATTCATTAAACACATTATTTAGGAGTCCCTATATTCTGTTTTACTTGCAAATAATTAGCCTTTCCCTTCTATAGCTTTCATAACTTTATGGCTCAAATACTTTTAATTTAAAAGATGTTGCTAGTTGTCAAACAAGTGGACAGTCAAAGTAGGCTCCGGCAAAGAACATTGAGCCCTGCAGAGTAAAAGTGTGACAAATTTTCTTCTCTGATAAGGATTAAGGCAGGTGTTGGGGTCCAATATCCCAGGTAAAAAGGACCACGTCTAGAAGTCTTGGACCAAAGCAGGCAGATGTCATCTATGATTCGAATCCACGATGATCTTTTGGGCTCAAACATCACCAGCACAGTTCAGCTCTTGGCAGCAGGTATCCATGATGCCTGGAACTGGAATCGAAGTGCATTGTCCAGTAGTCAGCTGATCAATGGCCTGATCCACGACTTGATTCCATCTCCAGTATGGCTGGGTTCTCCTTGGAGTCAGATGATTAGTTTATCTGCAGACCTTTATCACAGCCCAATCTCTGGTTCAACTTCAAATGCTGTCATCTACGATGCACTAGGAAAAACAGCTTTCACCTGCTGATGTAAAGACTTAAAACGCTCATTTAAATAGTCAGCATATTAATTCTTCATTGGTAGCTACTTATGGATCCAAAAATAATATGTCATAAGATGTCAGATCTGTTTCGTTGGGGGTACCCTATATATATATAAAGTATATACATCAGGAAAAATGTACTCACTAATAAATCGTTACAAAAATTGGTCCCAATAATATTGACATAATATTCAAATTATCTGCATTTGTTCCATAATAATTAAAAATAGTTCCAAAATTTAAACTGGTTTCTAAATTTAAAATCTAAACAAAATTAAACATACTTATACCAATACTTATTATACCAACCCTTCCCCTTATTGACACTTGTGTTAATATTGCTGTTTTATTTTACAAGTAGAGGAGATGTGGAGCAAGAGGGTAACTAAAACTGATCCCATTAATATAATAATAAAAGCCAAATTTTATAGCTCTCTTACAGGGAAGAAAAATACGTCCAGGGATAGAGAACAAACAGAAGCAAAGAGAAGGTTGAGTATTTATTAGTTAAAGAGCCACGCTCCGTGGAGGTTGGTGTAAAAATGCAAGAAGACTTCAGTCAATTATAATAAATTTGTCTTAGTGTTCATTGTACCCCTTCCCTTATATGATCGTCAAGTATACCAGCCACCTCCAGAGAACATCTCATAGTTAGCATAGGAAGCAGAGTCAAGAAAGAAATCCACAATCTGGACGGGTAAATTCTTAATCTTTTTCCTTTTGACATTAAATATAACAAAACAGTTAAGCTCCACATTTCCTCACCCATGTACTAATTATAAAGCATTGTTCAAATGTGCAAAGTCCCAAAAACATTTTTCTTTTACACAAGCTGTTCATATTTGAGTATATTTGGACCATATCTAAGATAAGCAAGGTCAGTGAAGTAAAATATTGTATCCCTTCCCACTCAAAAAAAGAAAAGTGCCTAAAATTATTTCAAAGGTTATTTAGCAGCAAGAATAATCTTGGACTTCGTCTCTAATCCCTTATAACTTGTTATCTAAAAGCTTAAAGTTTCTATACATGTATTCTAAGTATTTCTTTCTTTCTTTTATTACTAATTATTTAATTAAAGTACCACATACATGTGGATCTTAGTTTTAGAATCTTAATAAAATGTCTCATTCAATATTTCATTAATGCATCAAAAATATAAAAGTGAACCCTTTCATTAGTTTTGTTGTGATACCAGTATTCCACTATATTTCACACAAACATGTCAATATTACACACAAAGGAAATGGGGAAAGAAGTCAATATATCAGAATCTATATATATATAATTCACTAAGGCAAGACACCCATGGAAAGCACGCCAGAAGGGGCGTGGATTCACTGAGCCGCCGACAAGTAAGACACCTATGGCACACGCAGGAAGGAGCCACGCCCACCAACTCCTGGCACCTCCGAGCCACGTTGACTGTTCATAGAGGCACGTTTCTCGTGGAGGTGAATTGCCATATGCAGCGTGTAAAACGGTTTTGCGAGGGTATCCCATGGAATCCTTAAAACAATCCTTTCCAACTGAGGTTAAAACACAATGAAGTAAGCAGTCTTCAAAAACCGAGTTTTGTTACGACGCACGACAGCGTGCACCATAGCAAACTGTTTTACACCCTATATACAGCAATTCGCATCCCAACAAACATGTGTCTTCTTCACTCACAGACAATTATATGTTGCTCTCTCCAGAGTTCCATCTTTTCATTCACTTTCTGTTGTATCCTCAAACCCTCCCTTTTTAGACAACTGTGTCTTTCCAGAAGTGATTAGCATTCAATAAATAATTATGCACGACATTGAGCGTGTGTCTACCGGCGCAGAGAGGCGTGGGTAAGCCGTTGAACCCCATTCGGGCTCATACGCTCCCACTGATTGCATCCCTCCCCTTTGTACACACCCCTCCCACCTCGCTACTACCGTTGTCGGTGTCTTGGTGGATTATATATAGAAAAGCAGCCAAAACCGCACAGAGCAATGAAACATCTACGTCAGTCACAGGTGCATCTGGACTGTGTAAAGACGACAACGACTCCAGTGACGAGTTGGAGTTGGGCACATGAGCGGCAGTGCATACTGAACGAGAAATCAGCAGACTAGCATGATGGAGTGAGCTGAGTGGACGTCCTTCTCCTCTCCTGCCGTTCCACACTCGCGCCTGAGCGCAGTGCACTCGCACCCTCCGTCTGGCAGGAGAAGGCGCAATGGGGCTCCGGCAGTTTTCAGTCACGGACGATTGTGTGTTGGTTCGTTCCGTGCATTGTTACAATGTTGCTTTTCTTGCTGATTTATTACATTACAGATTTTTCAAATGTTAATTTTCTCCATGTGCTTAAAATCATTAAAAATTGGACTGATTATGCGGCGTATGGTACGCCGTGGGTGGCTAGTGCCCTATAATGTAAAATGTGCCTTTTTATATTTTAATATGCCCTCTAGGAAATTAGCACATTCCCACTCATTTTTAAAATGAAGAATCCACTTCATTGTCAGTAATTTTTCCAGAATCTCAAACTAAGAAAATACTTTAAATCTACTTCAGTTACATACACTGATTTTGTTTCCTCGTAACCTTTTTTATAGCATATTTTAGAATGGACCACAATCTGGACTGGATGCCATTGTTTTCTTCAACTTCACTGCTATTTTAAAAAAATGTCTCCTTCAATTGAAATTTACTAATTTTAATTAAAATCCTCCCTTTATCAGAGTCTGGCCTGTACTGAAATGAAAGGGTGCTCATATAATATATCTAATCTGGAGACTTTTTACACCACCTGTTCATATCTTTTTGAATTTGAATTAAAAGCTCTTTAAATTTCAACAAACATTTGCATTCTCTCACACATTAATATAAATCATTCCATCCTTTCAGACAACATCACATATTTTTACACATACTCTCAAACACACTGAAACTTATTTAACATGCACACATAGGGATCCCTTTAACACTAGAATTACCAGAGCCTACGAAAAAACTCGTAATTCCGTCCCACCTTAAACTGCTTCTTAAATCCCTTCACACCTCTCCGCCAGTGCCCTTTGTCTTCTAAATGTGCTGATAAAGAGAAGCCGGCTATTCCATCCCCCACCAATTTAGAGCGTGCGAACTTCTCTCAGCTCATGCCTTGATTGAGTATCTGGGAGTGAAGTGGAGTTTTAGAGCGGAAATAATAGATCGTTGTTTGGAACACACGCATTTCATGTCTGTTCCGTTTCTACAGTAATCTGTGTCAACACATTGTTAAAACAGAAACTTTTTATATTCTAGTAGTAGATGACAAAATGTAGGCATAAACTATATAATGTATGAAGCCTGAAGTCCAAATAGCAAAGAAACATTTTCACAAGAATAACACAGTTGCACTTTTATTCAAACATATAACTGCAGAAACAAAAAGCCGCCTTAACATGCGACATTGACACCAGTTTACTATAACTGACTCCGTGGCTCAATAGACTCAGCCCCGCTTGAGAATCAAGGGTGCGGGTTCGATCCTGCCCCTCCGTTTTGAGAAATAAACTGCTCTTGTCTTACTGTTTTAGAATAAAAGCATACTTTTGATTTCAGTCTGTAACAGCCGGTGCAATTTATGATCCTTGTAAAGGTTAGCTTTTTTTATTCACTTTTCACTCTCTCAGTCGCGTTCAGAATCAATCCATACAACCCCATCTGACACGGCTGTTTTCACTAAAGACGCGCTATAGCTCTGCAGTGTACCACGATGCATACTAACGCACAATCACCCCGGTTCTGACACACAACGCTGGCGAAGCTGCCTTCTTCGTATCTCACCGTCACTTGCTTTTCGTTTTATTGAGTGTTCCTGCCAGTCCCGCATGTTGCTGTATGCTTTTTCTTTTGTACTACAGGACATGCAGAGGAAAGAATGGTAAAGACCTGTAACTTCGGCGCTATATGCAATCATCAGACACTCCCCATCTGCCCATGTCGTTCAAGCACAGGAACATATATTGGTGTAAAAGTATAACAAAAGTGCACTTTTTCCATCGCCTTTTCCTGTAAGAAGCAGTGTACACACTTCTCTCTATCCAGCATACAGCAACATGCGGGACTGGCAGGAACACTCAATAAAACTGAATAAAAAGAAAATCAAGTGACGGTGAGATACGAAGAAGGCAGCTTCGCCAGCGTCTGTGTGTCAGAACCAGGTGGGGGGGCGTTAGTATGCATCGTGGTACAACGCAGAGCTACAGTATAGCGCGTCTGTATTCTGTTTCTTTTGTACTCGAGGGCACGCAGAGGAGAGAATAGTAAAGAGCAGTAAGTTCGGCGCTATATGCAATCATCAGACACTCCCCATCTGCCCGTTGTTTTGTTATACTTTTCAATACTTTTTATACTGCTCAAACGGGCATGCTCAAAAAATACACGTGTAATGCCACGAAAAGTGCACGCAGACACTTCATTTCGCAAACAAAACAAGTGCACTTTTATTCAAAACTACCTGTATAACCGAAGAAAAAGAAAGCAAGTTACAGTAGGCGATTGATACGACATCTTGCATGGTGCAATGCTAAGAAGTGCTGATTTTCATTCCGTGCTATATGAAATCATCACATTCAAATATTAACAGTTCCCACACACCCAAGGACCGTACTTCCTACATTTACGACACGTGTACTTGTTGCAGTGTACACACCTCTCTGTGCTATGGTTTCTATTACACTGAATGAGCACCTGACACTGTACTTTCTTCCCTGGGGGAAGGGTCCGCATCAGAGAATTTCCAGTTCCTGCATAAATTCACACCCGATCTGACGCTGTTCGTTTTCAAATAATATTGCATTAGTGCGATTATATTTTCACATATATTGTCTCTTTCTTTCAGGTGTGTAATAGAAACCACAGCATAGAGAGAAGTGTGTACACTGCTTCTTACAGGAAAAGGCGATGGAAAAAGTGCACTTTTGTTATACTTTTACACCAATATATGTTCCTGTGTTTGAATGACACGGGCAGATGGGGAGTGTCTGATGATTGCATATAGCGCCGAAGTTACAGGTCTTTACCATTCTTTCCTCTGCATGTCCTGTAGTACAAAAGAAAAAGCATACAGCAACATGCGGGACTGGCAGGAACACTCAATAAAACGAAAAGCAAGTGACGGTGAGATACGAAGAAGGCAGCTTCGCCAGCGTTTGTGTGTCAGAACCGGGTGGGGGGTAGATTGTGCGTTAGTATGCATCGTGGTACACTGCAGAGCTATAGCGCGTCTTTAGTGAAAACAGCCGTGTCAGATGGGGTTGTATGGATTGATTCTGAACGCGACTGAGAGAGTGAAAAGTGAATAAAAAAAAGCTAACCTTTACAAGGATCATAAACTGCACCGGCTGTTACAGACTGAAATCAAAAGTATGCTTTTATTCTAAAACAGTAAGACAAGAGCAGTTTATTTCTCAAAACGGAGGGCGAGGATCGAACCAGCGACCCTTGATTCCCAAGCGGGGCTGAGTCTATTGAGCCACGGAGTCAGTTACAGTAAACTGGTGTCAATGTCGCATGTTAAGGCGGCTTTTGTTTCTGCAGTTATATGTTTGAATAAAAGTGCAATTGTGTTATTCTTGTGAAAATGTTTCTTTGCTATTTGGACTTCAGGCTTCATACATTATATAGTTTATGCCTACATTTTGTCATCTACTACTAGAATATAAAAGTTTCTGTTTTAACAATGTGTTGACACAGATTACTGTAGAAACGGAACAGACATGAAATGCGTGTGTTCCAAACAACGATCTATTATTTCACTCTAAAACTCCACTTCACTCCCAGATACTCAATCAAGGCATGAGCTGAGAGAAGTTTGTGCACGTTCTAAATTGGTGGGGATGGAATAGCCGGCTTCTCTTTATCAGCACATTTAGAAGACAAAGGGCAGGCGGAGAGGTGTGAAGGGATTTAAGAAGCAGTTTAAGGTGGGACGGAATTACGAGTTTTTCAGAAGGCTCTGGTAATTCTAGTGTTAATACACTATATAACATACATAAAATCACCCAAACCCCAAGTATTACACTTAACCTTACCCCAGTTTTGTTACTTATTATTACTTATTATTTATTGTTACACACTATATTTGGAAACAATCAAAATGAATTCTGAAGAGGAAGAAATTCCATTCTCACTTAACATTACCAATCAGGACAAACAAACATAAAACAGCCTCTCATGACGTTAGCTGGTGTTAACCCTAGGAAACATAACACGATCCTACTCAGCTCGAAACAGCACTGGTTTCTAGATCAAGGAGACTCTATTGGTGGAATGACTCAGCGACAACAAGGAATTGCTTCCGTGGCGATCCATTCCTGCGACAATAAGGGCAATTCCAACTATCGAGAAATCACGCGGTTTAATACCACAGCAAGACGGCACTCCCCAGAAAAAGACTAAACTGTCATTGAGAATATTAACTCAAAACAAATAACATGTAAGCTTTAACACAAAATCACATATAAGCTTGAATCTTAGCATAAGTGCTAACCACTGCACCACCATACACTCCACTGTAATAATCCTCATAATTCACAATTTCACATACACACATCACAAGCAAAAGAAAAGGATAGAAGGAAATTGAAAAGCATTGTTTCCTTGAATGTTATATTTATCAAAAGTGCACTTTTCCTTAAGACTTGATCAGGGTCCAAAGGAAAGATGCCTTGCATATTTTATAAACATTTGTATAATTAAAAGTGGACACATTTTTCATTTCATCAAATGTTACACATACTCAAATTTATTTTAACCCATATTTAATCAGAGCCCTGGAAATTTAGATACAAAATTCATTTTAACCCATTTTTTAGTCACGCGCTCTGGAAATTTAGATGCACAAGGCAGATTCAACAAATCATAATTGAACTACATTACCCAGAGGTCTCCATGTTTCACTTTCTACTCCCAAAAACACACGCAAACACACAGAACAAACAACGTGCACGCCACACATTTTAAGCACAAACATATTGACACACACTGACACACAGAGAACACTTAATGCTCACGCACACACATAATGTACTCGCACACACACATTGAATAACTTCAGCACAGACATATTCACACACACAGACATTAGCGAGCGCTAGGTACCTTTGAAGTTAAATACAGTGCACTTTTCTTTTTCGAGCATGATATTCTTTTCAACGCTTGATATTCTTTCCCCACAAATATATGTACAGGTACTGTATATACATATTTACAAACCTAAATCTATATACCCACACATTTTTCTTTAACTTAATTTTTCTTTTGGTGCTTTCCTTCTACATTTTTGAAGGCTGCTTTACTTATCAGACTGTAAATACGCTCAATTGTTTTGACAGGGAGTAACATGAGGCATAAGTATTTGAATCAAGTTAACCTTTTTCAAAACTTCACATTTTAATATCCGAATTCTTATTATAATACTTTTCCAATTTACCAAATGCTCTCTTTTCCTGATTTTCTATATGTACGTCAATTATGCTTTCTTGATAATTTTACGTAATCATACTGCTGCAACTAATGAAACCACGCCAACTGAAAGTACTTACGTAAATCGTGGTATTAAATTTATTTTTAAGAAATTATGTCACGTGAACTACGTTAATGCTTTTCTGGATGTATTTTTGTAATATATTCTTTCTCTGATCTTTAATTTATATTCATCTTAATTAACTACTTTGGCTTTCATATTTTTGTTTGCTGTACTTCCTAACAGTGACACACCGTTTTGATAAAAATCTCTCAATGTATCTCTATGTAAAAATAAAATCTCACTCACACTCGTTATGTGCTTGATTACTTTATTGTATCTCCGGTACCCACTATTTGGGTCCGGAGCTCACTCTCACTCACACTGGTCTCCAAACCTGTTGCTTATTTTTACTACCACTAAGAAATAACAGAGCTTATGCAGTCACTCACTCAATCATTCATTCCTTATTCGAGGGTGGGGCAATTAAAATATATATATGTGTGCCTAGCTACTTTTGCTATTTAATGGTGCAACCCTAATTACTATTTTTCATTGTTATTTCTAATTTGATCGCAAAATCAGTTTCATCCACTGTACTCAAATGCTCTTCCTGTCACGTTTCTTTCTTTTTTTTTCTCCAATTTTCCCCTCATTTGTCACCGTTATTTGTACTTTAAATTCTACTTTTCCCTTCTATGACTGGGAGCTCATGTGAGATACCCGACAGTGGTGCCGGTGGGATTGTATTCTCTACCTCTCTGTCAGTAAAGCACCGATTCATTCTTTCTAGTGTTGTGCCTCTTCTTATTGCTTCCCCCATAAACACTTGCATTAGTTTTAGTTCTGCTTCCCTCTTATTTTCCTTTTTTTTTTCGCTCATATCTTCTGTTTTATAATTTTTATGTGCTCTATCATTTCATTGCACAATTCCAGACTAAATTAACCTTTTTGGGGCCAGCAGCTTTTACAACTTTTTGTTCTCTTATGCCATTTTTAAGATGATTTTTCAATAGGTTCTTTGTGGAGGGGTCGTTACACCCCAATATATCCACAGGCAACTCGCTTGCACTGATTTTAACTTTCTGTAGCCGTGGGTTTCCTATCGCCAATCTTAATTTTGAATTTCTAATTCAATTACGTTTGATTTTACACAGGACCTTCCTTACTGTAACTGCTGGCAGCACAAATCTCCCAACAGCGTTTTCGGACACCAATTTACCCTTCTTGCTATTATACTGAGTTCAGCACCAGGATTTCTCAGTATTTTTCCTGTCTTTCCTTGCCCTCTCTTAAAACCACAATTTATTCCCTTCTGTAAATACAGCTGTAAATGTTATTTAAAGGGAATCACAATAAAGTAAAGTCGGTCTGGCTCCAGTAGCTTCTCCAAATTAGCTCCCAATTTTCTCACCGTCCAATTTCTTGCAATTATAGTTCCCCAGTCTATATAGGGCCACTCTTCCTGTACCTCATCCAAGTTCATTATCTCAGTGATTACTTTTAGTAAAAGTTTTAGTATCCTCTGCTAATTTGTGCAGTTGTCCTGCTGCACTTATGTAAAAATCCTCTTTCCAATAGTGAGTATGCACACCATGAGTTATATGCAGGATCCTTTCTTGTGCCATAAATTTTGCTGCTCAACTTTTCCACAACTTATAACCACAGTAATAAATCTATACTATATTTTCCTCCTGAGTCTCAAGCTGCCAGTATTCACATACTGTTTTCAATCTGTGATTTCTGCTATTTTCTCCCTTCTATCCTTAATGATTTGTAATATTCTGATCTCTATTCCACTCTCATGTATGTATTCATCTATTTTTTGCATGGAATAAATAGTTGCTTACAGAATCCCACTTACACCTTTTATGTGCTCAATTACCTTACTATGTTTCTCATCTACCCACTATTTGGGTTCAGAGTTTTGTTCACACTCACACTTGTCTTCGCTGTTATGGCTTGTTTTATTACCACTAGGTAAACTTGGAGCTCATGTAATTACTCACACAATCATTTATTAGAGGCTAGGGCTATTTAAAATATTTGTGTGCCTACACTTCACCCAGCTATGCTTTCGCTATATATACCTGTACATATATATATATATATATATATATATATATATATATACATATATATATATATATATATATTGTCACACATGTGCGATTAGGAGGCAGTCAAAGAGCCTAAAGGTGAGTGAAACATCGAGATAGAGGGTTATCACGTGGTACTTACCCAAATCTCTTTTGGTCAACAGAACACCTGAAGAAAAATAGTTCCTCCACTTCCAGGTTCCAAAATGGCGTGACGACGTCACTTCCGCCAACCATGATGATGTCACTTCCGCTCCATCAATCCACCTCACTTCCGTCCAATCATGATGACGTTGTTTCCGGTTCCTGTTTCCAACGTCACTTCCTGCCAACCATTTCCTGTACCATAATCCTGTTCTGTATAAAGCCGCCATTTTGTCAAAGAAAGTTGTTCACTGTTTTACTTTTACTGTTGGAAACTCTGAATCATTTACATTCTTTATTGTCTGGATGACAATATATGGGGACGGTCCCCAAAACTTTGTTTTGTTTGTGCTGTCTTCTTTGGGAAGAATAAACACCACAATTGGCGTAGTCGGCTAGGATTGTTTTTCGTCTGCTTCAAGATGTCGGAGGAACAGAACCTGAATACCGTTCTCAACACCATCATGGGCGATCTTCAAACCCTGAAATTACAGATGGGGAAACAAGGACCCAAGTAGCAGAAGCCAACGCTCGTGCTGCTGCTGCAGGAGTACGGACGGAGGTCGCTCGGCCACCTCCTATTGCCATAACTACACTCACGGAGTCGGACGATATAGAAACATATTTTTTGATCTTCGAGCGTACCGCTAAGCGGAACGCATGGCGAGGTCGGAATGGGCGTACCTACTGGCTCCCTACCTGAAGGAACGGCGCAGAGAGCCTATTATGATCTAACTGAGGAGCAGGCTGCTGATTATGAAGCTCTAAAGAAGGAGGTGTTCAAGCGCTACGGCATATCTGCGGAACAGCAGGCGAGAGAATGGAGGGAGTGGCAGTTCGATCCGGAGAGACCGATAAGAACCCAGGGCTTTGAAGCCTGGGGGAAAGTATGTCGCTGGCTACGGCCCGACATTAATAATTCGCACAAGATGGCCGAGCTTATAGCGTGTGAAACCTTTGTGCATGCCCTCCCTGACCATATCGCCCAGCAAGTCCGCAAACAAAACTTCGAGGACATGGACACCTTAATACAAATCACAGAGCGCCACTGGGCGGCTTGCAAATCAGGGAAATCAGAACGGTTATCACGCCGAACCCAACAGGCACGTGGGCAGCTCCTGAGCCCACCCGACAAGCTCCCGAGCCTGCCGTCCGTAAGCGGGACAGAGGTGCTAATCTTCCCCGCTGTTTCAAGTGTGGGGAGATTGGACATCTGTCCCCCAACTGTTCCTTTGAGCCCATGGATTGCTCATTAGTTAAGGGAGAAGGGTATTGTGCCACTGTGACTAATCCTTTATCTCTTCCATATACAGGTGCAGTTATTATAAATGGCAGGAAGGTAAGAGCAATGTTTGATTCCGGGAGTAACATTTCCATTGTTGCTACCCGTTTCGTTTACGCAACAGTGGACTAGAATAAAAACTAGTCTAAAATGTATTCATGGGGATATCCGGTATTATAAAACTGCCAGATGTGTGGTATCGGTAAATCATCACCTTACGAGCATGGCCATGGCTGTATTACCGGATCCCCCTTTTCCAGTTATACTGGGTAGAGACTGGAATAAAATTACCAGCGGTAATAACGTAACTGTACCTAAAAAACATTTAGGCTTAGTAATGGAGAATACTGCTCCGACTGCCTCCACGCCATGTCCCACAGTAGCACGGACCCATACGGGTACCCAATGCGAAGGAATTGATGTCCCATCGACCTCTGCGGGAACTAGTACAGTTAACGTAGAGGACGTGGTGACTGAAACCACACCCCTTGAGGTCGCACAAGACCCAATACAAGACTTAACTGCCCAATTTCTATTAACACCATCGTCTTTTAAAAGAGAACAATGGAGCGATGATTCCTTAAAAAATATTAGGAATGCAATAGTATCTACCGAGGGTTATACAACCCTGGATCCCATGCCACCGATGCCGTTCTTTGTACTTAAAAACGAATTATTATATAGAGTGGCAGAACATGAGGGAGAAGTGCGAGCTGTTGTTGATTCCACGCACTTTCGAAAGGTGTGTGAATTAGCACACGCTCACCTTCTAGGAGCCCACTTAGGCTCCGAAAAAACATTAGAGAGAATAAAACTCCGATTCTATTGGCGGGAATTAACGAGGAGGTCCGCGATTTTGCACTTCATGTCCGAGTGTCAACTTCGCCAGATTCCAAGAAGGGCGAGCTCCTCTCGTTCCCCTTCCCCTTATTGATATCCCTTTTGAACGAGTCGGTGTCGATCTCGTAGGACCATTGGAACCCTCGTTAAAAGGTTTTAAATATATTTTGGTGCTGGTAGATTATGCCACTCGTTTTCCGGAAGCTGTTCCGTTGCGCTCAGCTAATACGAAAAACATCGCACGGGAATTAGTAGGGATATTCACCCGTGTTGGGATCCCCAAAGAGGTTTTAACGGACCAAGGGACTCCTTTCACTTCGGAGACGTTCAGGGAAGTAGCCAAATTACTCCGAATAAAACATCTGAAAACGTCTGTCTATCATCCCCAAACTGACGGGTTGGTGGAGCGTTTAATCAAACTTTAAAACAGATGTTACGCAAGGTAGTTAACGAGGATGGAAGAAACTGGGATCAGTTGCTTCCTCTCGTTTTGTTTGCTTATCGGGAAGTCCCTCAGACCTCCACTGGTTTCTCTCCTTTGAATTATTATATGGAAGACAACCCAGGGGGCTTTTGGATATGTTAAAAGAAGGATGGGAAGAGGAGGTCCTCCCTACTTCAAATATTCTTGAATATATCGCGCAATTACGCGATAGATTAGAGAAAATCAGACCTATTCTAAAAGAAAATTTGGAAAAGGCACAAGCAGCGCAGTCCCGTTATTATAACCGAAACACCACCATTCGAGAATTTGTCCCGGGTGATCGTGTAATGGTGCTTGTCCCAACTTCTCATTCAAAGTTGTTAGCACATTGGCAAGGCCCTTATGAAATTAAAGAAAGAAAAGGTCTCGTTGATTATTTGGTTAAACAACCTAATCGGCGACCGACTGAACGAGTGTATCATATTAATTTGCTGAAACCATGGAAGGACAGGGACCCTGATAACTCGTCCAATCAGCCTCGTTCTCTTTTTATGTCATGTGCCCACCTTAATTTTGGCCCCGATTTGACATTTAAACAACGACAAGATCTCGAGACGGCTATCTTGTCTGTCCCTAAAGTTGTGGACGAGTTACCTGGACGTACTGCGCTGATTGTTCACGACATTATTACTGACCCTGGAGTGATTGTCAGAGAGAGACCTTATAGGCTCCCGGAGGCAAAGAAAGCGGAAGTAGAGTTGGAAATTAGACGAATGCTGGAATTGGGGGTTATTGAAGCGAGCTATAGCCCTTGGTCTAGTCCAATTGTCTTAGTTTCTAAACCTGATGGGTCGTGGAGGTTCTGTAATGACTTTCGTCGACTTAATCAGGTCTCTAAATTTGATGCGTATCCCATGCCGCGAGTAGATGATTTACTTGATCGGTTAGGGAACGCTCAATTCCTAACTACTCTTGACATGACCAAAGGGTATTGGCAAATTCCCTTAACGGACTCCGCCAAAGAAAAACGCTTTTAGTACTCCCAGTGGACATTGGCAATACAGGGTCCTTCCTTTTGGCTTGCACGGGGCACCAGCTACCTTCCAACGTCTGGTAGACACACTGCTACGGCCCCACAATTCATATAGTGCTGCCTACCTAGATGATGTTGTCATTTATTCCAGCACGTGGAAGGATCATGTATGGCAGGTTAAACAATACTCTCCACGCTAGCGTCTGCTGGTCTTCGAATTAATCCGAAGAAATGTTTTTTTGGGTTAAGAGAAGCCAAATATTTAGGCTACCTAGTAGGAGGGGGTGTTGTTAAACCACAATGTTCTAAAATTGATGCCATTTTGAATTGGCCCCGTCCGATGAATAAGAGGCAAGTTCAAGCATTTTTGGGATTGGCAGGTTACTATCGCCGTTTTGTACCGCATTTCTCAGAAATAGCTGCGCCCTTATCTGATTTAACAAGGAAACGCGCACCTTTAAAAGTGGTATGGGACATTTCGGTTGATAAAGCATTCAGTGACTTAAAATTGGCCCTTACTTCAGCACCTGTTTTAAGTTCTCCTGATTTTTCTGTTCCTTTCATCCTCCAGACCGACGCGCGGCCACAGGTTTGGGTGCCGTGCTGAGCCAATGCGTTGATGGTGCTGAACACCCTGTTATGTACCTGAGCGGAAACTGCTGGACCGGAGACCAAGTATGCTGCGGTGGAGCGAGAAGCCTTGGCGATTAAGTGGGCTGTCACGTCTTTGAGGTACTACCTATTGGGGCGTGAGTTTACTCTGGTGACGGATCATGCTGCTTTACAGTGGATGTCCCTTCATCGAGTCTAACCCTCGCATCACTAGGTGGTTTTGATCTTCAACCTTATCGTTTCAGTGTCATTTATCGTAGAGGTTCCTTGCAAGCCAACGCAGATGCTCTCTCTCGTGTCCACGACCTCTCGGTGCAGGTCGCCCGACCCGATGGGTCTGGGCTGAGGGGGGGGTCATGTCACACATGTGCGATTAGGAGGCAGTCAAAGAGCCTAAAGGTGAGTGAAACATCGCGAGATAGAGGGTTATCACGTGGTACTTACCCAAATCTCTTTTGGTCAACAGAACACCTGAAGAAAAATAGTTCCTCCACTTCCAGGTTCCAAAATGGCGTGACGACGTCACTTCCGCCAACCATGATGATGTCACTTCGGCTCCATCAATCCACCTCACTTCCGTCCAATCATGATGACGTTGTTTCCGTTCCTGTTTCCAACGTCACTTCCTGCCAACCATTTCCTGTACCATAATCCTGTTCTGTATAAAGCCGCCATTTTGTCAAAGAAAGTTGTTCACTGTTTTACTTTTGGAAACTCTGAATCATTTACATTCTTTATTGTCTGGATGACAATATATGGGGACGGTCCCCAAAACTTTGTTTTGTTTGTGCTGTCTTCTTTGGGAAGAATAAACACCACAATATATATATATATATATATATATATATATGAACTTGTATATATGGGTGATTAGACCAAATCCTGACTCCCATTAACCATACTTCCACTACTTTTATTCTTCTTGAATGCAAGTTGTAAAGGCGTTCAATCTTATTTTATCTTTTCTACCCCACAACTTATATCCCCATAACAATATTTTCTACTTTTATACGCTTAGGTTTCTCTATTTTTCTTCAGAACAATATAATTATTTCACACACAAAAGTTATATTCCCTTTCTAAGCATATATACTTGTACATTCCTATAATTCACACTTGTACTCAATCACACCTTTTAGCACTTAGTGTGCTAACCTAGTGCCCTGTTCTTGCCCTAAAGTAGTTGTTGCACCTCTGTACCATACACTATTTTTACAATCTGCACCTGTGTGCTTCACTCGCCAGCGTCACTGTTTTAAAGCGTTCCAAGCATTCTGCACCTATACGTGCTTCAACAATTGCATAACGCTTTTCTAAAAAGCACTCCATACACACAGCACTTAAGTGCATAGCACTTGTGTGCCTCCCTAACCTACCCAAAGGTAAAATAAAGATGAAATAAAAATGATAAAACAATAAACAAAACATTCTATTCGCTTTTCTGTCCCTTAATACTAGCACACTCAATCCATCTGTTCCCCTCGAGCAGCCCTTCCACTTGCTCTCCCTAATGGCAAGCTGGAAGCGGTACCTAAACAGGAATTTCACCTACCATGTCAGACCCCATCTCTACGCTGTAATGATAGGCCTCCAATTGCACCTGTACCAAACTCTTTTGCTGAGGAAACTGCTGTTGAGCTTTTCCCAAAAACTGGTGCCCTATCAAGACAGTTTTGCAGACAGATGGCACGTCTCCTGCTTACGTTTTGCGGGCCCTGACAACAGCTTGCAGATGGATGGAAATGCCCTCTTGCTCACGCCTTACTGGAGAACATGTACATCCACAGCAAGGAGTATTGGCACAGGAATTTCATGCCTATCTATACTCCCTTGGTATTCAATAGACTTTCAAGCACTACCCGTTACAAGTGCAGCCCCGTCGTCCATCCACGGTCCGGAGGGTACTACTTACTGCACTGTGCAGCCCTCTGTTGTCCGCTTATTGATTCAGAGCGTCTTATTTACTGCACCCACCATTCATATACACACATGAGCTGTACAGTCTCCGCATATTCTATTTAAGTCTGCTCATCCCTTATTCCTACCTGTTTGTTTTAGACAGGCCAAATGCTGCTTGTCTCCATTGGAAGGGCAGATGCTCTCTGAAACTTTACACAAATTAGTTTAGCAAAATATCGCTACCTTATAGGTGACCACCAACTGTGCCCGTTTTGTAGAGCCTCGCCCTGCCTCTGGATTCACGCAGGTGCCTTGTTATTCTATCACGTTTTGGGTCACCAATCTGTTGTGGCGAATTCATCATCAGAAGGTAGACAGACAGAGTTTTAAGGCTTTATTGCAATAAATCAACAACACGGACTCTACCCAATTCGGCCAAATGACATTGAGCCCCGAACTTTACAGCAATTGAAGTTTTATAACAATTTCTTATCATTTTACCTCGTTTGATTAGCTCATTCTGCACCTGGTTTTACTGTCTATTATTCCTCTTGGTGTCTGTTTGGCTTATTTTGATTGGTCCAAGTCTGGGTGGATGGCTTCCTCTCACCATCTTTGGCCTTTTCTTATGTCATTTCCTATCTTTTCTGACCTCGCTATAATGAGCTCTTTTGCCCATCTTCTCTGACTCCCTTCTACTCCTGTCCGGCCGAACCTTGAGTTCCCGTGGGAACCCTTATCATCTCCTTACTTTCCTCTCCCTGGCCCCTCGTGGTATTTCTATTTTTCTATGAGGTCCCCTTTTTCTGTAACTGGCCATATATGGGTTTCCTCTCATCATTTCCTTTCTTAAACCTTCCAAACTTTTTATATCCATCTTTATCACTTCCTAGCCTTGACTCACAGGTATTCTCAATCTCTTATCTTGTCCGAAGCTGGTTTGTGTGTCAATTTTCTGTTCTTTTTTACTCTGGAAATTTTACTGAAAGACTACAAAATAATACAATATAACTGATTTTTAGTTAACTATTTGCTCGACCTATCTTATCTGCTTAACATTCTAATTTATGCTTAATCTAATATTTTAGAAGCTTTTAATTATTTTTATGGCTCTTTATGTTAATTTGCTATTTTCTATGCTAATATAAAAATTTTCCTTCTACATGAATCTACAGCGGATTTAAAAGCTGAGAACGAAGGGGCATCTCTTATTGTAGCAGGCAGATCATTCCACAGTTTAGGGCCCTGTAACTAAAAGCTCAGCCTCTCACTGTTGTTTTATTAATCCTTGGAATTCTAAGCAGACTGGCATCTTAATGTGCACTCTGGTTTGCAAGTCATGATAAGTTCAGACAAGTAATTGGACCTTGGCCATTTAATGCTTTATATGTTAAAAGGAGGATTTTGAAATCTACCCTAAACTTAACCGGGAGCCAGTATAATAAGGATTTAAGAACAGGAGTTATGTGTTCGTACTTTCTTCTAATTGTAATAATTCTTGTAGCAGCATTTTGGATTAACTGAGGCAGCATAAAGAACAGTTTGAACATCCACTGAACTCCGCATTGTAGCAGTCAATCCTACTAGAAATAAATGCATGAATTAATTTCTCAGAATCCCGTTTATTTAGAAAGCGCCTTAATTTCCTAACATTTTTAAGATGGAAGAAACATGATTTGGACAATTTTGTAATATGCGCTTTAAATGACATGCTAGAGTCAAAGACAACTCCAAGATTTCGGGCTAAATCAGTAAAATTAATTGGGATTCCAACTGAGTTTAAATGATGACAGAATATTTTTGTGATCAACGTCATTCCCTCCAACAATTAACATTTTTCTTTTATCTGTGTTTAAAGACAAGAAGTTCTCATCAATCCAGTCCTTTAATTCACTAACACAACTAATTAAAAAACATCGGAGAAAGTTCATTTGATCTAAAAGGGTATAACTGGATGTCATCTGCATACGAGTGAAAATTAACATTATGATTCCTAATGATAGATCTTTTAATTTACTCATTGAAGAAGTTCATAAAGTCTATACTGCTAATGTCTGTTAGTATTTTGCATTGTAGATCTGAATTCCCATTTATTAATTTACCCACTGTTATAAACAGTACCGAGGATTTTTATTATTGCTATCTATTATTGTAGAATAGTATTCTGAGCGAGCTTTAAAGAGGGCTTTTTTATAATTATTAACACTCTCTGTCCATGCAATTTGAAAGACATGTAGTTTTGTTGTTCTCCATCTGCGCTCCAGTTTTCGACACTCTAATTTAAGAGCGTGAAGTGTTTTTATTAAACCAGGGAGAGTTTCTTATATCCAGTATAAAATTTCTTGCTTACACTTGTATCAGTACTATCCGCAGTGCTTTTTAAGGCATCATATCACCTGTTACCAATTAACTCAGTGTGGCTCCAAGATTTTCCCATCTCTCCTTCTAGTTAATGGAATTTAATGTTTAGGAAATGTCTTACTGGTACCAAAGAATTCTAATTATTCTCAAACACAATTAAATTTATCCAACAATTATATGCCACCTCCCAGGGGATTCTCCTTTGACTCAAAATTTTCACTATAGTTCCTTGAACATCCCAGGTATGTTTTGTCTATGTTTTGGGACTGCCCCTCTGATTTCAGTTTTTGGCCTGCTCTATCTGTCTTTTTTATTCTCTTATTTTTAATTTGTTTTCCCATATTTTTCTACTATACTTTTCTTCGCTTCAATTATCTGTTTTTCAGCACATGCTGTTTGTGTTAGGGACAGTGGCTAAATGAAATCTCTTCTCTCTCTTTCTGGAAGTCTTTTTTAAGTTAAGATTTTTTAAAAATTGCCATCGGTGCGACATCTGGCTCTTATATCGATAAATTGGCTGATGCAGGAGTCCCACCTTGTCCTGGTCAAAGCCATAATCCTTAGCTTTTCTTATTCTAAATGGGGTCAGTGCTCTGCTGTTCCCTCGCTTGATAGTCTGTTGTTTTTTAAATTTGAATGTTGCACAGTTGGGTTGGGTTGGATTGTGTTATGGGGTGTGAAAGCTGAGCACTGGGGTTAACTTTAATTCTTATCAAAATGGCTTATGGTTTTTTTAAAGTGTTGGCTTTTGTATTTCACAAAAAATTTGATCACAAAAAAATGTAAGTCCAGACAAAAGCAACTAGATTGACTCCAGGACTATGATGTATGATGTTTGACAAAAGTCTGTATGGGATGAATCTTTTCATTTTAAACAAAGTAGGGTTTAAAACAAGACATGATGGATGCATTTAAAGTTTTGAAGAGAATTAGCATGATTCCAGCTCTTATTTTAAAGTTAACACATGCCCCAAATGGAACCTGGTTAAATGTAAATTTTATACAAATGTTATTTTTTTCTTCACTCAAAGAAATATAGAAATGTGGAAAAAACATTGCAAAAGTTATGTAAACAAGACTTTTTTAGGATCATTTTATTATATACAATGATAGTCACACATATAAGCTTACAGTTTACTATATTTTCTGATGTTTCTGAACTACTTTGACATGGTAATTTCCATAACTATTATTTTTGTAATTGGATTAAGACTATACCTCTTGCTTTTCTTATGGCAACACTTATTGGATTGATATGGGCTTCCCTCATCATAAGGCAGAACGCTTTTACAGTCTCAGTACCTCTTTCTGTCTTTTAACTGTAAACATCAAATTTCCTGCCAAAATCTGTAAAACATTTCAGAGTAGCATTGCTTCCTTCACTTCTGCACAGTACAGACTTTTGAAAACATTTACTGTTACTTCTGTCTTCATTGACAGTGCACCACCAAATGTAATTGTATTAAAAATAAAAAAATATTTCAAAACAAAGACTTAATTCATCTTCAAATATTAAAACCTGTTGAACCTATTAATTAATCATTTATTTGTTTAATTGCTTTTATGATTTGAGACCTTTGCCATACAGATATATATTTATTTCTCAATCACCTGGCCCCAAAAGACTTGATACAATGGCCTCTGACTCACCTTTGCTAGGAGGGAGGATAACTTATCACTTACTGCAAGGTGAGTAAATTCTTTGCTCATTTAGCTTATACTAAGGGTAGTCTTTGCTACATTTTCAGTTGATTTGCCTTTTTGTCACTGAACCATATTCATCAGTTTAAATTCAGCATAAAGTGACAATGTGGCTTATGAAGAACCACACCTACAGATATGGCAGACCTTAACCTACTTAATCTATTACAGTAAAGTTTTAATCTCAAGAATACACTTTCTTTGTTCTCTGGAATCTTTAGCAGATTTCATTATTGTCGTGGTTACACACGACATTACACAGTACACTGAAAAATAAATACACAGTTTCTGTTAAGAATAAAGCAAATTGAAATGATAAGGAACAGCAATTCTGAGAGTGTATTATTCTTGGAATATTAAGAACTAATTGTGTTTGTGGTTTAAAATCAAATGTTAAGTAATATAAGGTGACTAACAATACAAAGCTTAGTGCTGTGGCCTGACAGAACCATTTATAGTAGCAGATGTACTTCTACTTTATCTGATGAAAGAGATGTGGGTTCTAGAGTTTAATATATTGATGAATTATAATCAAAATGAAATGGAAAATAATAAAACTTACATGATAGAAATGTGTATTAAAGTAAAAATGAATTAAGCAAAAAACATAAAAATTAAAATCATACCTATTTTTGGACAATATGCCTGCTTGTAGTGTAGAAACAAACTCTACAAGACTTCCTTTGTTCATCAAACTGTCCTTCTAGAGAGAAGCTGTTTATACTGTAGTCTAAGATGTTAATAATTGTGGACAGCAGACAAGAAGACAGAAAAGAAGACAAAGATTTTTAAGTCCAATAAGTGAGTTAAATGGGTATCACTTCAACTATCCTGATGGAAGTGAGAACAGCAGTAAAACAATGTCATTAACAAATATATGCATAAATTGGAAATTCAGTTTTGTTATTTTGCTTTAAAAATTGTATGAAATTACATTTTTATTGAAATATTAAGCCAATTTTCAGGAATTATGGACATGTTCTCTATTATGAAAACTAAATATTAAACTTCCCTTGAACTGAACAAACAATACAAATGGTAGGCAGTTCAAAACTAAAGTAATCTATTTCACAACTTGAAGTTTAAGACTCATGTAAAACGTTTATAAAAATGGAGAGAAAGCTGAAACAAACCTTCTCCACAAAATACATTATTTTTTTGCAGTTAATGATCCATGGAGTAATAACGGAAGGCTCTTAATATTTTTTATTTTACATGTATAAATATTTAGAGCAATGCAAAAATTGTGCATCTAAATACAACATCTCAACAATAATATGAAAAGCCTTTAAACTTCTTAACAGTAGAGCTAATTTTCATTTGAGTATTTCATTTTGCAGAACACTAATATGTGCCATAAAAGTGATTTTTTCAGGTTGTGTGGGGGTTGAATCTGTTTTAGATTTCTTTTTCTGTTATTTCATTTTATCTGTATTGATTTTGAAGTACATTTGTTATGTTATTAATATTTGTTTGAGTAGCATGCCATTGTAATATTCTGCTTTTCTAAATCAAAACAAAAAAAGCAAATCAAAAACAATGAACCTTTCGTCTGGAATCAAAACGTATTCATGCTGTTTTGCTTTATTTTATTCTGCATAAAGTTTCATTAAAGAAGAGTTCTGTTTAAAAAATTCACCAAATACAATTATTCTGAGAGCCTTCCTAAACCATGTATAATAGAAAGCATAAATAAATAGATTCAATGGTGAGTTTAAGTAAGTAAACCAGATTAAAAATTCCCCTACTAAGGCTGAAGTAGAATAATTGAGAAAAAGATCAAGAATGCTGCAGAAGAAAAATGGTGACCAACAAATAAGGAACACACCTACAACCATTGCAAGAATTTTTCCTGCTTTAGTTTCTTTCTTTAACATGATATATTTGTTCGATAGATTGTGCTTGTTTTTTAGCTACTCCAAAAATTTTCACATAAATAGCTGTCATGATAAGTCCTGAAATATAAAATGTGATTTAGAAGCTAATTAAAATTGATGTTTGATTATGTACTAGTGAGCTACTCCCTACACAATACAAAACCTAATTGTAAAAATTTTCTATACCTTTCATTTTAAGTTCTAAAATATAACACCAATGGCTGATGGAGACCAGCTGACTAAAACAGTTTTACATATTAATGATAAACTGATTTTAGTGTTATATTTTAGAGCAGGGGTAGTCAATTATGATTTAAGGAGGTCCGGATAGAGACAATTTCCTCGTGTACAGGTTTGCAGCATCACCATGTTTAAGTTGTAGTATAATTTAGTTATACATTACAATTAATTTACATATATTGAAGTAGCATTGCCATTGTGTCAACATATGCACTGTGTGAAGTTATTAGCTAAAATCAAACGAAGAAAGCTATAATTCAATGCCATTTCAACAATATTTATTTTTAGTGCAACTGACTCTGGAGGGCTACTACAATAATAAATAAGAAATAAAATAAGAAAAAATAAATAACAAAAGTAAAAGCAAGGTAAATTTGACATTCAACTGAGAAGTAAAAATAAATAAGTACTTTCATAATAATAATTATAACATGTTTTAACATTTCAACAAAAAAAAGACTTGGCCTCATATAAAAATAAAATATATAAGAGGTTTTATTATGTACACAACTGAACAGGCTTAACCAGTTTCACAGTAAATCTAAACATCTTTAAATAACTGAACATATCTTCCCCACTTTCTTTCCCTCATAGTCACTGCATACTTTTTCTTGTTCAGTGAGAGAAGTGAGCTCTTGCTTGGTCTGCCAGGATTTTAAATCTGGGCTGGAATGGTGTCAGTGCCATCCTCATGCATGTGTGAATACTTTCATCAGTGATCCATGGTGGAGAAAGCTGTCTCACAACTATATGTGGAGCCAAACATGTTCAACATGTACAAGACCACATTCTGCAGGGCTGGGAAAGCTGCCACTGGAACCTTTTTAAAGCAGAAGGTGGCAGGGTAATTTTCTCCAAAACACTGTTTCAGAGCCACATCTCCCTGGAGATCAATCAGTTCCATCTCGAGAGGCCCAGGATTTGCCAACTTAAAGAGTTATGTGGCTTCTTTTGAGAACTCCCTGACATCTGTGATCAGGAATGGATTTTGCATAAACAGAGTGAGCCACTGTCTAAGACTGAAGGTACTGAAGCAGTTGCTGAAGTTTACAATCAGCTTGTCAAGAAAATCAGAAAAAGTAGATACATCCTTCTCATCCTGGACCTGATCCTTCAGTGTAGGAAAGTGTGCACAGTCTTCCTTGAACACCTGAATTAGATTTAGAATCACAATTGTTTAACAAGAAATTGCTTTGCTTTTTAATATTAAGTTGATATGTTTGTAATATTTGTAATGCTATTATAATGTTATTGATGAAGAGGTAGTTCAGGGATGTGTGAATAAAAATATGAGCAGATATGGTGCATACCTCAAGTTTCCTCTGGAATGTGCAGACAGCTGTCATCAGGTCACACATTGAATTGTCTTTCCCCTGTAAATTTAAATTCAGTTTATTCAGGTGTGAAGTGATATCCACCAAAAAAGACACAATGTCCATCTTCTTCTCATCTTCTAAAAACCAAGGAAAACAGAGTTGCCTTTTGGCTTTTCATCTGAGCTAGGAAATCTGTGATTTCCTCTCTGATTGTCCAAAAGTGCTCCAACATTTTACCTTTACTGAGCCATCTTGCATTATTATGCAGCTGGAGGTCATAAGCATTTGCATCCACTTCTTTGAGCATGCAATGTTGGAGAGAAGAGGATGCATGCAGAAAGTTTATCACTTTCATCATGGTGTCCAACACCTTTGCATACTCATCTGACAGGCTGGAGCACAGGACAAAGTGTTGAATGATGCAATGGTATGAAATGAGCTTGAGATTATCCTCTTTCATTCATGCCATAGGTCCTCTCTCCCTCCCTACCATGGCAGAGGCTCCATCCGTGGTTATGGAAATCACTTGTTTCAGCTCAGTTCCCCTCTTCATTAACATCTCCTTCATGGACAGGTAGATGTCCTCTTCTCTTGTATTGGTCATAAGAGATGTGATGCCTAACAGGTCTTTACAAAACTCATTCTTCTCCAAGTTGAATAATCTGACATAAACTAACAGCTGAGCACTGTCAGACACATCAGTGAACTCATCTACAGCTAAGCCTATGAATGAAGCCTTATGGATGGCTTCATGCGGAAGTTCTAGCACATCTCTGGCTAATATCTCAGTGTCCTTTGTGGCTGCTAATGCAGACAGAGGTATTTGTTTTATTTTTTCACAAAGCTTCTCTTTTTGTTTCCCCTCAAAAAGCTACAGCACTCCTTGAAAATGCCTCCATCACTGAATGGTTTTTTGTAATGTAACGAAATCCACGCAACTCTGAGGGAACACTCGTTAACGAGTTGTTGGCCAGTAAATGAATGTGTTAAAATACTCGTTAACCATTTATAGTTGGCCTTTGAGATTTCTTATCTTCTGTAGCCTAACTGGCAAATTTAGTGGGTAACTTTTCTCAAATATAATTTTTTGCTTAGTTTCATAGTGGCATTTCACATTCCCACTTTTAACCACTGCCACCGTTTCAGAGCAGAGCGGTTTTGAGCTTCCTATGGGAAGTTTGAACTTAAATGCCTCATGCATTCTGGATTAAAAGCCCGGTTTTCAGTGTGTCACCGTTTAGCAACAGCCATTGCAGATTGACTCACAATTTCAACGCTTTTTTCTCTCTTGTCTTCTCACTCCTTTATATTTTTCTCTCCCTATCACTGCCACAAGAGTCCCAGCTGTTTTCACGCAGAATGCAGGTGTTCCTAAGTACTGGCCAATCAGAGATACGTAGGAGGTCCCTTTCACTGAGCAGTGGTGTAGAAACACTGTTAGAAAAAGTCAGAAAACAGTTGCTTGTAAAAATGTAATCTCCGCCAAAACTAAGTAAAACTCAATATGTCTGTTCTGGGTCTGGACAGAATATAGTCTGGGTTTGGACCCAGACCGCGGTCCGCCTATTAGTAATCTATGTTTTAGAGGATAACATACTGCACAATAACGGTTAACTGAAATGAATGAGAGATTCAAAATAGAACTTCTGCAGAGCATCATGTACATGCTAGTATGAAACTTGCAGAAGAAATCCCAAAAATACTAGGAGGTTTCCACCGATCTGATTAAGTCCTCCAAGTAAAAAGTCAGCAACTGCCAAAGACAATGTGAGGACAAAGACAATGTGAGGAAGTTTGTTGGTGTATGAAGCTGCATGAAATGAGAAATGCAGATTATCACCAAGAGGTTACAAGAACGTGTGAAGGTTGTTATTGTCCACATAATCATATATATGAGAATATGAGCAGTAATGGAATATACTTGGTTAGAGCATGTATTTTCAATTGAAGCATAGCATGTGTGATTCCTCTTGGTGTGAAGTTCATTTTTATTCTAGGCCTAAATAACATTTTTATAATGCACAAAAGAGTACAGTTACTCATAATAAAACACTTTTTATAGCAACAGTATTTATTTTGTATTATTCAGGTTTAGTTTGAATTACATGAAATAAAGTATAAAATGATTACAGATTTACAGTTTTAAGTAATAACAAGATTCAACGCACTTCATTTGTATAATCCTAACAAAATACAAAAACGGCCAACATTCATGTGACAAACTCTGATATTTACATTCTTTAGACAACTATGACTTATATACATAATTAAATACATTTATACTTTATCGAATGCATACGATGCAAAACTGCCTATTAACACAATGACAACTAGATTAGAATTTCGTATCTTACATATTAAAAATGTAATCACTTACAAGTCACATAACTAAACAATAATCAGGACTGGTATTTACATGTAGCCACCACCACCACAGGACTCTGCACAGTAGCTGTAACCACCAAACTTACATAAGACATTTTTCCTAGGAAAATAAATCAGTGTGTCCTGTGTACTTTAAAAGTGCTTATGGAATGTTTTACTCTTGTTAAAAATTAGAATTTTATACATCAAGAACAATCAGTAGTAGTACTTATTGTTTTTCAAAATAAAATAGTCATCTGCTACTTTAATCACTTTTAAATAACCTGAGAAAAATCAATTATCATTAATTTAAAAATTACTCTTAATACACTTACACTTTTCTCCTATTAAAAGTTGGTGGCATACTGAGCTTTGCTTTTTTAACAAAGTCTTTTATATTACACTTTGAAGAATGAAAGCCATAGGAGTTTCACATGTGATACCACACAAACATAACTAACTGCATTTTGTCTCAAAAGACTTGGATTACATTTAATTTATTAGTTGCTAAAACATCTGGCTCAGCTCTTCATAGCTACTTCGTGTAAAAGCTTTTATTAAGAAATACTACACAATAATGCGAATTCAAAGAAAATACAATTTTAAATATAAAATTAGATGACAACTAAAACAAATAAACTAGCACAAACATATTTAGAAATCTATTCACAAGAATAAAACATTATCAACATGTCATGAAATGTTACATAAAACAGCCACTCTGAATATGATAAATGATTTGTTAAGAACAGTCTATTTAGCTTTGCATCGATTGTCATTTGTTTTATTTTCAAAATATTATTAAATTAAAAACACCCAAAGTGATATTCTAAATTATATTATTCAGTAACTTTATCAACACATTCATAATTTTATTTTAAATGTATATCCTTACACAATTTATTTCTGACAACAGCGTGTTCTGTGTATGCTGAAAGTTCTTCCTTTAGAGCTGATTTTAACATAACATTGCTATGATATACAATTTATTTACAATTTTATAGGAATGATTTATGTAAACAAATTAAGTGGTAGAAGCTTTTAAACGAAGGAGAATCTCAAACTTTGCAGTGTTTTGTTAATGACATCTACATTAGAGCGTCTATGCCAGGTCACTATTCAAGGAGTGGATGTTGAAGTATTGCACTCCCACAAGTACTTGGCGGTCCACATCAATGACATTTTGGATTGGTCTTGTAACACAGAGGAGGTATATAAGAATGGGTTTCAAGAGAAGCCCACCAAAATAACACGCTAATGTAAAGCTTGTTATGGGAAGCACTCTGGACCCTCTGGAGGTAGCAGTGAAAGAGAAAAAAACAAAACTGAGTGTCATTATGAACAATGCTGCACATCCTGTGTATGACACACTAACTCTAGTACTTTAAGCCAATTAATTAATCAGCAGAAGTGTGTCAAAAAAACACTACTTGGAGCCGTCATACCAATATCAATATGTCTGCATAATGCCTCGTTGTGACTGTAACTGCCAATCAAAAGTTGTTTTTCTTATTAATTATTAATTAATAATGAATTTTTAATATTCTATCTCTATATACGTATATTTATTTATTTATTTATTTATCTATATATTAATTTACAGAGGTTTTGTAAAAAGCCAAATTCCCCCAGAGGAAGAATAAAATTTTATCTATGTGTTACTTCAACACTAAAGCTTAAAAGTTCAGAACTTACAATTTTACAGCTGCTGAATTAGATTGCTTACAAAATCTTCAGTGGTACTGCATGTGTGATGGTCAATAAATATCTACATACTGCAGGTTTAGCTTTGGGGCTTGGATCATCATTTGGACGTAAGGTATGAGAGAGACAAAGTTTTCCAGAATTGCTCCTTTCTTTATTAATGGCAGGGACTGAGAATTTATTTTGTACCGCTATAACTTTGCTTTTCTTTTATTTAAACAGGGAATACCAGCTTGGTACCTCAAAATTTTTAACCTGTTTCTCTTTCCTTCCTTCAACAGAGTTTTGTGGATTGATGAATCATACACTGTGGACCCTGGCGCCCTACACTGGATTAAATGCATTTGATAATGTACTTAGTTTAAAGTTTGTGACTTGAAGTAGAAACAGATCATATAAAATGTCGACTAGTCAATCCATTTGAAAACAGATCATTAACAAGCATTTTGATGGATAAAAAGGTACATCTGTGTGCGCCATTAATCATTATAGGGGAACAGTCATGTTTTCCTATCTTTTAATAGTAAAACGTAGACTTTCATTTGGGTACTTTGAAAAAATTGCTGTGTGAAATAATACTATCATTTTCAAGGCGATTTTCTCAAGCTTAATGTAGTGCAAATTTTTTGACATTCTTCACCTGAATAAGCTACCCTCCAAGTGGATGTCTATGGACACTTAATCATATATTATAACTGAGGCTTAGGGGATTATGCAAGACTTGTATTTGTAAATAAAAACACAGATTTTCACGAAATAAAAAAATTAATTTTTAGGTAACAGCATTTTTTTCATAGCTTCTTAAATGATGTAGAATTATGTTGTATGTAACTCCTTAATGCACTTTCTCTTTGTGTGCTATACCCAGTGTAGAAGACATTTTTAGAAGTTTAATGTTAATGTTAACTTCCAAAAGGTATACTTAGTAAACATAAATGTATGTCTTTGCATTTATACATGGAATAAAAGTAGCAGTAGGGTGCTATACTGTGTTAGCCATTATGAATGCAATGAGAAATCAAGCAAAATTACATCTTTTATTGGTTATCTGAACCAATTACAATATGCAAACTTTCGAGGCAACTGATGCCCCTTCTTCAGGCAGATTTTAATTAATCAATAAAAGGCTAATAAAAGCCAATAAATGGTGTCTGTTTGCTTGAGTTCTCATTGCACACATAGAAATAAATAATTAGATAATGGAAGGTTGTTCTTTGACACTGTGGTACCCGGATGGCGTGGTACCCAGCCGGGACGCAAGACAACCGGAGGAGGGCTTGTGTCTCCTCCAGACCTCGAGGGAGCGAACGCCCTGGGGCCACAGGTACAGAGCTGGGAAGCTCGACCCTGTAGGGGCCCATGGTTACCGCCGGGGGCACCCCAATACCTGGAGGACCCTGGACCTCAGAACTTCCACCACACCCCTGCTGGGAAGAAGAGAGAGACACACGGAGTGCTTCCGGGGATGCAGCCGGCACTTCCACCACACTGGGGCGTGTCGGTGGGAGATTGCCGGGAACACACCTGGAGCACATCCGGGTGCTTATTTAAAGGGGCCACCTCCCTTCAGAGGATGACTTGAGTCGAGAGAGAAGAGTGGACAAGGTCTCTGGATGAGAGATAGTTTGAAGGCATTGTGTGCTGGTCAGAACTGTGTGGTATTGGGGACTTTTGGGGACTGTGAAGCACTTTTGTAAATATGGAGCACTGTAATAAACGTGTATGGGGTGAATACAACATGTCTGCCTGTCGATGTCCGGGTCATATTCCACAACCTGTATAAGCTAACATGTTAATGAAACATTCTTATTACTGTTCTATAATTATACAGTAATATCAAAATAATTTAACAGTGTGTTTGCTGATGTGAAGGTATAATGACACACTGTTTTTGACTTTATACATTAACTTATATGTTATTGTAAATATTACAGGTTGTACTGTAACATACTGTTTTAAAATATCATGCATAGTAAGATACTTTATGGTCATCTAGCAACTTAAAAAAAAAATATAGGCATAAAATGTCAACATAATGAATTTTTTGCATGTATAGAATTTTTTGATCTATTTAACTACTTCTCTTTGAATTTTGATAAAACGTTTTCGAAATGAAGATACATGGACTTTGGTATTTTTTTGTGTCATACATAAGGATTGACCCCAATCATCTCAGTAGGTGTGGAGCTTAATAAAAACTTGAAGATATGTGCTACATCCAGGAGGCCACATTCTCCAAAGAAAGAGATGGTTTGTGTCAGTGGAATGGAACACAAACATGAACTGGAGTTCAAAGTGTTTGCAGACATGCATTAAATCCTGAGACATCTGCATAAAATAACTCACACCTGCCATAAAAAGCAATTTAAAGTTTGTCTATGACCTTTTGTGTATTTATAGTACTATTTCCAGTATTAAAGGAGTACTATTTCAATATTATATTTTGGCACATTCTTTAATCTCTTCTGTAGTGATTCCTTAACATTACCTGCACCAGAAGTTTTGGGTAGAGTTCCTATTCATTGATCATACACTTACAGAACAGCAGGTTGTAATCCCAAATATTGTAACATGATTTCCTGTGATATCTGGCATCAGGATGTTTGCAGCAGATCCGCCAACTTCTGTAAGTTGTGAGGTGGTAGTGCCACAGATCGAATTTGTTTTGAAACACATCCCTCAGATACTTGATTGGATTTATATCTGAGGAAATCAGAAACTTTGACTGATCTGACAAAGAAGAAGGTGCAGAACAATGTAGTATGGGATGCTTTCACAGAAATTGCATTTAGTGACCTTAACAAGGCCCTTTCATCAGCATCAATCTTAAACACTCTTAACATTTTTCATCCTTCAGATGGAAAATTCAGATACAGGTCTTGGTGCCATGCTGAGCCAAAGCATCGATGGTGTAAAACACCCCATCATGTTCCTGAGCCGTAAACTACTGGATCGGGAAACCAGGTATATGGCGTTGGAAAGGGAAGCCTTGGCGATTAAATGGGTGATTACACTTAGATACTACCTCTTGGGCTGTGAGCTCACCCTGGTTACAGACCATGAACCTTTACTTCTGATGACCTTACACAGGGAATCAAACCCACAGGTCACAAGGTGGTTTTGGATCTACAGCCTCTAAAGTTTTCGATCATTTACAGCCAGGGTCCTCTCCAAGCCAATGGTGATGAACTTTCTCTAGTTCACAACCTGTCGGTCAGGAATGCCCGACCCGATGTGTCTGGGCTGGGGTTGTCTCGAAAGAAGGTGATTCCATGCCAAACCAGAGGATGGCAAAGTGTGCTAATCCTTTCTCTTTGTCCTTGCAGACCAAACATGGGAAATTCCACCTGGGCTCGATGACAGCACTTCCAATTCGGCCTGATGATGTCACTTCTGGTTCTGGGCCCAATGACATCACTTCCCCGCCATATTTCTTCTGTCAATCAGTTCTGTTTTGGACTCACATCCATAGCAAGCTCGTATTTATCTCTTTTGTTTTGCATTAGGCTGCCCCAAACCTTTTTCTGTATCAAGGCATATTCTTTCCACAATATATATACTGCAATGAAAAAATGGCAGGTCAGATTAAAATAAAAAAAAACAAACATTTATATCGGTTGCACATAATAAAATTGTTTTTATCAAAAAATAATTTCATTATGCTTAATTCACTAAATTAACATATCCTGAAACATGATATTTTTATATAAAATTAATGAAACTTTTTCATTCTCTGTTAATTATATTATGTTAAATGAACATGACATGACATGTCAATAAAGCATAATATTTTAACAGCTGTTTCGTAAACCTTTTAAAAAATGCACCTCAGTGAGTTACTTAGCTATAACCTTTTTAAGATGTCAATTATATTTATTCCAGTATCATGTTATAGTTCATGTTCAAAGTTATTTATAAGAAATAAACTGGTTTGCTCATACCAAAACTAGTTTTATTTGGTAAAAACAATACACACCAACAAAATTACAAAATATTATTATTCAAAAGCAAAATGTATAACAATTGTATAAGAATACAGCTTCTTTGGCTGTGCCAGAATGCCATGACCAATTTATACCTCAATATGAACACAAAATGCACATTGGAAAGAGTATTATATTATAAAATACATGTATTTATATTTATGTAACTGTATATATTATAGAGTGAATGTTAAATATGTTACTGCTTGGCACTTTCTTTCACAAAATACATTTTTTTTTTATTTTCAAGCAATCAGATTAGGCAACTGCATTGTATTGTATTCTGGTGTATTATTTATTTATCTGTATTAATAGTGCTTATCTGGTTGAGCAATGCTAATATAATACTAATGACCAGCAATGCTGAAAGTAGTTGACCTGTAATGAAAGTCAGAACTTTTTTTTTAAGTACGTAAAGTACCTGTACTAAGAGAGTAAATCTAGACAACTTAACAGTACATTTACTTGTGACGGTAGTTAGTGTGCATAATTTGATAAAACATTTAAACAGAATACAAGGAAAAACGCAGAATGGTGTAACGTTAGTCTGTGTGATTAAGTGTTTTTAATGAATATCTGAATATTTCTTGTGTGTTTGTGTTTTTTTAACTTTTATTTCATTAACCTTTTGCTTTTAACTGGTGACAATAACTCAAGCCAACAAACAACCTGTTGCTTCTTTGAAAGTCACATGACTTTACCGTCAAGTTATGCAACCTCCACTGACAGTGAATCCGCTTGGTGCATATTAATTTCCTGTGAGGACTAAATATAACTATTTTGACTTCTACCTAAATAACTGAAATTAGTATATTATACATCCCACAAGATTCAATAAATTAAACATGATCTAGTTATGTTCAAAAGTGGAACATAAACAATACATGTAATATAAAGTAAATACATTTTTGTAAATGTAACAACCTGCCATTTGCCTTTTTTCAGTTTGTACATAAAGAGAGATTGAAGTATTTATTTTGAAATAAATGATCAGGTAAAACTGCAACAAGAATCTCTCATTGTACTGCCACTTATACAGCAATTTGTGTAAAAACCTGAAGTATGAAATGTAAAGTAAATTCAATTTAATTTAAATTAACTTTCTTTCTAGCTTAAATATTCACATGATTGCATGAATGAAATGAGTGAACTGATTGAAATGACTGAAATGAAAAGGACTGTAAGTTACAGTGCAGTTTCAGAAAACATGAGGTATGAATTTTGGACTACTTGACTCAAATCGCAAATTCAAACCATTCAAAACAGTGTTATTTTATATAAAATTAATGTTTATATTCTAAGGAAGTTTATTGATTGTACAAGGAAGGACTTATTATATTAATATAATGAAAACAAATTTAAAGATGTTTACATTCTTTCATATAAATGTTATGAATAAGGCAGTACTCTATGTTTGTATGTTCCATCCATCCATCCATCCATCTCTTCCGCTTATCCGAGGTCGGGTCGCTGGGCAGCAGCTTAAGCAGAGAGGCCCAGACTTCCCTCTCCCGCCACTTCTTCCAGCTCTTCCGGGAGAATCCCATGCGTTCCCAGGCCAGCCGGAGACATAGTCCCTCCAGCGTGTCCTGGGTCTTCCCCGGGCCTCCTCCCGGTTGGACGTGCCCGAACACCTCACCAGGGAGGCGTCCAGGAGGCATCCTGATCAGATGCCCGAGCCACCTCATCTGACTCCTCTCGATGCGGAGGAGCAGCGGCTCTACTCTGAGCCCCTCCCGGATGACTGAGCTTCTCACCCTATCTTTAAGGGAAAGCCCAGACACCCTGCGGAGGAAACTCATTTCAGCCGCTTGTATTCGCGATCTCGTTCTTTCGGTCACTACCCATAGCTCATGACCATAGGTGAGGGTAGGAGGGTAGATCGACTGGTAAATTGAGAGCTTTGCCTTACGGCTCAGCTCCTTTTCACCACGACAGACCGATGCAGAGCCCGCATCACTGCGGATGCCGCACCGATCCGCCTGTCGATCTCACGCTCCATTCTTCCCTCACTCGTGAACAAGACCCCGAGATACTTGAACTCCTCCACTTGGGGCAGGATCTCTCCCCAACCCTGAGAGGGCACTCCACCCTTTTCCGGCTGAGGACCATGCTCTCGGATTTGGAGGTGCTGATTCTCATCCCAGCCGCTTCACACTCAGCTGCTAACCGATCCAGAGAGAGCTGAAGATCACGGCCTGATGAAGCAAACAGCACAACATCATCTGCAAAAGCAGTGACCCAATCCTGAGTCCACCAAACCGACCCCTTCAACACCCTGGTTGCGCCTAGAAATTCTGTCCATAAAAGTTATGAACAGAATCGGTGACAAAGGGCAGCCCTGGCGGAGTCCAACTCTCACTGGAAACGGGCTCGACTTACTGCCGCAATGCGGACCAAGCTCTGACACCGTTGTACAGAGACCGAACAGCTCTTATCAGGGGTCCGTACCCCATACTCCGAGCACCCCCACAGGATTCCCCGAGGGACACGGTCGAATGCCTTTTCCAAGTCCACAAAACACATGTAGACCGGTCGGGCAAACTCCCATGCACCCTCCAGGACTCTGCTAAGGGTGAAGAGCTGGTCCACTGCGCGACCAGGACGAAAACCACACTGTTCCTCCTGAATCCGAGGTTCGACTATCCGACGGACCCTCCTCTCCAGAACCCCGAATAGACTTTTCCAGGGAGGCTGAGGAGTGTGATCCCTCTATAGTTGGAACACACCCTCCGTCCCCTTTTAAAGAGGGGACCACCACCCCGGTCTGCCAATCCAGAGGCACTGTCCCGATGTCCATGCGATGTTGCAGAGACGTGTCAACCAAGACAGTCCTACAACATCCAGAGCCTTAAGGAACTCGGCGATCTCATCCACCCCGGGCCCTGCCACCAAGGAGTTTTTGACCACCTCGGTGACTTCAGTCCCAGAGATGGGAGAGCCCACCTCAGAGACCCCAGGCTCTGCTTCCTCATTGGAAGGCATGTTAGTGGGATTGAGGAGGTCTTCAAGTACTCCTCCCACCGACCCTAACGCCCCGAAGTCGAGGTCAGCAGCGCACCATCCCCACTATATACGGTGTTGACACTGCACTGCTTCCCTCCTGAGACGCCGGACGGTGGACCAGAATCTCCTCGGCCGTCCAAAGTCGCTCTCCATGGCTCTCCAAACTCCTCCCATGCCCGAGTTTTGCCTCAGCAACAACCGAAGCAGCGTTCGCTTGGCCTGCGGTACCTATCAGCTGCCTCCAGAGACCCACAGGACAAAAAGTCCTATAGGACTCCTTCTTCAGCTTGACAGCATCCCTCACGCCGGTGTCCACCAACGGGTTCGGGATTGCCGCCACGACAGGCACCGACCACCTTGCGCCACAGCTCCGGTCAGCCGCCTCAACAATAGAGGCACGGAACATGGCCCATTCGACTCAATGTCCCCACCTCCCTCGGGACGGGTTGAAGTTCTGCCGGAGGTGGGAGTTGAAGCTACTTCTGACAGGGACTCTGCCAGCCGTTCCCAGCAGACCCTCACAACACATTTGGGCCTACCAGGTCTGACCGCATCTTCCCCACCATCGAAGCCAACTCACCACCAGGTGGTGATCAGTTGACAGCTCCGCCCCTCTCTTCACCCGAAAGTGTCCAAGACATATGGCGCAAGTCCACGACACGACCACAAAGTCGATCATCGACCTGAGGCCTAGGGTGTCCTGGTGCCAAGTGCACATATGAACACCCTTATGCTTGAACATGGTGTTCGTTATGGACAATCCGTGACGAGCACAGAAGTCCAATAACAAAACACCGCTCGGGTTCAGATCGGGGGGGCCATTCCTCCCAATCACGCCCTTCCAGGTCTCACTGTCATTGCCCACGTGAGCATTGAAGTCTCCCAGCAAAACGAGGGAATCCCAAGAAAGTATGCCCTCTAGCAACCCTCCAGAGACTCCAAAAGGGTGGATACTCCAAACTGCTGTTCGGCATACGCACAAACAACAGTCAGGACCCTTCCCCACCCGGCGGAGGGAGGCCACCCTCTCGTCCACCGGGTAAACCCCAATGCACAGGCTCCAGTGGGGGCAATAAGTATGCCCACACCTGCTCGGCGCCTCACCGGGCAACTCCAGAGTGGTAGAGAGTCCAGCCCCTCTCAAGGAGATTGGTTCCAGAGTCCAAGCTGTGCCGAGGTGAGTCCGACTATATCTAGCCGAACCTCTCGACCTCGCGCACTAGCTCAGGCTCCTTCCCTTCAGAGAGGTGACATTCCACGCCCCAAGAGCCAGTTTCTGTAGCCGAGGATCAGACCGCCAAGGTCCCGCCTCGCCACCACCCAACTCACATTGCACCCAACCTCCTTGGCCCCTCCCATAGGTGGTGAGCCCATGGGGAGGAGGACCCACGTTACCTCTTCGGGCTGTGCCCGCCGAGCCCCATGGGTGCAGGCCCGCCACCAGGCGCCGCCATCGAGCCCCACCTCCAGGCCTGGCTCCAGAGGGGGCCCGTGACCAGCGTCCGGCAAGGGAAAACGTTGTCCAGTTTTATTTTTCATTGGAGGTTTATTGAACCGCTCTTTGTCTCATCCTCACCTAGGACCAGTTTGCCTTGGGTGGCCCTACCAGGCATAAAGCCCCGGACAACATAGCTCCTAGGATCATTGGGACACGCAAACCCTCCACCACGATAAGGTGACGGTTCAAGGAGGAGTGTTTGTATGTTAAAATCTAATTTTGGATTATTCAATTACAGTAACAAACTACATTTATTAGAGTATCTTCATCAGATAATACTGTGATGGGTCTTGCTACTGCATGTGCTTCAAGGAGTGGAAGCAGGTTTGAGGTGGAGTCTTGGGGGAGCGCACTTTGTGAGAGCTTGGGGCACCTCCCTAGAGAGAGCTGAATAATAGTGCGCATAGGCAAAAGGGGGAGTGAGTAGTCGGCAAGGAGAAGCTTTGGTAGGAAGATAGTGTCAGAGTGTGTAGGGAGTGAACAGTTAAAGGGCAGACAAGAGGTAGACAGAATGAAGGCGACTTGTTTATTTTATTTTGGAGGTGTCCCCGTGACCCAGACAATGGGCGGTAGTAGGGCACCATTTATTTCACGGCGTATCAAATTAAAAGCCAGTTGGCAATTGAAAGACTCTTCTAGACAAGTGGCTCCAGTGTTTGTCTTATTCAAGTGGATGTCACAATATTCTATGTTATGCAGTAGCAGCATGTTCTAGTAGCTGAGGTCCCAGCCAGTCACCTATCATAGCTCCTTTTATAAAAAGTATTTTTGAAAAATGCTACTACTGTATATCTCTGTATTTGTTAATTTTCTTGGTAGATGTTCATTACAGAAAAAGTGCTATTTAAAATAAATGTACATTTTGAAATTCACAGGAAATTACCAACTCAAAATGATCTTGCTGTATAGTTTTTATAAAACATAAATATTCCTGCAGTCCATACAAACGAAGGCCAGTGCTAACCTAAGAAGTCTGTTGTGGACAATAACAAACCTCAAGGCAACATGCCCTGATGTTTACATTGGCTGTGTGTTTGTGTTTTTACACTTGTTTTTGCTATATTTTCACTAGACAGCTCCATATGTATAAAACAGGCGAAATGTCTTTGTTATCTTTCAATACCTGATATCATTAGCATGTGCACAGTAGGGACAAAACATATATTGTATTGTATTTGAATAATTTAGTGGCAAATAATGGAAAGACATCATAAAATCTACTTAATCTAATTAATGGTCGTGACGAGTCAGAGCCTTTCCTGGCAGCATCAGTGGCAAAGCATAATTGAACCATGAACAGAAGGCAAGTGCATGGTAGGTGATAAATAGTGGCTCACATATATTTGATTAAGTTATGTTAAACAAAACATGTTGTGTTGCAGTGTGCAGTTTCAGTACTGTGAAAATGGACCTGGTCATAATTTTTACTAGCAAAATACCTGTGCTTCGCAGTGGAGAAGTATCGTGTTAAAGAAGTTATGAAAAGAAAAGAAAACATTTTAAAAATAAGGTAACATGATTGTCAATGTAATTGTTTTGTGACTGTTATGAGTGTTACTGTCATCAAGGATTTGATTATCATTAGTTCTTTCAATCAGGTTCATATTTGGAGGATGTGTTGTGTTCAAGTTACATTCCGTGTTTGTCTAGTCTATCCCTGACCATCTCATCTTCATTGTCAACTGTTGTAAAGATAACAGGTTTAATTCTTCAAGTGTTCACTACCCAAATTGGTACTCGTGAATCTAAGATGTTTAACAGGCATTCCCGGTATTAAGTTGTGGATTTGCCTGCAAATATTTAGCGCAGCATGTCTATGAACGTAATTTAAAATTAAGCTTTACACCTTGCTTTCCTATTGATATGTCTACAAAGGCTTGTTCAGCGTCAGAGGGCGTCAATTTACCACATTTTTACACTGTCTTCCTTTAGCTGGACATTGACTTTTTTCACCGTGTGCTTTGTTTCCACAGTAGCTGCACTTATGAATATGCTTGTATGCGTCCACTCGCTTCATATTCTTTGCTGCCATCTCAATTGTGTAATGCGTTTTTGTTCAGCCTTTGGAGCTCTTGCTTGTTGTCTGCATACTGCGTTCACAGTCAGTTCACGTGAGCTGCTCGAGTACATGCATCAAAGGTTTTCAGCTGTGCTTGTGCTATCTCGTGCGATTTTGCGATGTCCACGGCATTATTTAATGTTAGCTCAGACCCAGCACTTAAAACTTTCTCTCGTACTTTTGCTGAGATTGTGCCAAACACTATTCTATCCCTGACTATCTCATCTTTGTTTGCATAAGCACAGTCCTTCACCAGCAATTTTAACTCCATTACAAAGTGATCAAAAGTCTTGTTTATACCCTGCGTCCTCTCATTAAACTTGTATCTCGAATATCGTGAATCGCCAGGCATGACAAATGGCAGCGTGTCTATGAACTTAATTTAAACTAAGTTGTCAGCACTGTGTTCTTATGGACTGATTCACTATTGGGATACGTATTTATTGGTAATATGCACTATTTAAATATTGTGCGCATTAGGGGCAGCTTAAAAGCACGGATAATTTTAATGTCCTGCCGTATCACAAGACTGCCTTGTTGACTAAACCTTATCTCTTCCTCTCCCTGCAGACCGAAAGACTGATGGCTTTACCACCCTTGACATCATTTCTGGTGTCCGCCTGCCTGGACTCGGCTTCTCCTACTCGAATTCCTTATCAGCAAAGGCTTCAACGCCTTTAATTAGTCTATTTAGAAACTCTCATCTGCAGCAGCTTTTTCTTTTTTTTTCAACACAATAATAAACCACGTTTTGTGCTCCAACACTTCACAGTTGCTTTTGTTCTTTCTTGCAATATATATATATGGAAATAGAGTACATATAAACATACATATATATATTGTAAAAGTTTGTCAGTCTGAGTATGTTTACTGCTACAAAAAAGTTATTTTGAGTACAGTGTCAGTTCAGTTGCACTCACCAAAATGTAATATGTATTGTATTATTTTAAAATCAACTAGAATAATGTACAGTCAGAAATGAGAAATTATTGTCAAACAAAGCAATAAATTCATCATATCTGAATATATGTTTTCTAATCAATAGTTGTGGTTAACAATCCTGGTGGCATTCATTATATGAAAGAAACCAGCTCTGGGTAGGACATGTGTCCATTACAATGTGTATTCATGTCACATGATCATACGGGATAAATTTGTGTTTTTATTCATATAAATCGACATTCTATGGAGGATGGAAGGAAACCAAATTACATTAAATTAAACAAAGTCAAAAATTAAACCAGGTTTCAGGTGCTGAGAGACAGAGCAAACCATGCTGTAAACAACTTAAAGTAATAACTATGAAAGTATTGTTTGATATATGTTAAATGTGTCAATACAATACACCCTAAATCTAAGGAAATGTACACTTGCACTGGTAGGACATGTATAACCAGAAAAAGCTTCGCAAATAAGCGAAAAACTTTCAAAAATAGAAAACATGCACAAATGCTTACTAATAGAAAAAATGGTTTTATTGAAATATTTAATACATATGTCCACAAAGTCTGAGTGGTAAAGCACAAGTAAAATTATTTGCACTTTTATTAAATTAAACTGTATCATTAATTATTATCAAATATTATATAATGTGGTAACATTAATATGAAAAATTACTGGTAACACTCAAGCATGCTACATTATATAGATTGTTTTAAACATTAATATTTTATATATACTAAAAGGTTTTAAAACAGCATTATTCGCACATTACAACTTTTTTGCTTTCAGGGTAAGCCCTTAGAGAAAGTACAATTCACAGATAGTAGAATAGCTCATAAACAGATACTAAAGTACATTCTGCTTTGTCAAGCTTATGAATGACTTTTCTTTAATAACAAGTGACATTAAAGGTTCCTAAAATATCTAACATGATAAAATTGAAAGCAACTTTACCGTATTCATTTACTCTGTATAAAGCTTTGTTAATGATGAGTTGCTTTTAAAAAGTTCCCCGAGTATAATAACTCTGACAGCTTTTCGGAACCACGTGTAAAAGAATGCATAAATTAGTGGATTGAAAGTTGAATTTAAATAAGCAAACCATATTAGAATTTCTGCTACTAAAGCCGGAGTCGAGTAATTCATATATAAGTCAATACTGCTGCTTAGGAAAAATGGCAACCAGCATGTGAGAAATACACCAACTACTATTGACAAGGTTTTTGCAGCTTTTGTTTCTCTTTTCCTTACTGCAGTTTTTTTCCTGTCTTCAGCAACTTTTTTCAAAGATCTCACCTGTCTCTTTGCAACAATGAAAATCTTAAGATAGATAACTACCATAATAAAACCAGGGATATAAAATGATAATAAGGTGGCAACCAGTCCTGACACCTGATTTTGTATAAATGTACAGCTCCCAATGCAAAAAATGGCCTGTTCATAAAAATTTTCTATACCTTTAATGTTAGTTCTTAAAAACAAAATACTAAATCCAAACATGAATGATAGAAACCAGCTGATAAAAATAATTTTGCTAATTAATGCTAGAGTGATTCTACTGTTGTATCTCAGTGGACAACACACAGCATAATAGCGGTCAACTGAAATGAAAAACAAGTGCAAAATGGCGTTTGAGCAGAGCATGATGTCTGTACTGGTGTGAAACTTGCAGAAGAAGTCCCCAAAATACCAACAGGATTCAACAGTTCGGATCATGCTGGGTGGCATTATAAGGACTCCAAGCAGAAAGTCGACTGCTGCCAAAGACAGGGTGAGAAAGTTTGTTGGAGTATGAAGCTGCTTGAAATGAGAAATACAGATGATTACCAACAGGTTTCCACATAGAGTGACTGTAGTTATTGTCCATAGAGTCATATACATGAGAACATGAGCTGTGATTGAATGCTCTTGTTTAGGACATGAATTTTCCACTGATGTGTAGCAAAACTGAGTGGCTTTTAAGATCCCACTTTGGTTGTCGTTCATTATTAGAAACCTTTTTTTTTTTTTTTTTGCCTAAGGAGAAAAATAATCTGTTATATTTCAGTAATTTAAATGAGTGACAGCAATAATATCTAATGAGAACTTAGCCAACTTAAGAAATTAAAATTTAAAATAAGGATAAGGAAGGAAAAGCACACATATTAAGATAAACACAAAAATAAAACCAGGTGTAATTTATTTATACAATTAATTCAGTGTGTGAATACATTAGAGAAAACAAATAAGAGCACTGAAACTTTCAAGTGATTGCAGATAAACTACTCTTTACATTTCCAAATTTCCATACTATTTACATACAGAATTTACTACTGTGATTCCAACTTAACGTTATATTATTCTTTGGTGAGATAACATAAGGAATTATTTACAGTTGGATCTTCAGTGTATGAGTGGCACTACTGTTTCATAGATCCAAAGGACTGTGTTCAAATCTAACACCTGCTCATATCTTTTCTTACTCTTCCCGTCTCTGTGGGTGTTTACCTGTTTATCACCGGGTACTCTTGTCTTCTTTACACATTTGCAAAGATGTGCAAGTTAGGTGAATTGCTAGTTTCAAGTTGTTGTTATTGGTACATGTATGAGTGAGACCTGTGATGGAATGGTGTCCCCTTCAGGGCTGGTTCTTTTCTTGTGCCCATAACTGCTGGGATGGGCTCTGCAACCCTGCATTTTATTAAGCAAGTTTAAGAATGTTATGTTATCTTATATTCTCAGGTATTGCCCAGGGAAGAAAGTCACCTTGAATGATCTCTATGATCTATTGGCATTTTGATAAACAGATACATCAACACTGACCTTATCACAAACTCTCAATTACATTTGTAGTTAAATATAAATTTACTGTTCTTTGTTATAATGTTGTGCTATTTAGTTTCATGTGTTATACATTGTAACATTGTTTTTATAACTTCTTGTACTTTATTATATCATATTGTTTATTCTTGTTCATCTTTTTACTTTTTATCATTTGTGCACATAACATTTGCTACACATTTTTCTGTATTTTGTCTTTTATCAGACATTTTTATTTCATATTTCTTTTGCAACTTGTTATTCAAGTCAAGTCAAGTTGGGGAGCATGCACTGGTACTGTGCGTTGCACTCCACTACACAATGAAACAACTCAGGATCCCATTTGGCAACCTCCCAGGCAGACACGCTGTCCATTCCCTCTGGAAATGACCCTCTATCTGTCGCAGCCAGGTGTTACATTGGCAACCCGCTGGCCTGGTCCAGCTACTCAGGTCCCCAACAATGAGGATCTTATGAGCTTGATCACCCTCGGGGAAACACGCCCTCATGGCCATAGTGCCCTAACTGATGCTCCCTCACAAAGCAGGATAATGTGCCTCATTCGAGACTCCATGAAAAACCGCTCATTCGACACAAAGTCAAACCAACGGTACCCAAGGATTTTCCGGAGAGACACAGTACCAAAGGAGTCCAGTCTTCGTCTCAGGTCACTGGATAGCGTCCATGTCTCACAACCATATAGCAAGACAGGAAGCACCAGGACTCTAAAGACTTGGACCTTCGTCTTTTACATAGATATAGGGTGCGCCACACACCCTTTCCAGTGATCTCATGACCCCTCATGCTCTCCCAATCTGTCTACTGATTTAATAGGAAGAGTCACCAGAGACATGAATGTCACTCCCAAGGTAAGTAAACCTCTCGACAAGGTCGACACTCCCTCCACAGACAGACACACTGCTGATTCTGTGCCCAAGAGGTCATTAAAGGCCTGGATCTTGGTTTTATCCAGGGCACTCGCAAGCCCAGACACTCAGACTCCTCACTCAGTCTCTCGAGAACCCCGATCAGAGCCTCCATTGAACTCCACGAAGATCACAGCATCGTCAGCTGGCTTGCAATGCCAGGAGGACAATCTTACCACTAGCCTGGAGAAGTTCAACCCGGATACAACTTGTTATTGTAAATACTTTATTACAGTTTCTTTTGTACTTTGTCAATGTACATTTTTCAAAATGACTTTATGTGATTATTATATAATTTTTGTTTTTTATATATTTTTGTCTGATACACTGTGCTTATTATCACCAAAAATGAATATATATTAAAAATAAGTATTTTTTGCTTTTCTGAATGTATTCATTGCTTCCATCTGCTTACCCCTTGTTTTCCTTTTGATTCACTACTGAACTAAAAATAATCAAAAGTTACATTAGGCATATCTTACTTCATTGCTTAAATGTTGAATTTATTATCTGGCATAACACATTGAAATTTTACTTTGTATTTATAAAACATTAAAATAATTGAATTTTTATAATTTTTGGATAAAAAATTATATTCCTGAATGAGCCTGGTTAGGTTAGTATCCATAGATATCCCAAAACCTCAAATATCTTATAATATTGCACTAGGAAATTTACATGAAAAACATGTAACATAAGATACCTGAATATCATGTGATAAAGTGGCCTTGTGTGGAACACTATAGTCCAAAATGAAAGGTTAAATGCTACTCACCTGCAGACATACAGTACATTATTAAGCCTAAAATACCTACCAGATTTTGGTCGACCTTCATGAACTTATTGACACGGTGAAAAATAGAAGTAAATTCTGGAGACTGAAGTATTCATCCAGTAGACAAAAAAAAAGCTCAGAGTAAGTCTGCAACAAGTAAGGGTCAATACTTGTAAAAGCAGAATTTTCTTCATTAGAACAAAAGCAAACCATAATCAAACCACTTGCAATGTGGCTATAAATCAAACAGAGGTTATCCAGTGATGACAACAGAGAGAATTATGGGTTATGTATGTCCAATTTAACACCAGTAGTTTACAGTCTTTTTTTTTCTGCTGAAAAAGGCAACAATCACACATTAATATTAAAATAGAAATACAGTCTTGCTAGAACAGTCCTGGATAGAATGTTACATATACAGTATTGTATTTAATGTATATTTTTAAAAAATGTTTGCATACTGGGAAAATTCCTGAAGACTGAAACTAACAAATACTATCACATTGTACAAAAAGTGTGATTGGCCTAAACCAGGTATTTATAGCCCAGTAACCATAGCATTATTAAAGAGAAAATTAAACAGTATATGTCAAAAACACATGTCTTAGCAAACAGTAAGCATGGGGTTCAGACAGGGGAGGTAATATTTTACTAATATGCCAGAAGTGTATGAGGAAGCAACAAAAAGCATATGATAAGAGAGGTGCATATAATATTATTTGTCTTGATTTTTGAAGGCTTCAAGCACATCCTTGGCACTTCCGTTACTGTTGGGAAGTTTGACACCTTTATGATTTTTATACTTATTATTACAAAATACTATATCTATATATGCTTCCCATCTCTTTTGGTGGTTTAAAATTCTTTTCATCCAATTGAAGCAAATGTGTGTTCATATTCTTTGCCACATAAATATCAACCCTCTATTTGTTCACATTGCCTGTCTTTCCCAAAATGTGTAAGTGTGTAGTACATATGCTCATGAAAATTATGCTTTTTGTATTTAACTAAAACATATTCTTTGTATGTTGTTATTCTGTTATTTATTTTAATATAGAATTGAAGATGAGAGTCTGAATCAGGCAACACCCAAGAAAAGGATGTCCTATAAGAAAAACACTCTGCTTTCTAGATACTATGCACCAATACTGCAATTATCTTTAACTCTTATTAAAATTAAAGTCAGTTTCCCATCTTAAAATAATATTGCTATATATTCAGCGCTGAATTCCTTGCTGAAGGATAGATCTGATCTTACTAAAAGACAAGTTAGTAATAGTTTTGCAAATCTTGCAATAGCTTCTAGTTTTTTTGCCTTTGCAGTGCAACCAATTATAAACTTATAATTACAAAAAACCCACCTCACACTTAATCAAAAATTTCTATGCAACACACTGATCTTGCATGTAACATGTCACTATTAAATGTGATTATCCCATCAAAGTGGTGTTCTATGTGTCTTACTGTTTTAGACATGTACATTTTAAGTGGTTAAATATGCAAACCTACACTGGTATACTGCTTTGGGTTTTTGAGAATACAATTATTATTAAATTAAAAGAGACTTCATTGCATAAAATCATTTGAACCAGTTACACTGTTCTATGTCCCAGACTGGAGACCATGCTGTATATTAATAAAAGCAGTTCTTTTCAAGATATTGCAAAGTTAGTTGTATGTTAATATGTCTTCAATACAATTTTAGATACCATTGTTAATTTGGCTTGACATGTTAGTGATTATATTGAAAATGTTATCTCCATTTTAATGCAACAACAATCTAGTATACAAAAAGCCTACAAATCCAACTCCATCTTTGGCAAACTGTACACGCCAGAAAAAATAAATTAACCTACCAGTGCCACTTTTTATTTAAACAAATAATCACTTGTATATGCTAGCTTCAGTTTTAATGTTTCAATTAGATGATATTGAATATCAAATGAATACTCTTTGGTATTGTGCCGAAGTCATTTGAATATTTGTGTTTATTCTTTTCTTAAAATGATTCAAAGTTTAATAGTTTTGCTGTAACTTATGAGCAGTATAACAATGCAGTGACATAACTGCTTCTGATCTAAACAATATACATTTAATTCACTTAAATAAAATAGTTCTAAAATCAATAGCATATGCCATTTTATGAATAGCCGTTATTAGGCAAAATATCTTGTGTAAATGATAAGTTTTTGTGAAGAAGTAGATAATAAATTAGAAACAATATTGTTTTTACACTTACCAGTGACACTTCTTCAACAGTGTTAAACAAATCTTCATGTAATAATGCTTTGCTTTTATAACATTTGAATAAGGATCAAAAACTCCCTAATTGAAGTTGTTCTCAATGGAGAGTTAGTACTATTCTCGGTTCATTAGAAACAAAAGCATAATTAGGCCCCAGTGTAATAACTACATCAACCAGTATATTCTTTTCAGATGCTAAAGATTTTGTCTGTACAATTAAAAAGCTGCTATATAATTTGCACTATACTTCAGTGCCTGCATTAGTATTTTCCATTTACTTGTTGTGGTAGGTAGCCTGGACACAGACAGGCAGACATCGAAGGTTTCAAACTACACAGGTTTATTGTACATAATTCCTATTTACAAGTGCACACAACCCAGTGTCCCTGCACCAATCACCCTTAGTCTAGGCCTCTCACAAATGCCTTTTCCTCTGACTGCCTCCACTCCTCTCCTCCAGGCTTCGTCCTCTTCCAACCAACTCCAGCTAATGATTGGAGGAGGCGCCCCTTTATCTTCACCCGGCCGTGCTCTAGGTGCCTCTTGATGAGCTTCCGGTGGCACTTCCTGGTGTGTAGGAAGTGCTGCACAAGCACCTTGCAGCACTCTGGTTGTCCCTGGTTTTCCTTCCCCCAGCACCTCCGGGTGTGGCGGAAGTGCTGATGTACTGGGCTCTTCGGGCATCCAGGAACCCCCACAGGCCCCTATAGGGTTGAGTTTCCATGCTCTGTTTCCATGCTCTGTTCCCATGGTCCCCATACCAACCAGGGCGGCTGCCCCCTCGTAATCCGGAGAAGGCGTAATCCCTCTTCCGGTCCTTCCAGGTGTCCCGGATGGGTACTGCCCCCAGCTCTTGCCACATTGTAAAAGTATAAATAAGTTTAACTACTAAGAACAAATTTTAATCTGAAATAGTAAGAATACGAGCAGCTCACGTTTTAAAACGGATCGAACCTGTGAAGATTTGATTACCAGTCAAAAGTTGATACTGTTGCACCACCAAAGCAGTCATAGCAAATTTGTGTCAATGTCGCACTAACGTGGGTTCTTTCTCTGCAGTTATATTTTTGAATAAAAGCGCATTTGTTCTGTTATATTTGTACCTTTTATGAAAGTGTTTCTTTGATTTTGGAATGCAGGCTTCACACATTATACACTTCATGTCTACATTTTGTCAATTATGTCAGTTATTATTATTAACGATGTTTACATAGATCGTTATAGACACGGAACACACATGAAATGCAAGTGTTTCAAATAGCAATATAGTATTTATAAAAGGTGTCATTTTGCTTGACATTTCACTCTATACAACTCTAAGCAACTCACATGCAGGTAAACAGACTTGAGCTGAGAAAACTGTGTGGTGGTGGGGGAATGTGATAGCAGGCTGCCTGCTGTTTGCTGCTTATCTACACATTTACAGACCAAAAGACGCTGATGGAGAAGCGCAACGCGATTTAAGGTGGGATGGATCTACAGGTTTTTTCGTAGGCTCTGGTAATTCTAGTGTTAAAAAGAAAGGGAAACCACACAGAGACAATAGCACAATCAAGCAGAAAAGTGCATACACATAGTCTGAAACTGCAGTAAAAATGTGTGCGGCTTTATGCAAAGTTTATTTTCTTATACATCTCAAAGTGTGTGCGTACACACCATGTATACATGACACCCCTGCCCACCATGTGACTATCACAAGGGTTACCTCCATAAGACAGAGTGGTGGTTCTAAGACTAAGGATCTATGTTGGTATCTGGAAGGTAACCGGTTCAAGTCCTGCCATTGCCAGAAAGGATCCTACTCTGTTGGGCCCTTGAGTAAGGCCCTTAACCTGAAACATTCTCCAGGTGTGCTGTATAATGGCTAACCCTGCACCGTAACCCCCAAAGGTCATGTGAAAAGACAATTTCCCCTCTATGATTAATATACATTATTATATCCACAGGACACACCTTAACAATAAAAAAGTCAGTCAAGACACAATGTTTTATTTGAGTGATGGGGCAGCATGGTGGCGCAGTGGTAGCGCTGCTGCCTTGCATTTAGGAGACCTGGGTTCGCTTCCCGGGTCCTCCTGCGTGGAGTTTGCATGTTCTCCCGTGTCTGCGTGGGTTTCCTCCCACATTGGCAATTCTAAATTGGCCCTAGTCTGTGCTTGGTGTTTGTGTGTGTCCTGCGGTGGGTTGGCACCCTGCCCAGGATTGGTTCCTGTGTTGGCTGGGATTGGCTCCAGCAGACCCCCGTGACCAAGTGTTCGGATTCAGTGGGTTGGAAAATGGATGGATAGTATTTCTCATAAGAGATGAGGTTAAATATTACTTGAACACCCTTTGCACATATACAGTACATATTCTTAATCCTATTTATTGTCATGGTTTAGACCAGAAAATATCCCAGCATCACTTAGTGAAAGTTCGAAAACAATTCTGGACACATCTCTATTTTGCAATACACGCACATTTGCTTGTTAGTTTAATTGGTGACTCTAAATTGACATGTCATGAGTTATTCTATAAGTTTGCATAAGGATTGTTGTGATATAGACTGGATTAGTCTAGGCTATCATACTATATACAACTAGTCTCTGTGTCTGCTTCAACTACCCACAGCATAATGTTTTGGGATAAAAAATCAAGTGAATAACAGTGATATCAGAAATGAAATCAAAATACAGAATTAGTCAAACCCAAACCTAAACAAAACAAAACATTTTCCACTTTGTAAACTACTTATAGCCACACATTTTTCAGATAAACAAAGAGGGGAGAACATGACAACTGTAGAGGACAAATACAATACCATATAACTAATTTCAGAACTTGTCTCAAATTGGCCAGTTAGAACAGAGTTTTCATTGAAAAAAAACAACATGAAGGTTATAACTGACACCAACCCACCCAGTTTTCACAAATACATGGATACAGTGCTGCGAGGAACAGAAACCTATGCCAGAGCTTATACAGTGATCCTCGCTATATCGTGCTTCGACTTTCGCAGCTTCACTCCATTGCGGATTTTAAATGTAAGCATATCTAAATATATATCACGGATTTTTCGCTGGTTCATGGATTTCGCGGACAATGGGTCTTTTAATTTATGGTACATGCTTCCTCAGTTTGTTTGCCCAGTTGATTTCATACAAGGGACGCTATTGGCGGATGGCTTAGAAGCTACCCAATCAGAGCATGTATTATGTATTAACTAAAACTCCTCAATGATATACGATATGCTTCCTCATGTGCTTGATTGTTTGCTTTTCTCTGTCTTTCTCAATCTCTCTGACATTCTCTGCACCTGACGGAGGGGTGTGAGCAGAGGGGCTGTTTGCACAGACTGTTTGCCTAGAAGATACGGACGCTCCTCTAAAATGCTGCTTTATCGCGGTGCTTCGGCATACTTAAAAGCCCAAAAGCACGTATTGATTTTTTGATTGTTTGCTTTTCTCTCGCGCTCTCTCTCTCTCTGACATTCTCTGCTCCTGACACGCATTCCTTTGAAGAGAAGATATATTTGCATTCTTTTAATTGTGAGAAAGAACTGTCATCTCTGTCTTGTCATGGAGCGATCGAGGAGGGATTACTGTATAGACAATTTGGTTGCATACAGCAAGACATGTAAGGAACATTTGAAGCACTTATCCAACATGTTTGATCACTTAAAATCAGTTGGTTTGGTAATAAACCCAGAAAAAACAGTGATTTCTAAGGACGAACTTCAATGCCATGGTTACAACATAGGGGGTGGTCTCATACAACAAAATGCCCACAATCAAGGATCATCCACATCCCGACACAATGAAACAGATCTTGTCATTCCTTGGTTTAGTTGGGTAGTAGCGTAGGTTCATCCCCATTTTTCAAGTATAGCAGCATGCTTCACTGACCTGCCTAGAGGAACAGCACCCAGAAATATCAAATGGGCAGAATACTGTGAAAAAGTTTTAATGCATTGAATGAAATATTCCGTAATAATGTGTAGTCCTGATTTTACCAAACCTTTTTCCTTACAGGTTGACACCTCAGGGGAAGGCTTAGGAGTGGTTTTTATGCAGGGGGAAGGTGAAGAGAAGAGGCACATTTTGTTTAAAAGAAGAATGGTACTCAGCAGAGAAAAAAAATATGCTGCATTAGAGGGTGCTCAATTAAAGCAATTAATTGAGGAAATTGATAAGATACCATTTGTCAAATGAATTTGTAGTAGAGAGTGAGCACAGGGCATTGCAGTAGATACAAAGAATGAAGCACTCTAATGCTTTTGTGGCATGCTTGTAGTCTGAACTCCAGCTTTACCAGTTTCAGGTATGCTACATATCGGAGAAAAAGAAACCTTGGAGCAGATTATTTGTCCCGGCCTAGCAGCCAAAAATCTTAAGGGAGAGGATGTGTGATAATTCACCTGCCAGGCATTGCTAGTTTTATGAAATACAATTCTATGACTAGTGTATAATAACTTATACTCAGAACAGTAAAAGGCACTTATCTTTTTAAACAGTTGCGCTTCTGCAAATATTTTAATTTTGTTCTAGCAAGGCCACACTTTCAGATGCCAATGCCAGGGCATACGTGGGCTCAGGAAAGGCCTACTGGACTTCAAACATGTCTTTGATATTGTGTAGTGTTAGTTTAATGCAGGCATTATTTCAGAGAAGGGGATCCCAGGTTAAAATTCCAAAAGAGCAACTTGGTCAGCTTGGCCAGTTAAAGTACATCAAGTACATCGTGTAATTTAGTACAGGCATTGCAGGGTGGTTTGTATTGTGTAATTGGAGTGTGCCTGTATCAGCAACAGTTGGAGGAAGGGAATAGCATGACGCAGGACTGGTGGTTGGCAGTAACACGCCTCAGTGTAAAAGGCACTTCCTGCCTGTAGGGGTCATCTTTTTTTTGTTTGGCACTGCCTTATAGACTTACTAGAGAGAGTGAAGCGGCAACATTGCAGAGCATTTCAATGTGCAATATTTGTTGACAGCTTGTGCCTAGTTTTGTATATACAGTCGACTCCACTTAAGTGCACATTGGTTAAGCGCACTATCCACTTAGCTGCATGTGACTTGCACAGTTCCTATTTATATAAAGTCAAGTAAATGGTCAATGACTTCTGATAAGCATCCTAGCGATAAGCGCATGTACATTATTGATCCCATTGCTGCAATGCTATTCTCTCTAGCCAAATTCACTCTGGTTAACTGCACAGTCTCTTCACATCCATTAGTCAAACAACAATATTGACTGACATGCTCAAATGACGTAATCAGCGCGTGATAATGCAAGTAGCCCAGCTCTTGCCCACATTAGCTGACAGCACTGTCAGCTGTACAGTCATTAAGGACACTGCCGACAACCAAGACTCCAACAGAGACAAGGATACTGCTGCTGGCAGCGTGATTAATGAGTGACCTGCAGAGACTGTTTCCTTCACGGACACGCTGAAGTCCCTACATACAGTGCATTGTTATCTGGAGATAAACGATTGTCTGGACTATGGACAGTTTTACATCCTTAGTAATCAGATGCACAGCCTGAATCATGCAAACAACATGCAGAAAACAATGACTGATTATGTTCATAAAATACAGGGCGGATTGATTGACACTTGGACATGTGCAACAACATGTATGAATTTACAGTACAGTACAGGTACATGTATATCTGAACAGTTAATGTGTATGTATGTATTATACACATATCCACTATATTCTTCACGGTAGTCTATTTTAATGAATATTTTATTGCTGTTGACTAGGCTAGTAGATGATGTAACTAAATGGTCAACTTTCAGGACTGACATGTTGCACTCCTATTAAGTGCACACTCCGCTTAAGTGCATGTGGCGATTTTGTCCAGAGGCCATACACTTAAACATAGTCGGCTATATTTTTCTTTTGCTTATTACAGATATCTGCTAGTCATAGAGAAGGTTTGGTGGCGGTATTTATATTTATTTGTGTTTGGTGCACTTTTTGTATACAGTACACCCCCAAAGTTTGCGGGGGTTATGTTCCTAGAGCACCCGTGAATTGTGAAAAACCACGACTTTTGGATGTGGTTAAAAATGCCTTTCAAATGCCTATTTTATAGTTTCAGCCATAATGTATGCCCCAAAGCACTTTAATTTCGTTGCAAACTTAGCTTAATACATTAATACATTACCTAAAAACAAAATGTAAAGGTAAACCGGTATACTGTACAGTACTGTACTGTTATGTCTCCCGCGGTGCTAGAATGTAAAATACCAATGTTACCGCCATACATACTGTAATTCATGCAAGCTCATTTTCTTTGGTATGCGCAGTAGTTTTCTTTCTTATAACTAGAGTAAATAGATAATAATATAATTTAATTAAAATACAGTAAAATTCACGAGTACTCACCAGGGAAGAAAAATATTGATGATGATGATGAAGTAGCTGTGCATTACAATGCACAGGATTTAAAACTCCTCGAGTGGCCTCTTCTTCAGGCACTTCCAGAGGAGTCGTATCTTTGGTTCTTCTTCTGGTGGGGTTTCGTGCTGGCTTTTCTTTATAGGTTTCTGGAACATTGTGATAGGAAGTTGCTACATTGTGTCCTGTAGCGAAACCTCTGGTACAGTTTTCCGTGCTTTCTCATGGATGATGTTACCGCCAAGGGGATGTTCTTACTGCAGTCGGTGATAAACAGTGCCAAGGCAGATTCCATCCTGACAATATTTTTTCCTTACGGTCATTACCTTTTGGCACTATCACAGAAACTTACAGATACAGTACTCCAGATCGCTGCTTTGTTCTTCTTTATGTAGCAAACGGTGCTTTCATTAATGCCATAGTGGCGCTACTGCAGCATAACTTTTAGTTCCCAGAGCAAATCCAATAGTTCAACCTTCTGGAGTGTTTTAAACTTCTTCTGGCACTTAGGCTCAGTTCCAGAAGCTTTAGAAGGTGCAGGGCGATTCGAAGACATTGTGTGCATTTAAGAATAAAAAACAATAACAAAGTGGAAAACATGAGGACACTCAGCTGAAGACGCGTCACAAAGCAACAGTCAATCATCAGCAAGGAGAAATGAATAATGCTCTCGGATTGGCTACTTTCATTATCCCAAACCGCGGTGGTAAACCCACTCACCTGGAGCCTCATGTATAAATGGTGCGTACACACAGAAATGTTACGTAACAACTTTTCCACGCTCAAATCGCGATATATAAAACCTACACTTGGTGTAAAGCCACGCACTTTTCCATGGTACCTCATGCACTGTCGTACGCAAGTTCTCCACTCGGTTTTGCAGACTGGCGGCACCCAGCGTCAAAGCAAAGGTACTGTTCCTGTGTGGTTACTCATTATTTTCCTGACGGCTTTATAAATACACAGAAACTAACCGCATATTGTTTATTAGTGTAACGCATCTGATTGTAATTAATTTGTAAAAATATAATGGTCCAGGGAACAGCCATAGTATTCCAAATACCATAACTGCTTTAGTGTTGTTACTCTCACTTCTCCTTCTTCTTTTTCTTCTTCTTCTTCTTCTTTCAGCTCCTCCCGTTAGGAGTTGCCACAGCGGATCATCTTTTTCCATATTACTCTCACTGCACCACTCGGAGTATTTATATCACTGTATCTGAGTCTGAATCACAGCAGCAGCTAATCGGAAGAGAATTATCGGTATACAGTTTCATGGACACGCTGTCTCAGCCACTGCAAAACGTTTTAAAACCTTTCCTGTACAAACCTTGCAGTTCAGAAACAGTTTCATCCCAAAAACTTTAAATGCACTCAATCAATTGCACCTTGTAGAACTGTTTGTACTTATAAGTACAATCACCCCACTGTAAACTTGCACTATAGTTATAATATCGCACAACCTGAGCCACTTTATAAAGCGCGTTATTTACATATGATGACAATATCATTTTTAAGGTGAAATGCAGCAAAATATGTTTATTAAATTATACAGATAAAACTTTAACTTCATTTAAATAATCTATATTCTTCACTGGGAGTGTCGTGAAGGATAGAATAATTAAACATGTACTACGAAGATATTTCAATGTTCTTTAAACGTTTTGAAGAATCAGCTAAGCTTACAGATGGCTTAACTTCTATTACAGAGCTGATTGTGTGGCGATCGGTTACTTGGGGAAAGAAAAGCACTGACTGCAGTGACGGCTACGCCAATATATATTGAATATAAAACAGAAAGAGAAAATAACAACACAGCTAAAAATGCAGCGACAAATTTCGGCAAAAGTTAAATGCTTGTGTCATGAGCACGAGGCGGCTATGCAGTGTCTACAACGGACGTGGCCATCCACCGTGCATAAGCTACCTTACTGACATTGGCGGGCGAAGGAGCCACTGATTCTTCCTCTGCCCAGTGCCACCACAAGCCTAGAGCCACCCCTGAGTACTGCTGCAATAAATTATTTCATCGAAGTGAAACACATGTTTAATAACGTGATATAACGTGATATCATGTTAATAAAATGATATCATGTATACATCTCAGTATTTTAGTTATTCAGAGAGCTGTAATATCACGAATGTAATGGATTCTGTGTCCAGTTAGAGGAAGAGAGCCGGTTTAAGAAGCAAGTAGTGATTCACACACATAGGCACATAGAAGATCAAATACAAAAAGCATTTAACGTGCTACTTTAATTACGATGCGATTTGAGAAACTGGTTAATTAAACGATTTTAAGTTTATGATGTTCTACTTTAATGACAAACTAAACTACGTGATTAAAGTGGAAATGTCGAGATTGAAGTTGACATTTCGTGCATTTTCCCCACTGTGTGCCTTTTTTTCTCTGTACCCTAATAAGCTTTCATATGACACTCAGACAGTGGGCTACAACTTCGGCTTTTACAACGACTTTGATATGTGACTTCTTTTTGTGAGCGTGAGCTTTCAAGTTTCTCCAACACACTATGTCACTCGATCAGTTCCTTTTGTTGATTATACCATGGTTTATTTGAACAAATAGTATGTTTTTCCTTTGCCTCCACTTGGTATTCGCTGAAATTCTTATATTTTCCCCGTGCTTTTCCCATTGTCTTTTCACAGAAGGCTGAGCTTAAGGGCGATTTATATTGATTGGCATATTCAAAGAGGCGTAATTCTAAGAGGAGTTGGGGCGTTACATAAAGCGCGTGCACAAGCGTCACTTTTACGCTGATCGTGATTTATGTAGCAGAAGAACGTGGAAGTTGGAGTACGCACAGATTCCTGTATCTGGATTTTTCTGTGCGTAAGCACATTTTAGCTTTTGTGCTTACGCCATGTTGTAGTGCGAGTTCTACGCATGGCATTATACATGAGGCCCCTGGAGATGCGTCACAAAGCAGCAGTCAATCATCAGCAAAGAGAAATGAATAACGTTCTCAGATTGGATACTTTCACCATCCCAAACTGCGTTTCCCTCAGCAGTTGCTTCCTGTTCTCTCTGCAGGACAGTATTGCCACTAAAAAAGCCAGAAAAATTGCGGAGGATATTTGAGCTTTCTGCTAATAATTAATAGTTAGGTTCTAAGAAAAAATCCGTGAATGACTTAGTCCGCAAACCCTGAACCACGACTTCACGGGGGTCTACTGTTCCACTTGATTTTTCTTTTTGGAAATATTATTGTTAGCTTATTTTCTTTTCAGATTGTTAAATGCTGTTTTTGTGCTTTAAGGAACAACTTTCTGAATTGCATTTATTAATAGATGAAGACTGCCTTTCACAGTGTATATACGTTTTTCTTTTGATTTTGGAACATTGACTGCACTGTAATAACTGTAAATATTTAACTTTTTTCCTTTATTGATTTTGTGTGTCATTGCATATGAACTGTGTTTCCTGTGTGACACTGTTTTGTCCATACACCTGTAAATAAACTGCACCTTTTTGTTGAAACCCAATATTTTTGTCAGAGGTTCTGTGTCTTAAGTCTCTCCTGTCTGTCATGTTCAGTCCCGAACTAAAACAATGCCCAGTATGTAGTTTGGTGTCTACATTTCCATTACCTGGGGTCAGTTGTGAGTCAGCAGAATGAACTCATATGGGCTGAGTACATAGCCCTGGGGATGGTGGGGTTGGCAGGGGTGTGTCACTGCTAAGCTTGGAGGGGCTGGGGGCTGCAAAGAGAAGTGCTGTAGCCTAGCAGGATCAGTTTCTCTATGAGCTTTTGAGGGATAATGGTGTTCAGTGCTGAACTGAAGTCTATGGACAGCATTTTGAGACTGGGCCAGAAAAAGAGTAGGTGATAGGGCATCTTCAGTAAAATGGTTTAAGCGATAGGCAAAGTGGAGAGGCCCATGCAGTGTGGGAAATTCAGCTTTCATGTGGCTCGAGACTATCCTCTCAAAGCACTTCATGATGACCATAAAGTGTGAGTGTGAGTGAGACTGCTAAAAGGTGATAATCATTGACACAAGAGACAGAGGACATCTTCAGCATGGGTATGACAGTGATAGTTTTGAAGCAATTTGAGATTACTTCCTGGAGCCTTAGAGAAAGAACTTTAGAATTTTATTTGTACCCAGGGGGAAATCTGGCTTTTTATAGAAGATTTTTAAATAAATACATAAATAGATAATAAGTAAGTAAGCAACTAACTAAATATATAAATATACCTACTTTGGTGTGAACACATACTGGTTTCACTGTAAAGCAAGAAAATATAAAGCAAGAAAATTCAAAAGAAAAAAACTTTTGACTTGACCAGTAGCATTTCTTGACACACTTCTGCTGAATAATGCATTGGCTGAAAGTCCTCAGTGTTAGTATGTCAAATAGAGGATGAGCACCGACCATCACAGAGTTGTAGAAAATGTAAAGGATGTTACTACCCACATTAAAAGAATGTAGTCTTATACAGTTTCTCTGTGTTCCAAGATCAGCCCAACCTGTTATTAAGGTGGACCCGAAAATACCTGTAGTCGTGGACTACCTCTAAATCCCCTCGTTGAATAGTGATCAAACATACAGGCTTTTTGGTGCAGCGAAAGATAATAATAATAATGTTGAAATGCAGATAACAAACACAGTACCTGTTCCTCCTGTGGAGGGAAGGAAGTTTTCACAGGTATATCACATCAGAGCATTAAACCATTAATAGAAGCTATTTAGAAAATCTGTAATGGAGGCATTATCACTGCTGATAGGAGGTATGGTCTTATAGTTTGTGATGGCCTATATTCCCTGCTGCATGTGTTGTATGTCTCAGGTGTCCTGGAATTTTCTTGCCATACAGGTGGTACATCTCATTGTTATATTAAAATTTGTTCCTCAACAAAAGCACAGGGACACAAACAGAAAATTGTTTGCTAGAGTAAATTTTGTAAAAACTACCTATAAATTTTTCTTTTCCTGGAGAACCATAGTCATACATAATAATTTACCTAGTGTGGTACATAGCAATACTTTGGGGACTTTTAAAACTTTACTTGATGAAATGTAAGGTCCGCTGCATTAAAAAGCAAACATCACTGCCAACAAGTCTGCCCTTAAAGCTAACATTCTCCAATTCAGGATTGCTGGAGTCATAAACTTAATCATCTAAGCTAAAATGACTATTTTTGTAATAATGACTTAGGTAAACTAAACTCTTTTTGTTTGGTTTTATTTCTGTATAACTATTAGTGATTACTACTATAGATAATATAAGATTTATAGCACCAGATATGATTAAGGCAGAGTTAACTAATTTGAAAGAGTGTTGGTATCTGGGGTAATGGTTTCAATTCGGAATGGCAAAAGTAAAGTGGCATTTTGAATGAAGCAGACACTTGACCCTTGAGACATTACTTCAGAGAGAAAAGAAAGAAGGCTTTAGTAGATGTAAGAGCATGATGTAATATTATACATTGTGTTGATATAAAAAGGTTTTAGTGATTGTGCATAGCAGAATATCTTTGGAGTTTTGACAAAGGTAGGATCAAATTCAGTGCTTTTAGTTTATGATGGTAAATACTTTCCATTGCATATAATGAAATAATATGCATTGTTTATGTAGAAATTGATTTTTAATGCAACCGTTTTAAAATAGATGTGTATATTCAAACGCAGTGGTGATAAAATCTGTCTTTGTCTTTTGTTGTGTCAACCTCTCTCATTCTAAAGCATTATTAAGGGTATGCTCCAAGACCACTGAGTGTATAACTATTCAGTCTGGATGAACTGTTCTGTCTATTTAGAATAATAAAAAATAATAATAATAATACTCATTTAAAAGAGAAGCATAAAACTTACAAAGTGTAAGTACTCCATGGCTAGTTTTTAATCCTCATACAACTTTAATTAATACAAAAATAGCCAATAAAATTCAGGCAGTGCTTACTAAAATGTCATACATCAGTTAGAATCTTGTTACATTATGTTACAGAAACAAAGCCATAAATTGTTATTAAATAATGATGACACTTGTTATGCTAATAAAACTAACCAATAATGATATCCAGTTTGAGGCCTTGTGTATAACTTATATTCACCTGAGTTACTTTTTCATTTTGAACTTAATCTCTTTTTGTATTTTGTATACCTTTAATGCTTTCACTTAATTAAATGTTTTATTCAGTCACTATTACTTCCTCCTCAACAGAAAGCAGAGGTGTGAACATACAGATTTCTGTTTCTTACATTCATATATAATTTATTTAATCTTTCTATCATTTGTCTACACATAATTGTGATGCATGTTTATGTTTACACCCTAGCATATGAACAAGTTTTATACCAAGAACACTTTTATATGAACATTACTTATTTTATGTTATTATTTAACACTGCTTTTCCAAGACATGCAATATGATACATTGAATGTATAATTGTTAAAATCTGCAACACTCTTCATTCTTTGGGGATACATAATCTGAGCAGCATAAATGTAATTATGCAGTTTTAATTAATATTATAATGAAGATACAAATTCATTGGACATGCACTATGCTTAATGTAAAAATGCAATTGTATAAATTTAATAATTACATACCTAACACATTATTATATTGTATTTTTTCTTTCAGAAATCAGCTCTTTGGACTGTACCTGCATATTTTTTTTTTAAACTTGTTAGACACTGAGATTTATTTCCTCTCCTTTATACTTTTAGAGGCAGCATTAATACTAGTGAACAGATAACTACAAGAAAAATACTGGGTGACTGCCTGGCCTCATCTCAGTTTTACTTTCTTTCATGTTTATGTATGTACATTTGTCTTTAAATATTTGTAAACTTAAACAGATAAAACAGAAAGAAATGAATTATCCACATTAATTTATGTAGACTTTGATTTCAAACAGAAAGGTTCCATTTTGTCTTTCAAGGTAATCACAAAAAGATTGTAATTTGTACTTTTTTTCTAAACTGGATCCTTATATTTTTTGCATAATAAAAATGAAAAAAGTACATTTTTAAGACATGAATTATAGTCAAAACCAAAACAATAAAGAATTTTGCTTTAAATCTATAAACGGATCTTGCCCTAAAACATCTTATCCTTTTTATATTCGTGTGTCACTATATTTTTTCTTGGGCACTGCAGTTGTGGCCACAGTTCTTGGAAATCTAATGGTCATTGTCTCTATATGTCATTTTAAACAGCTTCACACTCCAACTAATTTTCTTCTTCTTTCCTTGGCATCGGCAGATTTGCTGTTAGGTGGGTTCATAATGGCCCCAAGCATGATTCGTTCTTTAGAAAGCTGTTGGTATTTTGGAGATTTATTTTGTAAAATTCATGTTAGCCTTGACATCACACTTTCTACTGCCTCACTGATTCATCTTCTCTTCATTTCAATTGATCGGTATTGTGCTGTATGTTATCCTTTGCACTACCAGACCAAAATAACTTCATGTGCTGCAGGTAAAATGATTGCCATTAGCTGGATATTTGCAGGAATGTATGGATGCTTTATGTGTTTAAATATACAGGGACTAGATGGGTTACAAAACCATAAGTCTCAGTGTCTTGGGGAATGTCTTTATATATCAAGTCCATTATCAGGACTCGTTTCATCACTGTTATGTTTTTATTTCCCAGGGTTCATAATGCTAGGTATCTATACTAATATTTTCATTATAGCAAGTAGACAAGCAAAAATAATCAAACAGACTGAGCAGAGAGGGCAGACGGCTAAAGAAAAGAAAATGGCAGTATCAATGAAACAAGAAAAGAAGGCTGCAAGAACGCTAGGGATAACAATCGGGTGTTTCTTTATATGTTGGTTGCCCTTTTTCCTGTACAGTTTTATAAATACATTTGTGAAATGCGAAACCTCAACTTTTGTAACAGAACTGCTTAACTGGTTTGGTTATTTGAATTCTGCATTTAATCCTTTCATTTATGCATTTATGTTTAACTGGTTCAGAAAATCTTTTCAAATAATATTGTATGGCAGAATTTTCAAACCCAATTCCTCTAGAATAAAGCTGGTAAAACATTAATATATAATAGGAGTGTTTATCTTTAAAAGTCAACAAAATATGAAAGCAGAACAACAGAGTTAGAAGCTGAATGAAATGCTAAAATGTTTAATCTTTAAATAATATCTTTTAGAATTAACTGAATGTGAGACAGGAACAACTAAACTAGAAGTTAAAACATGCTATATGGTCTAATATGTCTCTTAATATGTCTCTTGTTATTAAACTAGCTTACATTCATATGTGCTGCTTTGTATATCATGTAATTTAAGAAAACCTCAGTGCTCTTTATTTCTGTTAGCATTTGTTTGTCAAGCACGTATTTAAGTAGCCAGAGTTTATCCCAGCAGCATAAAGTGTGCAACAACCCAATATGAGACATTAGTCTACTACATAGCAGACTAACTGACCCTCTAAATGATGGGATGCACATCTTTAGGATACGGAAAGAAAACAGATTAAATGAAGAAAATCAGTGCAAACACAGAAGAAAATGATATGACTTGCATTGAAAATGAAGAAGAATTTGAACCCAACAGCACTAACCGCAAGATCACCAAATAGGCCCCAGATTTGAATGTAAATATTCATAACTATAGTTTAGCTACAGAATCATAGAAAATATCTGGAGGACAAACTTTATATTATTGTAATCTAAAACAATATGAGACTGGTAAGAACTTAAAAAAAAGGAAACATTTTAGACAGCTGCAAAGATGTTCAGAGAAATCAAACCTCTTGTATTAATTCTAACTAAAATGTCTTATAATATCATCAGTTTATTTCTTTGATACTTTGAGGTCATCTGTTTTTGCTACATTTGTTTGTTCTCCACATGATTTTCACAGCCTTCTACTTTGTTTTCCTTTCTTCACTGCAGTTCCTCCTAATTTACACTCATGCTGAAAAGTACATAACTGTATGTCTGAAGAAATTCTGCTAGATTAACTTTTGTATATCTTTGAAAATTCTGAGATCAGGGCTAAGTACCTATTGTAGCTTACTTTATTTTATGCTAAAGTTAATTTCCTTTACTATATCATAGTAGGTTGGCGATTCTAAATTGGCCCTAGTGTGTGCTTGGTGTGTGGGTGTGTTTGTGTGTGTCCTGCGGTGGGTTGGCACCCTGCTCAGGATTGGTTCCTGCCTTGTGCCCTGTGTTGGCTGGGATTGGTTCCAGCAGACCCCCCGTGACCCTGTGTTCAGATTCAGCGGGTTAGAAAATGGATAGATGGATGAATATCATAGTAGGGTATGCCGTGCAGTCCATGGATATACCTGGTTACTCTGATCTGTGCAGTTTAAATAGTTTGGCAATACCTAATACTTTTTACCCTGTTTTATTAAGATAGCAATATCAAAAGAACATTAAAGTTCCTGTACAATAGTTCATCATTCACTTTTTTCATCATTCAAACATATTTTCCAAAGGATTTATCTTTGTTTTAATGTTAATAAAAATGTTATGGTTAATAAAAATACAATGAACTACTTTTACTGTGTTTTATTATTTGCTGTCTTTTCTCACTATATCGATACTATTTATTCAATAGTCTATGTCTTTAATGCAAACTAGGAAAAATAAGACTCCTTCCACAGAATGCTGGGAAACAGATGTTCACAGAAAATTAATGTGCTTGCAACCCAAACAGTCACATTTAATATAAGACCATTCCTGACAATAACTTTTGGTTTTACTGTTAACACTAGAATCCCTGAACCCTACAAAAAAATTGTAGTCCCGCCCACCTTAAATTCCTTTGTACCTCTCCATCGGCGTCTTTTGTTTTGTAAACGTGTTGATCAGCTCAAGTAGCAAGCAGCCTGCTATCCCATCCCCCTACCGCCGCACAAAGAGCAAAAAGCTCTCCCAGCTCAAGTCTTGTTTATCTAAGAGTGACATGCCTGGAGTTGCATAGGGTAAATAATATATCATTTTTGGAATACATACATTTCATATATGTTCCGTGTCTACAACGAACCATGTAAAATAAGGATGACAGGAAATGTGAAAATGTTAAACACATACCTAAAACACAAACTTTTTCATGTTTTAGTACTAATAACATGAAGTGTATAATGTGTGAAACTGAAGTCCAAATATTAAATAAACAGTTTCACAAAAGGTACATGTATAACAAAACAAGTGTGCCTTTATTTCAACAATATAACCAAAGAAAAAGAAATCGGGTTAGGATACATCCCTAACATAACCATTTTGGTGGTACAGCTGTAAGAACTGCTGACTCATAATTAACAATCCTGTCTGCTTCCTGGAATTGGCGCTTTGAGTAGTGAGCTGCTCTTATTGTTACTGTTATACAATAAAAAAATACATTTCACTTGAGTCTGTAACAGGCTGTGTAAATTTATGGTATTTGTAAAGGTTAGCTTTTTGTTTTTAATTCTTACACTGCTGTTTTCAAATAAAGTGCTATAGCAGAGGTGAACTCAGATGAGGATGAACAAGGCATACCAAGCTTGCCAAGGTATCGTGCAAAGTTCTGTTTGTGATTATGTTTTGTGATGGTCTTTATATAAAAAAAAATATATGTTACTTATATAAAAGTAACATATTACCTGTTTACCTTGATTTATTTACTTATCTTCCTACAGCTTAAAGTCACAAGTAGACTGCAGAGTTTCCTGTGTTTGATCAACACGGGCATGCTGACAAAGTATATGTGTAATTCCATTAAAAATGCGACAGCAGCTTCCACCTGCAGCTTTGACTCTTCAGTACGCAAGAGATTCTCCATGCTAGTGTTTAGATTGTGTATGTGTCCAAAAAAAGAAGTCTGACTGCATTCTCGTACCATTGCTTGCGTACTGAAGTCTGACTGCATTCTTGTACCATTGCTCACGTACTGAAATGTCAGCATGTCAACAATGGGATTAATTCACCAAATAATCAACTAGCACCTTTCTCTCCTTAACTTTGTAAAGGGCTTGCCAATGGGCCAATTATTTGGAATGGGAGGTAGGAATGGGAACCATGACACAATCTCCTGGGTGGAACTCCTGCAGAGATGTGCCACGGTCATAGTAGAGGACCAGCGCTGCTTGCACCTTCTCCATGTGGGGTTTTGAATAGGTCGGAATATTGCGCATCTATCTAAACAGTTGCACTTCTCCAAATATTTTAATTTTGTTCTAGCAAGGCCACACTTTCAGATGCCAATGCCAGGGCATACGTGGGCTCAGGAAAGGCCTACTGGACTTCAAACATGTCTTTGATATTGTGTAGTGTTAGTTTAATGCAGGCATTATTTCAGAGAAGGGGATCCCAGGTTAAAATTCCAAAAGAGCAACTTGGTCAGCTTGGCCAGTTAAAGTACATCATGAGCACACCAGCGAAGTCACCGTGTAATTTAGTACAGGTCATTGCAGGGTGGGGTGCGGTGTGCACTTGAAGCGTGCCTGTATCAGCAACAGTTGGAGGAAGGGAATAGCATGACGCAGGACTGGTGGTTGGCAGTAACACGCCTCAGTGTAAAAGGCACTTCCTGCCTGTAGGGGTCATCTTTTTTTTGTTTGGCACTGCCTTATAGACTTACTAGAGAGAGTGAAGCGGCAACATTGCAGAGCATTTCAATGTGCAATATTTGTTGACAGCTTGTGCCTAGTTTTGTATATACAGTCGACTCCACTTAAGTGCACATTGGTTAAGCGCACTATCCACTTAGCTGCATGTGACTTGCACAGTTCCTATTTATATAAAGTCAAGTAAATGGTCAATGACTTCTGATAAGCATCCTAGCGATAAGCGCATGTACATTATTGATCCCATTGCTGCAATGCTATTCTCTCTAGCCAAATTCACTCTGGTTAACTGCACAGTCTCTTCACATCCATTAGTCAAACAACAATATTGACTGACATGCTCAAATGACGTAATCAGCGCGTGATAATGCAAGTAGCCCAGCTCTTGCCCACATTAGCTGACAGCACTGTCAGCTGTACAGTCATTAAGGACACTGCCGACAACCAAGACTCCAACAGAGACAAGGATACTGCTGCTGGCAGCGTGATTAATGAGTGACCTGCAGAGACTGTTTCCTTCACGGACACGCTGAAGTCCCTACATACAGTGCATTGTTATCTGGAGATAAACGATTGTCTGGACTATGGACAGTTTTACATCCTTAGTAATCAGATGCACAGCCTGAAACATGCAAACAACATTCAGATAACAATGACTGATTATGTTCGTAAAATATAGGCCTGATTGCTTGACACTTGCAACAACATGTATGAATTTACAGTACAGGTACAGTACATGTATATCTGAACAGTTAATGTGTATTTATGTATTATACACATATCCACTATATTCTTCACGGTAGTCTATTTTAATGAATATTTTATTGCTGTTGACTAGGCTAGTAGATGATGTAACTAAATGGTCAACTTTCAGGACTGACATGTTGCACTCCTATTAAGTGCACGCCCGCTTAAGTGCATGTGGCGATTTTGTCCTGAGGCCGTACACTTAAACAGAGTCGACTATATTTTTCTTTTTGCTTATTACAGATATCTGCTAGTCATAGAGAAGGTTTGGTGGCGGTATTTATATTTATTTGTGTTTGGTGCACTTTTTATATACTGTACACCCCAAAATTCACGGGGTTATGTTCTTAGAGCACCCGCAATTGTGAAAAACCACGACTTTTGGATGTGGTTAAAAATGCCTTTCAAATGCCTATTTTAAGGTTTCAGCCATAAAGTATGCCCCCAAAGCACTTTAATTTCGTTGCAAACTTAGCTTAATAAATTAATAATTTACCTAAAAACAGAATGTAAAGGTAAACCCGTATACTGTACAGTACTGTACTGTTATATCTCCCACGGTGCTAGAATGTAAAATAAAAATGTTACCGCTATACATATTGTAATTCATGCAAACGCTTTTTATTTGGTATGCTGTAGTTTTCTTTGTTATAAGTAGAGTAAATACATAATAATTTAATTTAATTTAAGTACAGTAAAATTCATGGGTACTCACCAGTGAAGAAAGATATTGATGATGATGATGAAGTAGATGTGCAGTACAATGCACAGGATTTAAAACTGCTCGGGTGGCACCTCTTCTTCAGGCACTTCCAGAGGAGTCGTATCTTTGGTTCTTCTTCTGGTGGGGTTTCGTGCTGGCTTTTCTTTATAGGTTTCAGGAACATTGTGATAGGAAGTTGCTACATTGTGTCCTGTAGCAAACCTCTGGTACAGTTTCCGTGCTTTCTCACGGATGATGTTACCGTCCAAGGGGTGTTCTTCCTGCAGTCAGTGATCCACAGTGCCAAGGCAGATTCCATTCTGACAATAGTTTTTCCTTGCAGTCATTACCTTTTGGCACTATCACAGAAACTTACAGATACAGTACTCCAGATCCCTGCTTCGTTCTTCTTTATGTAGCAAACGGTGTTTTCATTAATGCCATAGTGGTGCGCTACTGCAGCATAACTTTTAGTTCCCGAGCAAATCCAGTAGTTCAACCTTCTGGAGTGTTTTAAACTTCTTCTTGCACTTAGGCTCAGTTCCAGAAGCCTTAGAAGGTGCAGGGCTATTTGAAGACATTGTGTGCATTTAAGAATAAAAACAATAACAAAGTGGAAAACATGAGGACACTCAGCTGGAGACGCCACAAAGCAACAGTCAATCATCAGCAAGGAGAAATGAATAATGCTCTCGGATTGGCTACTTTCATCATCCCAAACCGCGGTGGTAAACCCACTCACCTGGAGACACTTCACAAAGCAGCAGTCAATCATCAGCAAGGAGAAATGAATAACGCTCTCAGATGGGATACTTTCACCATCCTAAACTGCGTTTCCCTCAGCAGTTGCTTACTGTTCTCTACAGGACAGTATTGCCACTAAAAAGCCATAAAAATTGCAGAGAATATTTGAGCTTTCTGCTAATAATTAATAGTTAAGTTCTAAGAAAAATCTGTGTATGACTGAGTCCACGAACCCAGAACGCGACTTCACAGGGGTCTACTGTATACACCTAATTTTTCTTTTTGGAAATATTATTGTTAGCTTATTTTCTTTTCAGATTGTTAAATGCTGTTTTTGTGCTTTAAGGAACAACTTTCTGAATTGCATTTATTAATAGATGAAGACTGCCTTTCACAGTGTATATACGTTTTTCTTTTGATTTTGGAACATTGACTGCACTGTAATAACTGTAAATATTTACCATTTGTTTTCCCTTATTGATTTTTGGGTGTCATTGTCTATGGACTGTGTTATAATGCCTATGAGACACTGTTTTGTCCATACACCTGTAAATAAACTGCACCTTTTTGTTGAAACGCAAAATATTTGTGTCTGTGGCTCTGGGTCTTACGTCTCTCCTGCCTGTCATGTTCAGTCCCGAACTAAAACAATGCCCAGTATGTAGTTTGGTGTCTACATTTCCATTACCTGGGGTCAGTTGTGAAGTCAGCAGAATGAACTCATATGATGCTGAGTAAATACCCGGGGTGCGGGGGTGGTGGGGTTGTTCAGGGGTGTGTCACTGCTAAGCATGGAGGGGCTGGGGGCTGCAAAGAGAAGTGCTGTAGCCTAGCAGGATCAGTTTCTCTATGAGCTTTTGAGGGATAATGGTGTTCAGTGCTGAACTGAAGTCTATGGACAGCATTTTGAGACTGGGCCAGAAAAAGAGTAGGTGATAGGGCATCTTCAGTAAAATGGTTTAAGCGATAGGCAAAGTGGAGAGGCCCATGCAGTGTGGGAAATTCAGCTTTCATGTGGCTCGAGACTATCCTCTCAAAGCACTTCATGATGACCATAAAGTGTGAGTGTGAGTGAGACTGCTAAAAGGTGATAATCATTGACACAAGAGACAGAGGACATCTTCAGCATGGGTATGACAGTGATAGTTTTGAAGCAATTTGAGATTACTTCCTGGAGCCTTAGAGAAAGAACTTTAGAATTTTATTTGTACCCAGGGGGAAATCTGGCTTTTACAGAAGATCTTTAAATAAATGCATAAATAGATAAGTAAGTAAGTAAGCAACTAACTAAATATATAAATATACCTACTTTGGTGTGAACAAATAGTGGTTTTACTGTAAAGCAAGAAAATATAAAGCAAGAAAATTCAAAAGAAAAAAACTTTTGACTTGAACAGTAGCATTTCTTGACACACTTCTGCTGAATAATGCATTGGCTGAAAGTCCTCAGTGTTAGTATGTCAAATAGAGGATGAGCACCGACCATCACAGAGTTGTAGAAAATGTAAAGGATGTTACTACCCACATTAAAAGAATGTAGTCTTATACAGTTTCTCTGTGTTCCAAGATCAGCCCAACCTGTCATTAAGGTGGACCCAGAAATACCTGAAGTCGTGGACTACCTCTATATCTACTACTTGAATAGTGATCAAACATACAGGCTTTTGGTGCAGTGAAAGATAATAATAATAATGTTGAAATGCAGATAACAAACACAGTACCTGTTCCTCCTGTGGAGGGAAGGAAGTTTTCACAGGTATATCACATCAGAGCATTAAACCATTAATAGAAGCTATTTAGAAAATCTGAATGGAAGCATTATCACTGCTGATAAGAGGTATGGTCTTATAGTTTGTGATGGCCTATATTCCCTGCTGCATGTGTTGTATGTCTCAGGTGTCCTGGAAGTGTCTATGAATTTTCTTGCCATACAGGTGGTACATCTCATTGTTATATTAAAATTTGTTCCTCAACAAAAGCACAGGGACACAAACAGAAAATTGTTTGCTAGAGTAAATTTTGTACAAACTACCTATACATTTTTTCTTTTCCTGAGAACCATAGACATACATAATAATTTACCGAGTAGTGTGGTACATAGCAATACTTTGGGGACTTTCAAAACTTTACTTGTTATTTTGAATTTCTTGAACAGGATTGAAGAACTTAGTGGAACTGAATGGCCTGTTTTTGTCAAAATTGTGCTGTTTTAACCTCTGTACATTTGAGTCACCAACACTGTATGAAATATTTAGGAATAATATTGTAGCGACCCGCAGCAGCGCTGGCGTGTTGCATTATGGGTAATTTATGTAAATAGCATTGTGGGTAATTTATGGAAAAGCTTATTGTTGCGTTAAATTAACCAAGTAATATAATTGTGTTTCCTGTTGTAATTATTGTATGTGTCTGTGCTCAACTGGTGGGGTGGGTTGGGTTGTTGCCGTCCGGGGGTTATTTGAATGTAAATAGTTACCATCGATAAGAAAGATGGCTTCATTAATGACCTTGGCAATGGCTAAGCAAATGAGTTAAGCTTTGTTTTTGCTGACTATCTGCTCTAATAAAGAGATACAACAGGACAGAGCTGTGTATTGCTAAGATTTCCATCGAAGCAATTATTACCGAGACACTCTGAGTCGCGTGTATGGGACATGAGTGCTCGCTACCTAAAGAGCTGGGTGAAGCTGCGTGCATAACGCTGGCAGTCCGCTAGCCTACAGCTTGGGAGAGGTGCACGCAGAGTACGGCTCTAAAACTTTAAGACTCAACCACGGGTCGCTACATTGGTGTTAAAAGTGGGATACCAGGCTGTTTAGAAGACGCGTTATGGAACAGAGTCTTGAAGAATTAGAGCGTGCCATCTTAGAGAACAGCGCTACGTTAGAGCGCCTGATCAGCGGAACTGTGCGGAGAAAAGAGGCAAACAGGCCTGATGGTGCCAGTATTCCCCGGACAGTGTTACGATCTTCTAGGCACGGCCAGAATGAACATTCAACTACAGCAACGATACCTCAGGTTACCAGTCGGCCGGTCCTCTTTTCACGGTCACCTGCTAAGCTACCGCGATACAGCGGATTGACGCCCTTAGAGCCATACCCTGCACAAGTAGATCTGGCCACCCTACACAATGGATGGAGCTGCGAGGAAGCTGCGACACACTTGGCCCTTGCCTTGGAGGGTCCCGCACTTCAGGTACTCATTGATCTGCCATCGGAGGAGTGTCGTGATCTTCAGGCTCTCACCGCTGCTCTCACCCGTCGCTTTGGACAAAGAACCTCAGCAGAATGCAGCAGAGAAAAGCTGACTAGCCAACATCGGCGTGAAGGTGAGAGTGTAGGAGCCTTTGCGCTGACATCAGGGTATATTCACGAAAAGGTTACCCTACTTTTCGACAGCAGCGAGGGAGGAACTCAGTCTTCATGCTTTCCTGCGGGGCCTCACACCAGAACGTCTCCGCCAGCATGTCTGTCTGTTGTCACCCCGAGATTTGAGCGAGGCACTGCGAGAGGCTGAGCGGGCTGAAGAGGTGCTACAGGCTGAGTCACCGACAAGACGAACGCCACGCCCGAGTCGACTAACGAGAGCAGTTGAACGAAGGGCGGAAGGGGACCCGTCTGAGGTAGTGGAGGGCAGTCGCGCCCAAATAACATCAACCCCCCGACAGAGACAACGAGTAGACCGCTGTTTCCGATGCGGGAACCAGGGCACTTTGCCAGGGATTGCCCTGCTCCAAGTCCTTTGCCTCGTACAACATCACGCGGAAACGACCTCGGGTGAGGCCGTGAGGGGACCCTCGCTCCGTTTTCAGCCCCTCCACAATGACTGCCTTAAAGTGGGGCGCTGTGGATTTTCCACTGGACTATACCTAGACTGCACTATTGATGGGCGGCCATGCAGTGCTTTAGTGGACACGGGGTCCACTATTTGTTTGCTACAAAAAGGAGTGTTGCCCGAAACCGCTGGTCTTCTTCCAGAGGACTGGACCCCACAAATAGTGAACTACGCACTGTTACGGGTGAACGGACAGTAATGCCCGGAAAGAAACTGTTATCTGTGTTGGTAGGGACGAGCCAGACCAGCCACGAATTCTGGCTTACGGACATTAAAGACAAGTGCATTATTGGGTTGGACTTGTTGGCCCACTGGGGAGCACGTGTTGATGTGTCAAGGGCCGTCCTTTGTTTTGGTAATGAGACTGTGCCGCTCCGGTCGGGCTGGAACCGTCCTGGAAGGACTGCCAGAGTGGATTCACCTGGACACCACTGCTCACCGGCTCCCAACCATTGTTTGGAAGTTGCAGAGAACCCCAGGAGAGTATTGCTCGACAGACAAATTCATCGCACGACCCCTCATCAGCTGAGACGGTTGCCGCTGTAGAGGAATTGGGCCATCAAGTGGTGAACATCTGAGCACGCCACAGCAGGAGCAACTCCAGCAATTACTGAATGACTTTGTGGACATTTTTGCGGCTCGAGAGGAGGACTGCACCAGAACCTCGTTAGTAAAACACCACATTGACACTGGCCACGCCGCTCCCATTCGTTTGCGCCCCCACCGATTGCCCCTTGCAAAACGCCAAGCTGCCGAAGAATTGATTCGCGAGATGGTAACCAACGACATTATTGAGCCTTCGGACAGTCCCTGGGCCGCACCCATGGTCATGGTGCGGAAGAAAACGGGGGGTTGGCGCCCTTGTGTGGACTTTCGTAAATTAAATGCAGTCACTAGAAAAGACTCTTACCCATTGCCCCGCATCGATGATGCATTGGACTATGTGGCTGGATCCCGTTGGTTCAGCACCTTGGACTTGCGCAGTGGATATTGGCAGGTAGAACTGGCATCAGAGGACCGACCCAAAACTGCATTCACCATCGGACAAGGGCTGTGGCAGTTTAAGGTAATGCCGTTTGGACTTTGTAATGCACCGGCCACCTTTGAAAGACTAATGGAGCGGGTCCTAAAAGACATTCCCCGAACCCGTTGTGTGGTCTATTTGGATGACCTGTTGATTCATGCCAGAGACTTTGACCAGGCTGTGCACAATTTAAGGGAGGTCCTGACCGCCATTCGTAGCGCCGGGTTGCGGTTGAACCCTGAAAAATGTAATCTTCTCGCCCGACAGACCCAGTTTTTAGGACACGTAATCAGCGAGAGTGGGGTGGCTACCGACCCAGCAAAGGTGGCTGCCGTGAGCAACTGGCCCCCACCAGCCAACATCACCGAACTGCGGAGCTTCCTGGGTTTAGCCTCGTACTACAGGAGGTTTGTAAAAAACTTTGCAACCATTGCCAGCCCCTTGCACCGACTGACGAGTAAGGGCCAACAGTTTGGGTGGACGGAGGATTGCGCAGCCGCTTTCCAACAACTGAAAGCTGCCCTCGTCAGCGCGCCGGTCCTGGCTTACCCTGACCCCAACCAACCTTTTGTTGTGGACACTGACGCTAGCAATGTGGGAATTGGGGCCGTACTCTCACAGAAGGGGGAGGCTGGAGAGAGAGTGGTAGCTTATTACAGCTGCAGCCTCAGTCGACCGGAGAGAAATTACTGCGTCACTCGGCGGGAGCTGTTGGCAGTGATCTTAGCGGTACGGCACTTTCGGCCCTACCTATTGGGCACTAGGTTCACGCTGCGGACTGACCATGCTAGCCTCACCTGGATGTTAAATTTCCGGCAACCAGAGGGCCAGGTGGCAAGGTGGATGGAGATCCTCCAGGAATACGATTTCGAGGTACAGCACCGACCGGGACGACAGCATGCCAACGCTGATGCCCTCTCCAGGCGTCCATGCCTCAGCAACGAGTGTCGATATTGCCGCCGACAGGAAGAAAGGGGTCTGGGGCCATCGTCAGCATCCGCAAGGCCAGATGACACTGTTGGAGCAGGGGAGCCGTTCACCATTGACCAATTGAGGCAATTACAGGCGAACGACCAAGCGCTAGAGAAGGTAAAGGGCTGGTTGGAGACCCAAGAATGTCCCGACTGGCAAACCGTGTCTTCACAGGGGCCTGAACTCAAGTTACTACACTCCCAGTGGGGCAACTTGGAGTTGCACGATGGCGTAATTTACAGACGGTGGCAAGCACCCAGGGGATTGACCGACTACAACTGCTGGTTCCCCAGGCTTTGCGCGCCGAGGTCCTCCGATGGGTCCATGGAGCAGCTGGATCCGGACACTACGGAAACGCTAAGACAGTGCGTCGACTGCGGCAGCGGTTCTATTGGCCCGGGTGTCGGCAAGACGCGGAGCTGCACGTCCACTGCTGTGACATCTGCACTGCGCAAAAAGGACCTGGTCAACGTTCTCACGCGCCGTTGCAGCAGTACCTTGTCGGGGCACCCATGGAGAGAATTGGAGTGGACGTACTGGGTCCTTTTCCTGTAACTGAAGCCGGAAATCGTTTTATTTTAGTTGCGATGGATTATTTCACTAAATGGCCAGAGGCGTATGCAGTTCCGGATCAGAGTGCCTCCACAGCAGCACAAAAACTAGTGGATGAAATGTTCACTCGATTTGGGGTTCCGGAAGAACTGCACAGTGATCAAGGGCGAAACTCGAGAGCCGTTTGTTCAGGGAGGTGTGTCAGCGACTGGGGGTGAAAAAGACTAGAACCACCCCCCTTCACCCGCAAAGTGATGGACTGGTCGAGCGATTTAATCGCACCCTGGCCACTCAACTGGCGATCCTGACTAGTCATCACCAGCGAGACTGGGACCAACATTTGCCTCTGGTCCTGTGGGCATATAGGACAGCCGTACAAGAATCAAGCCAATGCACACCAGCGGGGCTGATGTTTGGGAGAGAACTGCGCACGCCAGTGGATTTGGTGTTTGGCTCGCCCCCTGAGCCTGAGATTGTTGGTGGGCCCGAACTGGATTATTTTAGATGGTTGAAAGAGCCTGGACACTGTTCATCGACTGGCCAGGGAGGCCTTGGAGGGAGCTGGAGCTCGCCAGAAATGGCTTATGACACACGGGCTCATGGCCCGACGCTGAAACCAGGAGACAAAGTGTGGGTATTTTGCCCGCAACGGAAACGGGGACTGTCTCCTAAATTGACTCACCATTGGCAAGGACCTGGAGAAATTTTGGACAAAATATCGGAGGTAGTTTTCCGAGTCCGAATGCCTGGACGGGGCAGACGGGTGGTGCTGCACAAGGACCAGTTGGCACCATACCACCCACTGGCCCCAGAACAAGAAAGACTTGAGAATCCAAGCGGCTCTCCAACCTCCACCCCGGCGCCGAGACAGACATTGACAGTCTCAGGACTGAGCCTGACACAAGTGATGGTACATCAGGCAGGCCGAAGCGCGTCCGTGCCAGCCAGGACATTTGCTCGATTTTTACTGTGATGAGTAGGGTTGTGGGGACACTAACCCTCTTGGGGGGGGGCTGTGTAGCGACCCGGCAGCAGCGCTGGTGGCGTGTTGCATTATGGGTAATTTATGTAAATAGCATTGTGGGTAATTTATGTAAAAGCTTATTGTTGCGTTAAATTAACCAAGTAATATAATTGTGTTTCCTGTTGTAATTATTGTATGTGTCTGTGCTCAACTGGTGGGGTGGGTTGGGTTGTTGCCGTCCGGGGGTTATTTGAATGTAAATAGTTACCATCGATAAGAAAGATGGCTTCATTAATGACCTTGGCAATGGCTAAGCAAATGAGTTAAGCTTTGTTTTTGCTGACTATCTGCTCTAATAAAGAGATACAACAGGACAGAGCTGTGTATTGCTAAGATTTCTATCGAAGCAATTATTACTGAGACACTCGAGTCGTGCGGTGTATGGGACACGAGTGCTCGCTACCTAAAGAGCTGGGTGCAGCTGCGTGCATAACGCTGGCAGTCCGCTAGCCTACAGCTTGGGAGAGGTGCACGGCAGAGTACGGCTCTAAAAACTTTAAGACTCAACCACGGGTCGCTACAATATAAATGTTATCCCTGGAAAATGTATCAATATACATATTGATATAACTACCTACCATCAAAAACATAACCTTTATTGAATATACTTCCTTCCTGTAATGAAATAACACATTATGAACCCCTATAATTACAAAGCTATTGTTTATTAATTTCAATTTTACAGTTGGGAGTACAAGTAGGTTAAATGACTTGATCAGAATCATTCAGTGACTCAGAGGTATGGACTAAGCCATCAAAAGTATGATGAAATGTAAGGTCCGCTGCATTAAAAAGCAAACATCACTGCCAACAAGTCTACCCTTAAAGCTAACATTCTCCAATTCAGGATTGCTGGAGTCATAAACTTACTCATCTAAGCAAAATGACTATTTGTGTAATAATGACTTAAATGACGTAAACTAAACTAATTTTTGTTTGGTTTTATTTCTGTATAACTATTAGTGATTACTACTATAGATAATATAAGATTTATAGCACCAGATATGATTAAGGCAGAGTTAACTAATTTGAAAGAGTGTTGGTATCTGGGGTAATGGTTTCATATTGGAATGGCAAAAGTAAAGTGACATTTTGCATGAAGCAGACACTTGACCCTTGAGACATTACTTCAGAGAGAAAAGAAAGAAGGCTTTAGTAGATGTAAGAGCATGATGTAATATTATACATTGTGTTGATATAAAACGTTTTTAGGGAATGTGCATAGCAGAATATCTTTGGAGTTTTGACAAAGGTAGGATCAAATTCAGTGCTTTTAGTTTATGATGGTAAATACTTTCCATTGCATATAATGAAATAATATGCATTGTTTATGTAGGATTTTAATTTTTAATACAACAGTTTTAAAAAAAGACATGTATATTCAAACATAGTGGTGATAAAATCTGTCTTTGTCTTTTGTTGTGTCAACCTCTCTCATTCTAAAGCATTATTAAGGGTATGCTCCAAGACCACTGAGTGTATAACTATTCAGTCTGGATGAACTGTTCTGTCTATTTAGACTTAGGAAATAATAATAATAATACTCATTTAAAAGAGAAGCATAAAACTTACAAAGTGTAAGTACTCCATGGCTAGTTTTTAATCCTCATACAACTTTAATTAATACAAAAATAGCCAATAAAATTCAGGCAGTGCTTACTAAAATGTCATACATCAGTTAGAATCTTGTTACATTATCTTACAGAAACAAAGCCATAAATTATTATTAAGTAACAATGACACTTTTTATGCTAATAAAACTAACCAATAATGATATTCAATTTTTTGGCCTTGTGTATATTCACCTGAGTTACTTTTTTATTTTGAACTTAATCTCTTTTTGTATTTTGTATACCTTTAATGCATTCACTTAATGAAATGTTAAGGTTTTTATTAGTCATGTTTACATTAAAAAATATTGAATTCCTTTTACAGCTGCCTCTATAACTGACAAAACACACAAATACAACAGATTATATGTTTTGTAAGTATTCTGAAATACTACAAAAATGTTTCAGCTGATGCATCTTTTTTTATTAAGTGGTTTATGTGGATCCTTGATGCTACTATCCTTCCTGATTTATTGAAGGTAAGTGCTGCCGTCATCAACTGAGATTATTTACAGTTTCTTTAATATCACCCTCTGGCATAAACCTGTCAAATTATACATATCATCTCCAATAATTTTGGCTGCATATTTGGTAACCTGCTGGAGCTTTTTTAAAATTTGATCAGTCACACTGCTAAACCAGGCAATGAAGCTAAAAGCGATGATGGACTAGGTCACACTTCGATAGAAGAACAACTTTAAATCCTCATCTACATTAAATAGTCTGAGTTAACAGGGAAGAAATTTTTGAAAGGAATAAATACTTTTTAATATTCCAATTTAGAATAGCATCTGTGTAATTTTTATAGCATTTTATTCAGTCACTATTACTTCCTCCTCAACAGAAAGCAGAGGTGTGAACATACAGATTTCTGTTTCTTACATTCATATATAATTTATTTAATCTTTCTATCATTTGTCTACACATAATTGTGATGCATGTTTATGTTTACACCCTAGCATATGAACAAGTTTTATACCAAGAACACTTTTATATGAACATTACTTATTTTATTTAACACTGCTTTTCCAAGACATGCAATATGATACATTGAATGTATAATTGTTAAAATCTGCAACACTCTTCATTCTTTGGGGATACATAATCTGAGCAGCATAAATGTAATTATGCAGTTTTAATTAATATTATAATGAAGATACAAATTCATTGGACATGCACTATGCTTAATGTAAAAATGCAATTGTATAAATTTAATAATTACATACCTAACACATTATTATATTGTATTTTTTCTTTCAGAAATCAGCTCTTTGGACTGTACCTGCATATTTTTTTTTTAAACTTGTTAGACACTGAGATTTATTTCCTCTCCTTTATACTTTTAGAGGCAGCATTAATACTAGTGAACAGATAACTACAAGAAAAATACTGGGTGACTGCCTGGCCTCATCTCAGTTTTACTTTCTTTCATGTTTATGTATACACATTTATCATTAAATATTTGTAAACTTAAACAGATAAAACAGAAAGAAATGAATTATCCACATTAATTTATGTAGACTTTGATTTCAAACAGAAAGGTTCCATTTTGTCTTTCAAGGTAATCACAAAAAGATTGTAATTTGTACTTTTTTTCTAAACTGGATCCTTATATTTTTTGCATAATAAAAATGAAAAAAGTACATTTTTAAGACATGAATTATAGTCAAAACCAAAACAATAAAGAATTTTGCTTTAAATCTATAAACGGATCTTGCCCTAAAACATCTTATCCTTTTTATATTCGTGTGTCACTATATTTTTTCTTGGGCACTGCAGTTGTGGCCACAGTTCTTGGAAATCTAATGGTCATTGTCTCTATATGTCATTTTAAACAGCTTCACACTCCAACTAATTTTCTTCTTCTTTCCTTGGCATCGGCAGATTTGCTGTTAGGTGGGTTCATAATGGCCCCAAGCATGATTCGTTCTTTAGAAAGCTGTTGGTATTTTGGAGATTTATTTTGTAAAATTCATGTTAGCCTTGACATCACACTTTCTACTGCCTCACTGATTCATCTTCTCTTCATTTCAATTGATCGGTATTGTGCTGTATGTTATCCTTTGCACTACCAGACCAAAATAACTTCATGTGCTGCAGGTAAAATGATTGCCATTAGCTGGATATTTGCAGGAATGTATGGATGCTTTATGTGTTTAAATATACAGGGACTAGATGGGTTACAAAACCATAAGTCTCAGTGTCTTGGGGAATGTCTTTATATATCAAGTCCATTATCAGGACTCGTTTCATCACTGTTATGTTTTTATTTCCCAGGGTTCATAATGCTAGGTATCTATACTAATATTTTCATTATAGCAAGTAGACAAGCAAAAATAATCAAACAGACTGAGCAGAGAGGGCAGACGGCTAAAGAAAAGAAAATGGCAGTATCAATGAAACAAGAAAAGAAGGCTGCAAGAACGCTAGGGATAACAATCGGGTGTTTCTTTATATGTTGGTTGCCCTTTTTCTGTACAGTTTTATAAATACATTTGTGAAATGCCAAATCTCAACTTTTGTAGCAGAACTGCTTAACTGGTTTGGTTATTTGAATTCTGCATTTAATCCTTTCATTTATGCATTTATGTTTAACTGGTTCAGAAAATCTTTTCAAATAATATTGTATGGCAGAATTTTCAAACCCAATTCCTCTAGAATAAAGCTGGTAAAACATTAATATATAATAGGAGCGTTTATCTTTAAAAGTCAACAAAATATGAAAGCAGAACAACAGAGTTAGAAGCTGAATGAAATGCTAAAATGTTTAATCTTTAAATAATATCTTTTAGAATTAACTGAATGTGAGACAGGAACAACTAAACTAGAAGTTAAAACATGCTATATGGTCTAATATGTCTCTTAATATGTCTCTTGTTATTAAACTAGCTTACATTCATATGTGCTGCTTTGTATATCATGTAATTTAAGAAAACCTCAGTGCTCTTTATTTCTGTTAGCATTTGTTTGTCAAGCACGTATTTAAGTAGCCAGAGTTTATCCCGGCAGCATAAAGTGTGCAACAACCCAATATGAGACATTAGTCTACTACATAGCAGACTAACTGACCCTCTAAATGATGGGATGCACATCTTTAGGATACGGAAAGAAAACAGATTAAATGAAGAAAATCAGTGCAAACACAGAAGAAAATGATATGACTTGCATTGAAAGTGAAGAAGAATTTGAACCCAACAGCACTAACCACAAGATCACCAAATAGGCCCCAGATTTGAATGTAAATATTCATAACTATAGTTTAGCTACAGAATCATAGAAAATATCTGGAGGACAAACTTTATATTATTGTAATCTAAAACAATATGAGACTGGTAAGAACTTAAAAACAAAGAAAACATTTCAGACAGCTGCATAGATGTTCAGAGAAATCAAACCTCTTGTATTAATTCTAACTAAAATGTCTTATAATATCATCAGTTTATTTCTTTGATACTTTGAGGTCATCTGTTTTTGCTACATTTGTTTGTTCTCCACATGATTTTCACAGTTTTCTACTTTGTTTTCCTTTCTTCACTGCAGTTCCTCCTAATTTACACTCATGCTGAAAAGTACATAACTGTATGTCTGAAGAAATTCTGCTAGATTAACTTTTGTATATCTTTGAAAATTCTGAGATCAGGGCTAAGTACCTATTGTAGCTTACTTTATTTTATGCTAAAGTTAATTTCCTTTACCATATCATAGTAGGGTATGCCGTGCAGTCCATGGATATACCTGGTTACTCTGATCTGTGCAGTTTAAATAGTTTGGCAATACCTAATACTTTTTACCCTGTTTTATTAAGATAGCAATATCAAAAGAACATATAAGTTCCTGTACAGTAGTTCATTATTCACCATTATTCAAACATATTTTTCAAAGGATTTATCTTGTTTTAATGTTAATAAAAATGTTAAGGTTAATAAAAATACCCTGAACTACTTTTACTGTGTTTTATTATTTGCTGTCTTTTCTCACTATATCGATACTATTTATTCAATAGTCTATGTCTTTAATGCAAACTAGGAAAAATAAGACTCCTTCCACAGAATGCTGGGAAACAGATGTTCACAGAAAATTAATGTGCTTGCAACCCAAACAGTCACATTTAATATAAGACCATTCCTGACAATAACTTTTGGTTTTACTGTTAACACTAGAATCCCTGAACCCTACAAAAACTTGTAGTCCCCCCACCTTAAATTCCTTTGCACCTCTCCATCGGCATCTTTTGTTTTGTAAACGTGTTGATCAGCTCAAGTAGCAAGCAGCCTGCTATCCCATCCCCCTACCTCTGCAGAAAGAGCAAAAGCTCTCCCAGCTCAAGTCTTGTTTATCTAAGAGTGACATGCCTGGAGTTGTATAGGGTAAATAATATATCGTTATTTGGAACACATACATTTCATATATGTTCCGTGTCTACTATGTAAAATAAGGATGACAGGAAATTTGTCAAATGCAAGAAATATTAAACACATACCTAAAACACAAACTTTTTTCATGTTTTAGTACTAATAACATGAAGTGTATAATGTGTGAAACTGAAGTTCAAATATCAAATACACACTTTCACAAAAGGTACATGTATAATAAAACAAGTGCACCTTTATTCAAGAATATAACCAAAGAAAAAGAAATTGGGTTAGGATACATCCCTAACTTAACCATTTTAGTGGTACAGCGGTAAGAACTGCTGACTCAAATCAAGAAGTCACGGGTTCAATCCTGTCTGCTTCCTGGAATTGGCGCTTTGAGTAGTGAGCTGCTCTTTTGCTACTATTACACAATAAAAGCATACATTTGATTTGAGTCTGTAACAGGCTGTGTAAATTTATGGTATTTGTAAAGGTTAGCTTTTTGTTTTTAATTCTTACACTGCTATTTTCAAATAAAGACATGCTATAGCAGAGGTGAACTCAGATGAGGATGAACAAGGCATGCCTAGCTCTCCAAAGTATTGTGCAAAGTTCTGTTTGTGATTATGTTTTGTGATGGTCTTTATATAAAAAAAAATATATGTTACTTATATAAAAGTAACATATTACCTGTTTACCTTGATTTATTTACTTATCTTCCTACAGCGTAAAGTCACAAGTAGACTGCAGAGTTTCCTGTGTTTGATCAACACGGGCATGCTGACAAAGGATATGTGCAATGCCACTAAAAATGCGGCTGCAGCTTCCACCTGCAGCTATAGACTCTTCAGTACGCATAGCGATTCTCCACACTAGTGTTTAGATCTGATTGTGTATGTGCCCAAAAAAAAAAGTCTGACTACATTCTCGTACCATTGCTTGCGTACTGAAGTCTGACTGCATTCTTGTACCATTGCTCACGTACTGAAATGTCAGCATGTCGACAATGGGGTTGTTTCCCCAAATAATCAACTAGCACCTTTCTCTCCTTAACTTTGTAAAGGGCTTGCCAATGGGCCAATTATTTGGAATGGGAGGTAGTAACGAGAACCATGACATGATCTCCCGGGGGAACTCCCACAGAGATGTGCCATGGTCATAGTAGAGGACCTGCGCTGCTTGTACCTTCTCCATGGTGGGTTTTAGAATAGGTCGAATATTATGCATCTATCGCGTAACGCGCGATATACAGTACTCTAGTATATTTGTGGAGGTGAGGGTCTCCTCCTCCAAACCTTCCTTTAAAATATCCAACATGCTCCAGGGTTACCGCTCATAAAATAATTGAAACAATGAAAACCCTGTGAAGGCTTGTGGGACTTCACGATATGCAAAAAGGACAAGGGGGAGGAGCTGATCCCAGTTCCTTCCATCCTCACTGACCACCTTGTGTAGCATGTGTTTGATGGTCTGATTAAACTGCTCCACTAGACCATCGGTTTGAGGACGATACACCAAGGTCCTTAAATGCTTTATCTTAAGTAACTTGGCCATTTCCCTGAACTGTCTCTGAAGTAAAAGGCGTAAAGACTCCAAGTGTGATAGCTCTGGATGCAGCTGAGCACAAAGGAACAGCTTCAGGATATCGGATAGCATAATCTACTAGGACTAGCATGTATTTGTGTCCTGTAGCCGAGAGCTCTAGGAGTTTTACTAAGTCGTCCCAGATGCACTCAAATAAGACGTCGGCAAGGGGAATGGGAACTACAGGAACATGGTCTCTCCTGGTAATATGGCACAGTTGGCAAATCTCCTCATTAATTCCCGGCCAATAGAATCAGAGCTTAATACACTCAAGGGTTTTCTCTGTGCCTAGGTGGGTACCTAGGAGGTGGATGTGTGCTAGTTCACAGACCTGCCTCTGGTAGGACAGTGGGACTAACAACAGCTACCGTAGCTCCCCCTCATGTTCCACTACCTGATAAAGAAGGTTGTTAATTAAGACAAATTAACCATTACCAAAACACCTGCATTTTTTGCAAATTTAAGGGAATCATCGGTCTATTGTTCCCTATTAAATGAAATTGGGATCCAGTTAAATTGAAAGTGCAGCTGCCATAGAGCATCTGTAGTGACCTCAATAGGTGTGGTTTCATTCTGGACTGCACCAGCACCTGATGATGAAGTCTCATCATGCAACGTCCGGAATCGCCACATCTCCTGTCTCCACTCTCAGCCGGCTCTGTACATGGTGTGGAGGCAGCTTGGGATATATTTTCTCCATTCATTACTAGGCCTATTTTTATTTAAGAGTGGTCAGTGCTAAACCACTTTTATTATTAGACTGACCTCACCCAATTATCACTGGTAATGGAGGAAGTCAAAGGGCTGCTATCAAATAATGTTTTAGAGATTCCTTGTAACTAATTAAACAGGAGGTGTACCCATACTGATGGATATCTCCATGAATGCAGGTCTTAAATTTTAGTCATTGTCACAGCAACACGAAGTGGCAAGCAACAATGGATATGTTATACATATACTGATACTTTATACCCATTCAAAATTACCAGTCCTGTACAAGGGAACAATAGGGGATTAACCTGAGTGCACCACCCTTCCCGTCCTGTTCCACTTCAGTCCCCTTTGTTGTCGAGCAGAAGACGCAGCTGTACAATTGTTGGCTTTGGCATTTGCTCCAATTGGTGACAACAGGGCTCAGGAGTTAGGGACATGTTCTGGTTGGGTTCCACACCAAGACTGTTCAGTTCCCTTAGAGTGTGAAGCCGCCCATTTATCTTCCATGACATCTTTAAGGTTGCAAGCATATTTTAAAAGGCTGTCTTCAGGCTGGCTGGGTGTGATATTCGGGCAATGAGTTTAACATGGAGAAGCAGGCAAGTTTTTCCACCACCTGTCAGGCATTATTTATATCCGGCCTTGGTTCAGCACCCGTTTTTGCCCCACATAGGTTGAAATTGTGAGAGTGGGTTGGCCGCTCAAACCTCCACCGAAACAGTATCCTAACCTGCAGGCCCGGAGCTTACCCACACTTTTTCCAAAAGACTTTCTGGGGTTCTGGTGGGTGGTCTTTTCCTCTGAGAGACCAAAACAAGCCTTGTGCATTTCCCTTCCAGCATGGTTCTATTCTGTTAGCCCTCTTCACACTCTTCCATTGGATTAGTACTTACCCTGGGATGGAGCTGATGCCTTGTCCTTCCGACCCGCAATGCAAGTCCCATACTTGGCCACTGCAAATGCAAAAATAAGGTAAATTTCCTTTTTGTGCTTCTTTCAGTACAACAAAGAAATAGCATTTGACAGCAAACTTTTTGCAAAATGCACCACAGTCAGAGATACAAGTTATTGACAAATAATACTATATAACTCAAATTATGTTGTTGCTGATTCAGAATCCACAATATTATGAAGCACTGCACTTTACCTTATTTTGGTAGAGGCTGAGGTAAATTATAAAAGGCCATGTCTCCATTTGAATATCATGCATACTAAATTAGTCTTCATCATTCAATTCAGTTCTCAGAGTTAAGGAGTTCATAAAAGATGCAATATCAAACAATTTTGGCTAATGAAATTTAATATAAGTAAATATAAAGTATTACACATAGGAAATATAAATGTTAGACTTGAACAAGCACATGCAATGGGAGGTTGGAAAGCTGAAAATACACCTTTATGAACAGGACTTAGAACTGGCACTGGACTCTTCATTTTTACTGTTCAGACAATATAAAGAAACTACTGGCAAAGCAAATGCGATGTTAGGCTTTACAGACAATGTGTGCATTTAAGGGCAGTAATACTTAAACTATGCAATTCACTTTTGTGGAATACTTCTACACAGTTTTGCACAGTGAGTTATCAAAGTCAGGAGGGGAAAAGGTCATGTAATTTTACAACCCAGTTAATCCAAAACAGGATTGCAGGAGGTGCCTGTCCCAGTTAGCACAGGACACAAGGTGGGAACAAACCCTGCACATGGCGGCAGCCCATGCAGGATAAACACACACGCACACATACCTCAGTCATGCACCAGGGCCAGTTTAATGTCACCAGTTCAACTAACCCACATGTATTTGAGTAAAAAAGGGTAGAAGATAATTCAGGAATATGTGAGAACAAAGAGCATTTCTGATAGCAAATAACGACTAATGATCAACATTCTGCATGTTGAAATGACAGAAACTTATACTGTAGGTATAAGATTTTGTGCTGCTCAGGAATATTCTCACCTGTAATACACTGATGAGAGTAAAAATGTTTAATTGTAATGTATTTGATACCCTATGGTGTATCCAAGAGTAGTATGTCAAGGGGATTGTCAACTTGTTCCCTACTTGAGAGATATGTTGAAAATGGCTATTTGAGTAGAATTCAGTAAAGTTTCTAAACACAAGTGTAGATGTGTTAAGAATTTACTGTTGATTTTCAATGCAATCCATCTTTTCAAGAACACTATTATGATCCTATTAAGGGCACTGAGTACATAGTTTGGCAATTCAAAACTATTCAGCACTGGTCAGCAGATGAGCATAAGAAAATGTCTCCTATGTAGTCATTTGAAGAAAAAGACATTGCAAACTGAACTTGTTTCTAATGTATATATTACAATGGATGGATTGTTAGTCATGATGGCAGCTATTTTATAATATGAACAGCAATTCATATTGTAAATTCAATATGGAAGCTTCCATGTCCAATAACTGCATTGCATGACAGGAAATTAATTGAAGGCAGTATTTTAGTACTAACTTCTCCCAAAGTGAACCCTTATACATTCTACCATGCTGATTATGTGTTCATGGAGGCACAAATCACATTTGTCCTCTAGTTGTTAACAGGTATTTTTGGGTGGGCTCAGCAGGTCAGCCTGGATACTCTTGGGTACAGCAGAGCTATCTGAATTGTAGAGATGGGAAGATGTTGCTCCAAGGAAACATACTCCTCATGAGGCTACTGCGATAGAGAGGATAAAGCTTACCTTTGTCTACCATCAGAAAGTTGCTCATGACCCAGACAAACATCACACATCATTAGGATTATAATTTTTTTATATATATATCTGGTTTGGTAACAAAAAACTGCCAAATCAGCTACTTTTTAAAGTTTGTAATTCCCACTGTAGCAACTTATTGCATTGTATTCTGTTACAAAATGTGTGACACTGGTTATGTATTTTTTAAGTGTTAGGGCTTATAGGCAAGGGTTTTGGCCTTCTGTTTGGTGAAAAAACTTCTTCCAGATTTCTTGAGAGACAGCTTACAGCCTTTAAAGACAAAGTAATTCACAATAGACGAAGTCTTGTGTATGGAGATGACACATGAGAGCTTATACTGTACATAATAGTGAATGCATGACTAAAGTAGAAACCCATATGGATCTGGAGGGCATTTCATTGTAAGCTTGATAATGAAAATTTCAGAAATTCTTTAAAGTGACATTTATTTTCCATAATTTATCTATAGTCTTGTTCTTTTCTTCAGTCTTTCTTACCAGCTTCTGGTAATGTCTGTCTAAAAAAGATTTTTGAATGATTTTGTTCACAGGTAGGGATAGTAATAGAGTATGTCTTCAATTTTTCTCCTAATCCACCTCTTTCCTCCAACATCTCAAGGACACAAAAGGCATGTAAAGATTTCTGCAAATCAAGCTGTGGAAAATTTAGTGAGAATTCAAAAAGGCCAGTTTGTTTATTTGGTGTCTTGTTTTTGAAAGAGATTGCATCACTGCCTTATTGTTTATCATTATAATGTGAATGTCATTTTGGTTCAGACAGGAACAGGCATTGAGGAGCATTTGAACAGCATCACTAAATGTTGCCAACCATATCTTTTTGCTGTTGTGACCATGAGAAGCTACATCTACTCCTACATCATTGTAATGGACAGACATGAAATACTCTGTAAAGCAACCACATCATGAGGTGCATGGATTAACTATTCGTGGCACACTTTGTCTTTGCCACCTCCTACTCTAAAACATTAGCCAAATCAAAAAGTGAAAGAGAGTCTCAGGGAAGCAGAGCTTAGCGCGAGGATATTGCAATAAATCTTCTGTATATTGTAGAAAATGAATTGTTTTCTTTGTCATTGTCATTAGGCAAATACCAACTGCCTTGTAAAACATTAAAAAGTGATTTATGGACTTTGTCCCAGGAAACATTTGCATCTGATCAGTTTAGTTATTCACATGTACTTGGAAAGTATTTCAAAAAAAACACAACAAGACACATCTAAATGAGAACCTAACAATGCATTTGTAAATGTTAACGTCTCTATGCCTTCCCATAGTACAGAGTCTCAGCACACATCACCAAAGACACATCCACACAGCATGCACAAAATTGGTTACTGCTTAATAGGACCTTCTTTGACAGTTGTTCATCAGTGATAGGTGGACTTCTAGCAGGTAAAATAGCTGTGATGTCTTTTGTTAGTTACATGGAAGTAATTGTCTGTGATTTATTTTAAGACAAGGCTAAGGAATCAGTATCAATGTGTTTTTTATTTAGATAACTTTGACAGAGATTTCAGGAAACAGAAAATCATTTTATACTATTGAACACAGAGTCTGAAAGACTGAAATATTTCACTGAGAAAAGGGGGATTATAGATACCGGTAGAATATGATCATAATACAAGATTTCACAGTAAACTTAACACAAGCACTAGCACATACTGTATGAACAAGTTGTGGTTAATGATTGATTTATGTACTGTACATTCCTATTCTGGAGATGTTACAGTCTATCTATAAAATAGATTGCTTTTGTGACATAAGAGTCAGGTGTTATTTTAAGGGACCAATAAGCAATACACTTGCAGCTATTATGCGATGACTTTGACACTGCAAATTCTCTTCAAACAGAGTAAATTCCTCACTTAACCGCATACACCTATGTGCTCTTTTTCATTCTCAGGATGTGAAAACAAACATGGTCTGATGCAATACTTGAGCCGAATATACAATATATTAAAGTCTTAGAAAACAGCAGGATCAAGGTTCAATTTTCAGGTTTATGGAAGTGTCATTCAGGTTAAAAGATACAATGTGGAGCCTTACTCTTTATTTGGATTTGTGGAATCTTTTAGTGTAAGGTATTGCCTTGCAGGTAAACATCATTTAGTGAAGATAGGACAGAGGTAATGTTGTGAACGAAAAGAAACTGACAAATCCTTCTCTACCATATGTATTGTTGTTTAGAAGTCTTGCTTGATAAACTCATTGCAGTACTTTCATATTAGTGAGAATTATTTGAGTAATATAATGCACAATATTTTAGAGTGAGTCGCAGTATGAATTCAAGTTTTTATAACAACATATACAAGACAGACATCTAACATCAAAAAAAGTGGGATTGAGGATTCAGAGCTTTAATTATTGTTACAAGGAAAGAAACAAAAAACCTCCCACACCAAGGTTAGATGAGAATTCAAATAATTTAGGTCTCAATGCCTTCCAATTGTGGTGCCTCCTTCGTAACATGCCACTTATATTTGCATGACCTGTTTTCCTCAGGTGATCAATTTTGCACCTACTACTTTTATTACTCTAAATTGTGAATGTTGTGTTTTCACCTGTGCTATCAAAAGGCGTTACTCTGTATTTGAAGCATTTAATTCTTGAACATCACCTTCTTCTTGTTGTCCATATTGTCCTTTTAGATCTTGTCCCACTTCTACAGTATGTGGGGTCTATGTGCTTGATAAACCTTCCCAATAAAGATTACTTTTTCCTTCAAATATTTTTTCACTTTATTTATTCACTTCCCTTGCTTACTGTTCCCATGTGCTTCCATTTTCGTGTTCATTGTCTCTACTCATCATACGTCCATACCACTTCAATCTACTTTCCTACAACTTCTTAGATATCGCTACCACTTTTGTTGTACCTCTGATATTCTCATTTCTTATTCTGTCTTTTTCTGTGACTTCACACATTCATCTCAGTATCATCATTTTTGGCATATCTAAGTCACATCTCATTTCTTCTCCTGTGCTCCCTTTACAGCCATAGTCTCAGCGCCATACATCATTGCCGGTCTGTCTTAAAAATCTTTCCTTTAAACTTTGTCTTAATTCTCCGATCACACAATACTCCTAATACCTTTTTAAATTGTTCCATCCACACTGCACTCTTTGGGTTATAATAGTTCAACTTGCAAGTAAACTTCTTTATCCTGATCATCAATAAACTTCATATAGTCTGTCTTCTTCCTATTGATCTTTAATCCTCTAGCTCCCAAAAACTTCATCTCCCTTCCTATTTTCTTGTGGTACACAACACAATGTTATCACGAAAAAATATGTACTGGGGATGGGTCTTTATCCCATGGCTCATCTCATCCATAACTAGATCTAAGAGGTAAGGACTTAAAGAAGATACCTGCTGCAGACGCACTCTAACTGGGATCTTGTCTGTTACCCTAATACTGTATTTAACCCGAGTCATCATACATATCCTGTACAATCCTCACATACTACGCTGGTACACCTTTCTATCTAATTCACCTCCAGACCTCTTGATATGGCATTCTATCATAAGTCTTCTCCAAATCTAGTAACACCATATGCAATCTTTTCTTTTTTTGTCGATGCTTCTCTATCAGCTTTCTCACTGCAATGACCAATGCACCTTCAGATGTTTAAAAATTTTTTTTGACAAAAAGTTGATACCAAAACATCATTTTATGATGCATTATCCCAGACGCATTCTGAAAATATGGCCAATACTTCATAGTTGGTGCATGCATTATGAAGGAAAGTCCAACATAAAAAAACAATGCAAGTGTTTAACAAAAATCACAAAAATATTGGCTAAGAAAAACCCAACACATGTAGCTTTCATGTGACAGGCTTTTAATACAGGTCAGTCGTCACTGGGTCCAGCAATTCTGATTAGCTGCAATGGAGTTTTTAACAGAAAATTCCATATACAATGAACTGATTGGCTGGACCAACGGCATCATGGTGGGCCTGGGCCCAACCAGGCTCACCATTCCCTACACCACTGGTTCCCTGTGATTTCAGTGTGCAGTGTATGTGAAAAGCAAATATGCATTTAATTTTGAAGTCTCTTAAATTTTTTGTAACTACATGCAGCCTATAATTTTCATTTGGCTGTTTTAAGCCTGGAGATACTTGTGCTTTAATAAATACTACTTTCTTTTATGAAAAAAGTGGTAAGCAGTTGACACTTTTACATTAAAGAAAAATTATTTCAATTCATGTATCTATTTCACTTATTTACTGACAAAAAAGTACATTTTGTAAAAGCATTATTGTGGGACATGCAATGACACTGCCTTGATAAACGTCTTGAAACACTTGGAGAATAAAGCAAATGTTTACATACAAAACAATAATACAAAACAATAAAAAACTGACAATAAATACTGTGTAGTGTATTAAATGAAACATTATAAAGTGGATAATCTTTAACTGTATCATATAGATTAATAAATAAAACCCCAAATATTAAGAGTTTTGAATATTTGAATACATTTGTACTGTGTACACTTCAGAGAGTAACTTTTATTTATCATTTGGGGAATTGGATAACTTCAGTATTATATTTTTTACACCAGTTGGTGAAGTGTATTGTTAGAGTCTAACAGAAAGTAGAGTAAAACAACAAAGGAAAATTTAACACTATACAAAAAGTAGTACTTTTAACACTAAAATATTATCTGCAACGGTGTTAAATGTAACATTTTAATTTAAATTAATTTAACACTGACAAATTTACTGTGAACATTGTCTGCTAGACTATCATCAAAAACATACCCCCTCTCTTCAGTGCATACTGTATTTGCTGGGGTCAGACACATATCTATGTAAGATTCAAGAGTATTTATTGTCATTTCATCCATGTACAGTAGTGCAGCATACAGTGAAATGAAACAACGTTCCTCCAGGACCATGGTGCTACATAGAACACAGGACAAAGAATAATCCACGACACATAACATAAAGACACGTAATATATAACAAGGTGCATATATAACAAGGTGCGTGTGAGACAAATGTTCAAACATGTGCAACCATGTACAACATTGCAGAGCAGGACACATATATCAGATATCAGTGATATGAGTGTTCAGGAATCTGACTGCTTGTGGGAAAAAACTGTTACACATTCTGGTGGTAAGTGCCCAAATGCTTTGGTACCTTTTTCCCAATGGCAGGAGTGTAAACAGTGAGTATGCAGGGTGTGTTGGGTCATTCACAATGCTGGTGGCTTTGCGGATGCAGCATTTGGTGTAAATGTCCATGATGGAAGGAAGAGAGACACAGATGATCTTTTCAGCTGTCTTCGCTATCTGATGTAGGGCTTTACGATCCCTGACTGTGCAATTTCCAAACCAGACAGTGACCTGTATCCGTTATCTTCACATACTTAACTGCTTTATTATTATTATTAAAGCATAACTATCAGTAATTAATGTTGATAACTGATTTACTGCACCATTATTTTTCTAAACTGATGTTAAAAGCCAAAAAGTTAACAATGCTTCCAAATTAAACTTTTGTTGTCAGTGATAGATTATATTCCCTGCATGCTAAAAATGAATTTGTTACCAGGGGACTTTACATAACTTGTGGAATAGGAGGCTTTGCTAAGTGGCAAAATGTAGCGTAACACTGTACATAGTGCATCTTTAAAATTTTTAAACAAAACACAGAGTAGATTATCTTAGGGCCTGAAACAGAGGTGAACTCCTATTCTGTAGTTTTAGTGAATTATGGCTAACATTTTTTATTACATATAAAAGATATAAATGTGCACAATTCATTAAGAATGTTTGATTGTCAATTTAATATTTTTAAAAACAGATGTATATCTTTACAAAAACTTTGAATAACTCATACTAAAAATGCTGTAAGAAATACTCTCAGTGGCATTTCCATCTGATGCATTATGAATAGTATACTATAGCCATTCATCTCTGCAATGTGGTTTGCTAAAATAACATTACTTTGGAATGGTCAGAGGTAGCTCAAGTGAGACATGTTTCTCTTTATATTGCATAATTCACCATAAGATCTTTAGTGTAAATCCTTCATATTTACAAGTAATCTTTTGAGTATATCAAAGGTCCTTAACATGAAAAACTAGACAAAGATGAAAAAATACTGTATTATTGCTTTGTAAGTTTTAAGTGTAAATAATCAAAAGAAACATTTGTTAAAGTTTTGGTACACAACAGTGTTATCAAAAGAACTGTATCAAACATGTAAGTTTATTTAAAAGAAATTCAACAAAATAAAGTCGACTCTTGCTAAAATATCATGCACCAGATGCTGCCAAGCAAAACTACTAAAATAAAATCACTCAACTGTAATGCTGATGTTAATAAAAATGACAGATCATGGCATGCAGTCTGAGCGATTATACTGTAGGTTAGTTGTAGTCATTTGGAATGTTTAATTTTTGCTAGCTATTTTTGACTTGCAGTTACAGATACTGTATTTTGTACAATTTTTATAGTTTAAATTTACATGCCTTTCATGTGTTTTTCTTATAAAGCTATCAAATAGTGTGTTCAGTATACTTTATGTGCTTATAATAGTGGTGTACTGTGGTGTTTATACCATAAAAAAGAACTTTTTATTGCTTATTATGACAGTGTTTCCATCACCTAAAATTAATGAATTAAAGTTCTTATAGATCATCTGATTTTGAATAAAACAATTTTCAACCAAGTGTTAATGTGTTAACTACATTTTATAATAGTATTACTTTTTATATTAAGATTTTACATGTACAGATGTGACACTTATTTTCAAGGAAGTAGAGTTGACATATCTTAAAGGATTCATAATCTGAGCAAACAGCAAATGCATTCAGACAATTTTATGGAAGAAATATGATTCTCCTGTTATTATTGCAAAAGTAGAAACTTTGGACACGTGGCATGTTTAAGATAAAATAATTAACAGTATAAAATTTGAAAATGACTTACTTCTCTTAGGAATGTGGTCATAGCCATATAGTAGTCATGGTCATCCTCGAACCACCTATTTCATTACAGAAAATGGAGCCCAATCTCAGCAGTGCTGAGTGAATGGCAAGAATCATCTTGGAAGAGGATGCCAGTCCATTACAGGGCCTAATCACCTATGTACCCACATCAACTCTTGGGCTAATTTGGAATCTGTAAATATAGTGTGGTGTAAATAACTAACCCATTCTTATATGTTTAATTTCAGAAGTCAACCTTTTGGACTGAACTGGCAATGGCTTCGATTTTGTAAGCGCTGAGACTTCTTCCTATCCTTTATACAGTTTGTGGCAGAATAAAAACTAGTGGATGGGGATAAAAATATGGGTGACACTGACTGGCCTTTTATGTATTTACTTCCATACATACTTATTAATGCACATTTGACCTTAATAATTTGTGAACTTAAACAGGTAAAATATAAACATACAAAAGATTCTGCCTGTTTATTTGAATATCTCAGATAACTTTGATTCGATAGAGAAAAGGACATCATTTTTTAAGATGCAAGATAATCACAAGATGACAGTGGTTTTCCTTCTTTGTAAAGTGAATCTGTAAACCTTAACTAGTAAAATATGAAAAGTACAAATACATTTTAAGGCATGAATTATAGCCAAAATAATGAAGAATTTTGTTTCAAATCTATAAATGGATCATGTCCTAAAATATTCTTTCCATATCCGTGTTTTAACATGTATTTTCTTGACCATTGCCGTTACTATCACAATTTTGGGAAATCTAACGGTCATTATCTCTATATGTCATTTTAAGCAGCTTCACACTCCCACTAATTTTCTGCTTCTGTCCCTGGCATCAGCTGACTTGCTGATAGGTGGTTTTGTAATGGCCCCAGTATGAGTCGCTCTTTGGAAAGCTGTTGGTATTTTGGGGATTTGCTTTGTAAAATATACATAAGCCTTGACATTGTACTTTCTACTGCATCACTGATTCACCTTTTCTTCATTTCACTTGATCGTTACTGTGCTGTGTGTTATTCTTTGCACTACCAAACTAAAATAAATTCATGTGCTGCAGGTAAAATGATTGCCATCAGCTGGATTTCTGCAGGAATATGGACATGTTTGTGTGTTTAAATGAACAAGGACTAGAAGGAATACAAAATAATAGTAAATGTCTTGGAGGATGTATATACATATCAAGCCCATTATCAAGATTTCTTTCATCTTTAACATATTTTTATTTTCCATGAGTGGTTATGATGGGCATCTATGTAATATTTTTATTGTAGCAAATGGGCAAGCAAAGACAATAAAACAAGCTGAACAGAGAGGACAAACAGCTAATGAAAAGAAAATGGCAGCATCAATGAAACAAGAAAAGAAGGCTGCAAGAACGCTAGGGATGACAATTAGGTGTTTCTTTATATGCAGGTTACCCGTTTTCATCTAAAATTTAAATAAACATATTTTTGAAATTCTCATCTCCAACGTTTGTAAAAAAATGCTTCAGCATTTAATCCTTTTATCTATGCTTATATGTTTAACTGATTCAGAAAATCTTTTCAAATTATATTCAATGGCAAAATTTTTCAAACCCAACTCTTCTAGAATAAACCTAGTTAAATATTAATATATAATAGGAGCATTTATGTTTAAAGAGTCAACAAAATATGAAAGCAGAACAACAGAGTTAGAAGCTGAATGAAATACTAAAATATCTACTATCACGGTTAAACTAGCGTTTCTGAAGTTTTTTGCTTTAGTTTTTGTGGAGTCAAAACTTATCCTAGCAATACAAAGTTTACAAAAAGCCACTACTGGAGTTTATTCCACTACAGGATACAGCAACACACCCTTTAAACAAACCTACACATCTTTAGAATGTAGGAAGAAAACAAATTACAGGTAAAAAACCCATTCAAACACATAGAGAACACAGAAATTACCCACTGAACTGGAACCCAATGGAACTAACAACTACTGTATGCTACTATTCTGCCCTAAATTGTAATGTAAATGTTAATAAATATAATATATCATAATAACTAGACAGAAAATGTGTTTAATGATGCTATTGTCATTTAAAAAATAGTAATGTTACTGGTAATAACATAAAAAAAGAAAGTAAATATTACAGACAAGAGCAGATAATTTGGTCAAATCAAGCTACTTGGTTGATTAAGAGCTAAGTTGTCTCATTATGTCATCCAGGTACTTTCTGTTTTAGGTTTTTTTCAGATCATTCATTTCAGTTATATGATTTACTCATTTGTGTCCAGATTTCTACAAGCTTTTGTATAAAATTGATTTCCTAGTTTTATTTTTTATCATGATTGCACCTCTTAATTTCCTTCCATGTTCTTAAGTACAAAACTGTTCATCTGATGGGATGACTACTTGACTAGCTTTACTGGTGTCTTTGAAAATTCTGAAGATCAAGATTAGCTACATAGGCAGCACATGTATGCACTTAAACAAGTTTAGTTCCTTAGCTGTGCCATGATAGGCCTGTTGCAGAAAATTCCAAAAAGTGCATTTCTGTTAAAGTTTTTTTTTTCTTTTCTCTGTATGAAATTGAGTGTTCTGGGTGTATTTATACTATAAAAACAAAATATTCTCTATCCACCATATCCTATTCAGTTACCAAGGGAACAGTGAGACAATTATAAATACATATAGTATTTTTTTCGTAGAATTTATAAACAAGAAGTTTTTTCAGAGCTAAATGTGTGTTTCAAAGACTTTTAACATGTTAACTATTTTAAGATCATTAGATTATATTGAAAACATTGGTATGTTACTAGGTTATACCATTTGTTGAGTGCTAATTGGTGCAATCTGAGATGTTTTTAAAATGTGTGTAAATGATTTTACTCTATTTTAAATACTACCTTTACCTTTTTTCTTTGAGTCGGTCTCTGTAAACTGCTAGAGAGCACTGAGAAAATTCCATCAAGCTTATTGTAATAAAGATGTCAATTGTGAACTTCTTTTTTAGCAATGACCTTTTGTTTATGAATATTTTCTGCCACAATCTGTATTCTTAAGTCTAAGGACAGACATGATTACTTTAAGTAACAAGAAAGAAAAGAAAATAAAAAAAACAATCAATTTAGGCATTCATCAAATTACTGTATAAGGTTCTTAGGCCTCTGCTTCTAAGTCACAGTTGTGGAGTTGATTTACTTAGGAAATCAACGGGGCCCTTAAGTGCAATGCACAAAAACACATTAAATATGCAAAAGAAAATTGAAACCACTAATTGAATTTACAAAAACAAATCCAAAAAACCTAAAAATAAATTGGAAAGGTAAAAACAAATCAGAAAACACAAAAACAAGTTGAATATGCAAAAACAAATCAGAAAATGCAAAAACAATTTGCGAGCCCAAAAACAAATCAGAAAGTACAAAAAAATTAATCAAGAGCAACAAATACAAATGGAGCAACAAGCAATCAAAATAATGACAATGCAAATAAATTGGGAAGCATGAAAACAAAAAGAACAGTGCATTACCCAAATTAAAGTGGAAAAAACAGTGAGAAGTACATCATGATTCAATCACAGCTTTTCAACTAGTGAAGTGGAAGCAAGAATGCTAAAGGTAATAGAAATCTGTTATCTTTTGTTAGATATTTTAATATATTTTGGCAGAAAACATAATGATTGCTTAACTAATACAAATATGGTGTAATGTGTACACAACCTCAGTAAAAGGAAACTGTTAAAGTTTATTACTTTAAAATATTCTCCGTCTTTCGCCTTTTTTGAGTGCAATATCTTTGCCTGCAGATATAACAAAACTGGCAACAAGGATGCAATAGACTTATGGTGCACCTTTATTGCTAAGATGCAACATGTAAAAGTCTTTTTTCTTTTTCACATGAGAGGAAAGAGAAAAGCTACAACTTTTTGCTTTTGGTAAAGTGACTGAAGTTTAGCAGAAGATGCAAAATGGCACTGATAAGAGGACATTTTGTGCCATTCAATGGTACAGTTGAGCAAGTGGTGCTTATTCAGAACAATTTGAGTTTTTGTGTAAACACAATTGATGATGAACTGAAAGGGCTGACATTTCTTTGTGTTATCGGGGAAAAGACATTTAGTCTCCTGAGGAGTTCGATACAGTCAAAAAAACCTGGTGACAAGTTATTTAATGATATTGTAAGGATTCTGGAATCACATTTGTCACCTAAACCATTATTAATAGCAGAAATATTTAGGTTTCACAAATGGAACTAGGAAGAAGTTGAGTCTATTGCTTAATATGTAGCTGTGCTCAAGAAACTTACAGAACATTGTAAATTTTGTGCTAATTTGGATGATGCCTTATGCAACAGGCTAGTGTGTGCATTAAGAACAGAGAGCATTCAGAAGCGGTAACTGAGGCCAACCTCACATTGCAGAAAACTAGTGAAACAGCACAGTCTATGGAACTGGCTGCTAAAGAAACACAACAGTTAGGGCCAGCTGCTATACCAAACAAAAAGTTGTCTTCAAAGAGTGTTACAGAGGAAAGATAGATCACCATCCAGTGGAGTGCTGGGCAAAATAACTCATATGCTGTTGCTGTTTAAAAAAAGGACATGTGGAGCATGCATGTAAAGCTAAGAGAAAGAGAGGCACAAACAAGTGGGAAACAGAAAGATAAAAAGGCATCCAGGCCTTGTAAAAAGAAAAATGTGCATGTTGTACAGGAAGAAAATAAAACTGACAGTGAAACTGATTCAGTGGGAAAGCTACTAATTTAAACACTAAATAATAAAGAGACTCAGCAGCATATACTATTACTGCCATGCTGGAAGGGCACACTCTGAAAATGGTTGTGGATAGTAGAGCAGGTGTCTCCCTAATATTAGAGAAACTGTTCAGGGAAAAACTAAACCACCTCTCATTAAAACACCCTAAAATCATAATAAGGACCCACACTGGGGAGAGTGTACCCATGATGGGTAAAACAAAGATTCAGATTGAACTAAATGGACAAAGAACTAATCTGCCTATATATATAGTAAAAGGCTCTGATGGGTACATTATAGATTGAAAAGTACAGGTGGACTGGACTGAGATGAATGTTGTTTCTGTCAGAGAGTCTGAGTTGGCTGTGGTCCTCAGAAAGCATCAAACTGTATGGTTCCAGTGGTCAAGAATGATGTGGCTGTATGATGTTGGGACTTTAAGGTAACAGTTAACCCTGTACTCATAAATGAGCAATATCCCTTCCTGTGATTGAAGATCTTTTGCTGGATTAGCTAGGGAGAAAAATGTACTAAAATAGACCAAGCATATTTGCAAATGCATGTGGATGATGGCTCACAAAAGTACCTTACCATGACAACATCTAAAGAGCTCATTACTTAATCATTACTTAAATTTTGGGATTACTTCAGCACCAGCTTTATTCCAGTCTGTCATGGACCAGATCCTTAGTGGACTACCAGGTTTTCAGAATTACCTAAGTGACATTAAGTATATATGTCATGTGTGCTTAATATAATGAAGTAATGAAGTACAATCCATTCCAACTGTTACTTTATAAAATAAAAAGTATACAGGAGCACAGTTGGAAGCTGAATAAGATTAAATTTGGTACACATGAAAAATATTTCCTCATATAAAGGACAGTTCCCAAGTAGAATGGTTTAAAGAAGAAATTTGGGAGCCTTGGAACTTTGACAATTATTATAATGGAAATTGGTAAAAAAATCTGTAAGCTTATCAGAAGAAACTGTCTGTACACAGGGTAAGTACCCAATAGACAGGTTAAATAAAATAGAATATTTAGATAGCAAAACAGAGTGGGAATTCATATTAAATAAGAAAAAAGTGAAAAGTGGGTGAAAAGAGAATATAAAAAATTAAAAAGACAATTAAAAAGGTAGGTAAAGTACCATTTTATATTGCATTTTGTTGTGGTGCTTACGTGGGCACAATGCTGACACATATCTATTTTTCTTTATCAATTTAATACCCACAGTAAATCTTTTATCATTCTCAAAGTTAATAAAATAAGATATATAAAGTAATGCATACATTTAATTGAATCATTAGGGAAATTTTTTTGTATACAATGCCTACAAAAAATATTCAGCCCCCATGGAAGTTTTGACAGTTTACTGTTGTACAAAATTTAATCACAGTAAGTTTAGTTTGGCTTTATTGAAATTGATCAACAGGAACTATCTCTTTAATGTCAAAGTGAAAACAGATCTCTTCAAAATTATCTAAATTAATTACAAATATAGAACACAAAATAACTGATCACATAATCATACACCCCTTTTAATATCTTCTTTTTCTTCATCTCCTTCCATGTGTCTGGGGGTCAATGTGCTTGATCAACCCTCTCTTTAGAGCTCAATCCTACACCTTCTCCACTGTCAGCCAAATTTCTTTTCAATCTTGTTTTGCTTTATCTGTCCACCTCTTGCTGTCTTTCTCCCTTGTCTTTCATTTACTTCTCTAACATTTGTTTGCATATTCACTGACTCTGTTTATCACATGTCTAGACCACTTCAATCTACTTTATTCAATTTTCTAAGATATCTCTACTACTTTTGTTGTACTTCTGATTGTCTCATTTCTAATTGTGTTCCTTCTAATTCCATCACATCCTAATTCTTTTTTATTGCCCATGTCTTAGCTTCATATATAATTTCTGGTCTTACTGTTGTCTGCTGCAATATCGTTATTTTTTAAAATTGTTTCCTCAAGATAACGGAATAATTTTATCAAGACCTTGATAAAACAAAAGATCTTGTTTTCACGAAATTATGAAATAATTGTATCTAATGTTTAATGCTTAGCTTATCAAAGCCACGTCCTGATTGAAATGGCAGAAGAGCAGAACTGTGTTGATCAACGCATTTCATTTTGTTCAATCAAGGGCTGACGTAGACTGAAATATGTTTATGCATTAGTTTAGAAAATAATGTTAGTGTCTGTCATTTAAGAAGATGGTTAGCAAGGCTTCAGCTGTATAGGCGCGCAATCTAAGAGAGCCTGATACCAGGAGGTTAAGTTTCATTATCTCAAGATCGTGATAAAATAATTCCGTTATCTCGAGAAAACAAACTTTAGTCTGTTATCTCAAGGAGAAAATTTAAATTTTAAAAATAACGATATTGCACAGCCTCTCTCGGCTTCCGTACTAATTCTTTGAACGCACAATATTCATCCATCCATTCATCCATCCATTCTCTTCCGCTTATCCGGGTCTGGTCACGGGGCAGCAGCTTAAGCAGAGAGGCTCAGACTTCCCTCACTTCTTCCAGCTCTTCCAGGACAATCCCAAGGCATTCCCAGGCCAGCCAGGAGACATAGTCCCTCCAGCGTGTCCTGGGTCTTCCCCGGCCTCCTCCCGGTTGGGACGTGCCGAACACCTCACCAGGGAGGCGTCCAGGAGCCATCCTGATCAGATGCCCGAGCACACCTCATCTGACTCCTCTCTCGCGAAGGAGTAGCGGCTCTACTCTGTGCCCCTCCCAGATGACTGAGCTTCTCACCCTATCTTGAAGGGAAAGCCCAGACACCCTGTGGAGGAAACTCATTTCGGCCACTTGAATTCACAATCTCGTTCTTTCGGTCACTACCCATAGCTCATGACCATAGGTGAGGGTAGGAACGTAGAATGACTGGTAAATTGAGAGCTTTGCCTTATGGCTCAGCTCTTTTTTCACCACGACAGACCGATGCAGAGCCCGCATCACTGCGGATGCCGCACCGATCCGCCTGTCGATCTCACGGTCCATTCTTCCCTCACTCGTGAACAAGACCACAAGATACTTGAACTCCTCCACATAATATTCCTGATTCCTTATCTCTGCAGTTCTCCATCTTGGGGTACCACTGATATTAGACATTTTAACTTATGCACTCGTTTAAATAACTTCATTAAATAAAATATTTAACCCCCTTAAATATGACACCCCAAATCATCACTACTACAACCAATTGGAATTAGAAGTCCCATAATTAGTTTAATGAATATCACCTGTCTGTAGTCAAGGGCTTTCAATTGATTGTAGTATAAATTAATATGTATGTAAGTTTGTAAGTTTCAGCTTGGGGTGAATTAGTGTAGTGCCCTATCCTACACAATGAAAATGAAAGAACACTCCAAGCAACTCTTTGAAATAATGATTAAAAACAAGTCCAGGGATGAGTGCAGGAAAATATCTGAGTCACATAATATCCCTTGGAGTCGAGTTAAATCAACCATTAAGAAATGGAAAGAGTATGGAACAGCTCTAAATCTGCATAAAAGACACCATCCACAAAAAATGAGCTGATCATGCAAAAAGGAGTCTAATGAATTAGGCCTCCAAGAGACCTGTGAGGAATCTGAAGGAGTTACAAGTTACAGTGGATGTGGTGTAAAGCATGGCACATTATTAACAATACTCCATTCCCATCATGAATCAAAGTTGTGGCAGCATCAGTACTATGGGCCTGCTTCTCTGTAGCAGGCTTTGGAAAGTTTGTGAGTGTAAAATGTAAATAAAAAATACAGTGAAATCCTGGAGGAAAACCTCCTGCTGTTTGCAAGAAATAAAAAAGTAAATTAAACACACTGTGATTCAATGTTGTATAAAAGTAAAATCTGAAAATGTCCAAGGGGATGAATACCTTTTATAAGCACTGCAAGATGCAGCACATCACATGGAGATTCTTACCTAAAAGAAACCAGTACAAGCCTTATGTAGATTAGAGTTACCTTAAAGTACATGAAAGCTTGGAGGTAAATCATACAGCTATTCAAAAGTTATTTATAATAAAATCATACTTTTAATACCAACAATAAAATCTGTCAACTTCCTATAACAAGGATCTATGTCTAACATGCTTTTAAATAACTACATAAATCACTTGTGTGACCAGGCACCACAGAAATGAAATCATCCATTAGCAACTGCAGAGCATGTAGAAATGAATTAAAAATCTAGCAACCACAAACGTTCTTAGAAAACAGCTGCAGGAATAATCATCTCATCTCTTCAAACTATATGGCAGAATACAAAGAAACCAAACAGCATGATGGACTTTGGACTATATCAGTTTTAAAATCTCAGAAAAATGCCTTACAGAGCAGGGAATGTTTATAAGGATAAAGAAAGCAGTAATTACCTTAATTATAATCGCAGTCTTATTTTAAGTTACTGTAATATCACTTTTAAAACAAAAAAGAACAAACAGCATTTATAGTAATTCAAATAAAAATGAAATATGCCCAATATACTGTTTAATTGCACCATTTGTCATCCATTCAAACAGGTGTGTTTACCTTCTGCCTGATTACAACTTGAATCTGCTAATTCACACCCTCAATGATGGCACAGTTCTCAGGAGATAATGCATTTTGAGGGATTTTACAATACGGAAGAGGCACACAGCGTGGCTGTCTTACATCTGCACAAGTTCATTTTCATTTTTATAGTGAGTCACTGTTTAAAATTATTTTGTGTTTCTTTATTAAAGTTGTTTATATGCTAAAAAATAATTTCCTATAGCATTTAGAACATTTGAGACAGAGTAAGATTTATCCAGCGAAGTCATTTAGTCTGTTTAATACTGAGCAGAACATTAGGTCTGACATGTGTTTAGGTTACAAGTAAACCTTGAAGCAAGATTTATGTTTTATTTTTGTCTTTGTGGAATTTAAGAAAAATTGTGTAAGCACTTAACTTTTACTGATGTTTAACTTGTGCGTCACAAAGCAATTGATTTATTATATGTGTCATGAAACTGAAGCGGAAACTAACGTACTGTAGAGACAGAAAAATAAAAATAAAGACTTTGGGAAATCATTCTGCAGTTTTTTTAGAGGTAAGCTTTGTTTTCTTTATAAAATATACAAATTTCTATTAACAGTTTATTGATTTTGCTTTTCTTGCTGTGTATTTCTATTAAAATGTTTAAATTCCATGCCTGTTTTTATATTTAATGATACTTTATTTGCATAGAATGAGGAAAAACTAGTAACTGTTGAAAAAGATAGCACTTCTGAATTTTAAATTGTTTCACTCATCTTCAAACATTTTTAGCTCAGTGGCTAACATATTGTGAATAAAATATCTCAGTTTATACTGATATTATTTAATAAATAAAAAGTTAAAATAATTTTGCATTAACTTATAAGAAAAAACGTTGTTGTTAATTGAAATAGGTTTGCTGGACATTTTTGAAAGTTAATCACTAAAATAAATTTCTGGAGTTAGTGTTTCTTATATGATTTGCAGATTAATTACTTCTTTATATTTCTTCCACAACATACTTCATAATCTAAGTTATATTGTCTTGAGACAACCTATTTTGTTTCTGTAGCATCTGATTCAATTATGAAACCTTCAGGGACTCTCTTACCTCTAATAGATAATTAATTTCACATTCCTGTAGGAATAAATGCATTTATTTCTATCAGTAGTTAAATATAACAGACCATCTGGGATTTTCCACCTATCACAGCTGGAAGGTACCTAAAGAGTAACTGAAAATAAGCAGAACAGAAAAGCCAGATACAGTATTTTAAGTATCCCTTTTTCTTCAGGGTGGGTTCAGACAGTAAGATTTTGATTTGGGGCCAAAATTCTATTTAGTGATTATACCTGCCCTTCTAGTAAGTTCAATAAAGCAATGGGTAGCTAAAACATTTACACTTTATATTTAAGACGCAGGATTTTACAATCTGCTTTAACCATAATTGGAAGTCAGTGAAGTTAAGTCCTGGAATAGTATGGTCATTCTTCTTCTGCCTATGATCCTTGGTGTAATGTTTTGTAGTGTAGTAAGTGAATAATTTGAACACACTGATCTTAAAGCATTACAATAGAGGTAAATAACTGGATTAGCTTCCTAATTTCATATGGATTCAGCTAACTAAAATTTAAGCCTTTTGAGTTAAGAGTCTTTAGTATTCACAGATTTACCTGCATTAAAAGAAGTTCAATTTTTTCTTAATTTGAACAGATAAATTCATTGATTCATTAAACACCATTAAACTAGGTAATTAATGGTTTAATTGATGCAGCAGAATTTTGTTTAAATAATTAAAATATCTGAGTGACATCAGTAAATGAATTAAAGTTAATAATGTGTTGATATATAGAGAAGGCAATGTAGATACCAAAAAGTGAGTATTGTACCTCAAGTGTAATCCTCTAGTAATGATCTTTAGGGACAAACCCTGTCAACGTCTTTTCTATAGAGTAGGGCAGGCAGTAAATGATCAGAAAAAAATAAAACAAAGTTCATAGTTGTTCAATAGTATAGATTTTTTTTAATATACAAATGAAGAATCTTTACAGTGAGGACAAAGGACATAAATATTCTACACAGAGTATAATGAAAGTTATTCCCTTGTCAACAATAGAGAAAACTATTTTCACTGACTGAGCCCAGATGACAATGTATAGTAGGAATATTTTTTTTTACGCTTGAGATGTGTTTTATAGAAATTATAATCCGAATGCTTAATTCATACTGGATTGAATGTTGTGTGCTGGTTAGCTGTGCTGACTTACAGTTTTAGAAGAAGGGTTAGAGTTCCACTTCAGTTACTACTCTTCCTGTAGTCTAGACATCCCCTCCATTCATGTTTTTGTTTGTTGTTGTTTTATTTTTTTTTCCTGAGATTCTCCATTATGTTTACCACATTTCAGAAATTTACTTGATATATCAATTGCTTAATTTAAATTAACCCAGCAGTAGAGAATGTTGATTTGTCAATGTGAATGATGCACTGTGAACTGGCACCCTGTTTATGATCAGTTAATGCCCTCCATAAGTTGTTACCAGGATAGGCTCTGGCTCATTGCAGCACTAAATTTGAATAAGTAAATAGGTTTCAATAAATAGATGGGTAATTCTGAAAGGGGCACAAGTGTTTCTTAAATGAAGGAAGCTGTACAGACTTAACAAGAACATAGATTTCAGCCAAAGAAAGATGTAAATAAGATGGCTGCTCAGACAAAGCATATCATTAATTTGTGTGATGACTCTATCACAGAGTTTAGTTTTTACTGAGAAACCTATAGCTACTTATAATCTTACTTTCTTTTTATAAATAGAGATGCAGCATGTACCTTTACTATAGGGCACAGGTGCTCAAATAAGAAACATTGGTGCAGATGCATGACAGCACACTTTGGGTAAAGTGGTACTCAGGATGTGCATGGGTCCTAGGTGGCACACAGCGCCATGCATATTTCAGAGGAAAAACTCACTGTCACTGCGGTGGGTTGGCACCCTGCCCGGGATTGGTTCCTGCCTTGTGCCCTGTGTTGGCTGGGATTGGCTCCAGCAGACCCCCGTGACCCTGTGTTCGGATTCAACGGGTTGGAAAATGGATGGATGGATCTCACTGTCACTGTGCCTCTAGTCTGTAGCTGCAAAGGGGTGGTGTGCCAGTTACTGGTAATGTTTAAGAGAGGGCCCATGTACAAGAAACAGGAGTACTTCCCAAAGAGGGCAGGATATGAAAGTCCATCACGTATGAGCAAGTGAAGTGAATTTAAATACGGAGTCCCTGTCAGAGGGAATGTGGTGTGTAACTAGAGTCACAGCATGCTCCCTGTTTTTGAGAGGATGGAATGGGTGTTGGCAGGAATTGGTTGAGACAATCCCTCAGCCTTATAAAACAGGGTAATCAATGCTAGAGGTCTTCATTTGACTGGATTTATAACATTTGTCCATCTTATAATCTTCTGAGCTGCTTAAAAAGTGAAGTAAAGGTGGAGTAGGGGATAAAAAGTCCTAGAATTGAATAGTAGGACTGTTTGGTTATTTTTGTATATAGTGTTTGCTTTAAGAACCTTTTTTTGTGATCTTCCTTTTTGTTAGAAGAAGAAGGATTTGTTTTCATTTCACTTTGTGAACACATATTTTTATTCTAAAGTATATTTTCGTTATTGTGAGTTATCTGCACTGTATTTTGTTTGATAGCACAACACTGATTTTTGATTTAGTTTTGCGGACTTGTAAGTAAAGGATCTTTTTTTTTTATTTTTACTTTTTGGTTCATGTCTCAGTTCTCTCACCTCTTGAATGGCTCTAGTCACAACTCCTTATGTCTGTGCAAGAATGTCAAAGGGGTATCACACACAGATAAAACGCTCCCAGGAACAGAATAAAGCACGAAGATGTCAGTTTGTACCTGGTGACTGAATAGATAATCTGGACATCTGGACATAAACTATTTAGAAGGTTATACAGAACCAGAGACACTAGAAAGTTATTGCCTTCCAAACACCAAGAATACAAAACAGGGGCTGTCACTACTAAGAAAGTCAACATGGTAGATAACAGTCACTGGTTACCAGGAAATGGGTAGCACAAAAGAAGAAGACAGGAGGGAAAAGAGAGAGCCATTATTTGGTCTGAGTTATATTGTTACTGGGATAAAAAGTAATTATGACTGACTGCATGATGCTTGCAGCATAAATTTATAAGATGGTGTTTGTGGAATCACATGTTAATAAATATTTGCACAAAATGGAAATTCCTACTCATGGGGCATGTAATGACATCATTAATGGGGCAATGCTGCAGAAAACAGAACAGAAGACAAACAGAATACTTAAACAAAGAAAAGTATCTTAACTCAGCAAATATTGTTTAAAAATTATTGTTCAAATCTATCACCTTAATAAAGGCCTGTCTCAGTTTCAGCTATTAATATAATGTCAGCATTAAAGAATTGCCTTGATTTGTGAAGATCAAGTTGGTTATACACTAAGCTATGTCATTCTAGTCCAAACCCATTCCACGTGTGAGACTTTTTATGTACGTATTTTGCTTACCTGATTGCAGAAGATAACTCATCATTATGACATCTTCACTTTATCAAGCCTGGCATAGAAAAAACAGGCTTGACCTAAAAAAAATATTTAAGAATGGAGCAGGAGATGACTACACTACGCAATATAGTAGTCAAAAGAAGGCAAGAGGTTGCTAATGGAATCAAGAATAGCATACAACAAAGTCAAAAACTAAAGTCAGAAAGCATTTGACAAATGTTAAACCAAAAAAAGGCAAATAAATACAAGCAGGTGTAGGTTAATTTTGAAATCCAAAAATCTAAACCCTCACTGAAACACTCTGCCATGTTTAATAGTGGTGGCATTGTAATGACATAATGTGGGCAATGAAAGTCATGCGACCAGCAATCCCCTTTGGCGACAGTTAAAAATACACCGACTCCCAGGTAGAAGAAACACTAAATGGTAATTTCAATAAAAAAAAGTTAAATGATGCCATATTCAAAGTAATAATTCAAAAAACTAAACAAGAAAATATTAAGAAGTAAAAATGAATTAGAATAACCCAAATGATCATGATACACTTTAGTAAAAGAAGATGCCACTCTCTGCTTGTATTGCTGATTACAGTAATAATTACTGTAATACTGGGTCACAATGGATAATTTTTTTAGTTGAATACATTTCCTCCCTTAATGCAACTGTGCAAACCAGCTTTTCATTAAAGATGTCGTTAAAAATAAAAAGGTAAAAATAAAAGTTTCCATGTATAAACCATACGGGAGAACAATTTTTCTTTTATTTTAATTCTTTTGAACATTATCATTCTTTTATTTTTATCATTTCTTTCATTGTTTCTCCATTTATGCAATTGTTGTCACCATTTTGTATATTTGTTTTCTCATGAGTGCCACCATTTTGTCTGTTTTGTCTCTATAATGCCTTAAGTTTTATAGGCACATAAACATCCTGGCACAGTGGGCTGGCGCCCTGCCCGGGGTTTATTTCCTGCCTTCTGCCCTGTGTTGGCTGGGATTGGCTCCAGCAGACACCCATGACTCTGTACTTAGCATATTGCGGGTTGGATAATGGATGGCTGGATAAACATCCTGATAATCCTTTTCCTTTTGAATTTGAGTGTGCTGCTTCTAAAATAAAGATAGAGGCAATTTAAACAACAAAAAAAAAACTTTCACTACCAAATCAGAATTATGATAGGGGAAATAGGAAATTATTAGCCATTAAATTGGCATTGAAGGAAGGTTTGGGTGAGCAGAACATTCATGTGTCATCACTGCTAATCATAAAAAAATTGACATATCCCAATAACTTCAAAATGTTTGAATGTTAGAAATAAATTTTAGCTACTATTTTTTCAGTCCAGTTTATTTTTCTCACTTAATATTGTGCATGAGCTAAAAATTTAAATGCAATTGCACTTTCATAACAGAGTGATTAGTTTGATTCTGAATAAGAATTAATTCTTCCTAAAGAACATTTTGTGGCAATTTTTAATTTTGAACCCTCTTCTAATATTATTAAAATGGTTTGTAATCCATGTTTTCATGTTGTTGATGCCAAATCCTGACCCTACCATCTGAATGTTACAATAGAAATCGAAACTCATCAGACCAGGCATCAATTTTTCCATCTTCTATTGTCCAATTTTGCTGAGCCCATGAAAATTGTATGAGTAATGAATGAGAGATTTATTTTTAATTTTTTAGTACACTTTTTAATTTAATATAAGCATGGTTTTTAAAAAGTATTTTTTATATATACAGGGGGTCCTCGGGTTATGACACAGTTCCGTTTATGGGAGTGAGCGTTGTAAACTCGAAACGTTGTATGTCGAGACGTTGTAACCCGAGGACCCCTGTATATTATTTCAACTTTTTAGTCTTAGGTTTGTTTTAGTATAATTTTGTAACTGACTGACTATTTTAACATTTCCTTTAATATTTCTATCCATTATTAGCGCTATCTAACAGTGAAATGTTTAACTATTCTTCATATGAAAATTTTATTTCTTAATTAACATGGATTAATTGATCAATTAGTTAAACTGATTATTGATGCATGTATCAGCATCGGAAGTGAGTAAGTGTGCAACATTTCAAGTCATATGGACAGTAGGAAGTGGATTAAATATCGATTACAACATTTGTACCAGACAACAAACAGGTGAAGTTAAAATAAGCGTGGTAATAATAATAATAATAATAATAATAATAATAAAAAGTAGAAAACTGTTAACTAATATGACCCTTAGTGAAGCAGTTAGACACTTGATTACAGATATTTTGAACACATAGTATCTAAAAGCACACACCTCATGCCCACATTAAGGTCTGGGTGCGCTCTGATATCCAACTGTAATTCACTGTCACAATGATCAAAATGTTGGCAGGTAGTGGCTGAACTGCTCTCTCTAAACATCTGACTTTTTAACCAGGGAAGAGGGACATATTTGTAACTACTTATTTCACACCCGTTTTTACTTTGCTATTTTTAATTTTGTACGTTTTCTCTTATAGTTTCTCAAATGATGTTTTCACCAAATTAACTGTATCTAGTATTACACTACTGTATTTGCCTCCTAGTGATACTTCCAACATTAAACAAACAGATTAACAGCATTATAAACTTTCATCAGTATGTCATTTTAGTCAATTAAACTTATCATCAAAGACAGAAAAAATAAAGCCATGAATATAGTATTATAATACAAACATAGTATTATGGCACTTCAACATCTGTGTATGTGCATTTGAACAGATATATAGGGTGGTCCAGATCTACATGTAATTATGCAATTTTCATTACGCTATAACTTATTAAGTTTATTACATAGAAAATCACAGAAAAAATCACGGACCATTGAGAAATGTGCAAACTGACGACATGAAGAATTGCCTTTGCGCCGAACTGGAATTGTCCCTGCATAAATCGAAGTCATCCAGACAATCTGGATCTGCATAATTAGATCTGGACCACTCTGTATAAAGTGAGGTAATAATACACTTCAAAGTAATTTATTTTCACCTTATATCTTCATATGGCATGTCTATCAAACAAGTCATAATTAATATTAATATAGAGCTCTTTAAAATTATTTTAAACCTTTTGTCTGACATTTTTTATTCAAGGTAACTTACAACTTCGGGATACGTTACAGCTGCTCACAGATCTTTTATAGCACACTCAGGTTAAGAGACTATAACAAATGCCATATCACTGCCTCATCTACAGCATTTATCTGTTATACTGAATAAACTGTCCTATTAAATTTAATGTAGTAGTTATGTAAGTCATCATTTATCTAATTTATCTGAAACATACACAAGATGTAGATGATTTGTAACATAATAGGGTGGCACGGTGGTGCAGTAGGTAGCGCTGCTGCCTCTCAGTAAGGAGACCTGGGTTCGTTTCCCGGGTCTTCCCTGCATGGAGTTTGCATGTTCTCCCCGTGTCTGCATGGGTTTCCTCCAGGTGCTCTGGTTTCCTCCCACAGTCCAAAGATATGCAGGTTAGGTGCATTGGCGATCCTAAATTGTCCCTAGTGTGTGTGCGTGCCCTGCAGTGGGCTGGCGCCCTGCCCAGGGTTTGTTCCAGCCCTGTGTTGGCTGGGATTGGCTCCAGCAGACCCTCGTGACCCTGTGTTAGGATATAGTGGGTTGGACAATGATTGACTGGTTTGTAATTCTCCAGACGATCATTTCTTTCTGATGGATTTGCACAGAAGCTTTTCCTTTTTTTTTGTTACATTAATCATAATAATCCATCCATCCATTATCCAACCTGCCATATCCTAACCACAGGGTCACAGGGGTCTGCTGGAGCCGATCCCAGCCAACACAGGGTGCAAGGCAGGAAACAAAGCCCAGGCAGGGTACCAGACCACCGCAGTAATAATAAAAATAATAATATTTTTTTATAGCACTTTTCTCAATATTCAAAGCTCATTTTAAAGTGAGTGGGGAGCCACTTCATCTACAAATAATGTGTAGCATTCACCTTGATCATGGGACGGTAAGCCATTTTTGCACCAGTACGTTCACCACACATGAGCTATTAGGTGTTAAAGTGGTGAATGAGATAGCCAGTTAGAGACAGGGGATGATTAGGGGGCCAGAATAAGTAGGCCAATGGAGGGCAATTTAAAAAAATTCCATTGCATATGAGAGTCAGCATAGATGGAAGGATACATTCATATTGTTGAGTATTCTCCAGACATATGTCTCTTTTTAAATGTCAGTAAAAATGCAAATTCCCCCCTACTATCCAGTAACTCCATCTCATCCTCTATCTTTAATCTGGTTGAATATTTGTTTAATTGTAGGAAAATTAGAAGTGCTGTTTGTAATAGTTTATTAAAAGCTAGAGACACTGCCAAATAATTTTTGGATTTGAAACAGAAAATTCATCTGAATTAATAAATGGAACAGAAGCTATGACTTGTCACAGGAGATGTTCAACTTGTTGGTGCCTTGTTTTATTGGTCCATACTCCACTATGAAAAACTCTGTCCCAATCACCTGTAACCTCACTTTTCCATTTTAAAAATGAATTAATCATTTCCCTTGCCTTCCCATGATTTAAGAGTCCCTTAGTTGAAAACATTCTTTTTTACCCCTTACTTGTGACTGGGCAGAATTCTTACACCTGTTATAATCAATAGTGATGTGGAGTGTAAGATACAAATTACAGGACTCTTGACAAATTAGTCACAGAGTTCAGTTTTTAATATATTTTAAGGTTGATGGCCCCAAAGACCAGTCCTGACTCCTGCAAACACTATTCATCCTCATTTCACTGATGATTTCTTTTAAAGCCTAATGTCTTAGGTGGGACACTCAATTAAGAATTTCTTAGAACACTTTTTATTTAGTTTAATTGGAATTTTTAAAAATGCTGTTTAATTTTTTTCGTATGAGTTTTAACATTATGTGTGTCTGGGTGCTGTGATACTGATTATTAGTTTTGTATGTGATGAACCATGTTTAATAATGTGAAACATTCTTCCTGAAAACATTATTACCAGCACACCAAGATTAAACTTCTGATATGGAGGGCATGATTTTTTTTGTTTTATCTAGGTTATGTTCCTTTTCTGTTTTGATAAACGTTTAATGAACAGTTTATCACAAAAACATTCACAGATAAACTGTGTGCAGAAGGAAATTCAGTTTTGTCTTTAGTTCATTTTAATCAGAATATTCCACAAATTTGCTTATAGTTTTGATAGGAGGTTTGATACCCAACAGCCATAATTAATTGGTCAAGCAAGCTACTATTCAAAATAAAATTTACTGTTCTTTTTTTCATCTTGCAAGTTTGAAATAACAGAGTGGGCATTTTCAAAGGGGTTTTGAAACCACTTTATTTTACTAGTGACAGTAAACATTTAAAAATGCACTTTTGGTTTTCTTCCATTTTATACTTTATGATTTTCTGATTATTAAAACCTTGAGATACTGCATCATTGTTCTATGAGGAGTATCTTTTTAGTCTTAAGTGCGGCCAGTTTTACTTTTGTCCTACAACTTTGGTACATTTACTCGTTAGATAATTTTTACCGCATTTACAAAAAATTTAATTATCAATAATTTTAGAACACTTAACAGATGAGATCATCACATTTATAAGATACCAACATCAGCACTGGAATAATGATAATTAGCTGTAGTCTAAGTTTACAGAAAGAAACAATAAGCAGTATTCCAAGTTGGATACACTAGGCCATCATGTCAGTATAATAGTCCCTGAATTCTTCTGGGGAATTTCTTACCCAACCATTTCCATGAAGGAAATTCCAAAAGATTGTATTAGCTTGTCAGGTCCAGGGTCAGCGAACTTCATTCTTGTGGATTGTACCACTCCTTATGTCCCAAGCTGCCAGAGTAAGAACACAGAACAAAGCACAAAACCACCAACTAGTTGGGCTTAACCTTTTCTTGGTGCAGTCCCCTTGCAGCAGTGCACTACAATAAAGACCATGTTGTTTGAAAAAGGCCTGGTGCCTGGCAGCCACAAAGTTAGTGCTGTACGTCCCCACACCATCATCTCACTGCTTCCTGAGGCCATGGGAGACTCATCCTCTGTTCTACCAAAGCAACTGTCTCTGGGGTGGACTGTCCTCAATGAGTCCCTTCACCTTGATGCCTAACTGAAGTGGGGTGCACTCATGTTTCATGGGTGCTGGCAAAGTTGGCTCCCCAGCTGACCTGTCTTGAAATAAGGAGTCTAAAATGTACGCAAGTTGGGGAATTTCATTTAGGTTTACCTGAAACACTGTGATGCAATTAAGATGAAGATAGCAGTGCCAGTTAACTGGACGGCCTGCTATTGCAAAATCTCAGGCCCATCTCACCTAGCTCACTAAGGAGACAGAATCAGAATGTACATGATAGGTCCCAAACATTCATGACAGGTGGAAGACAGAGGAAATTCGTTTGGAGGTCTGCAGTAGTACTGATGTAAAAATTAGTTATCCGACCTGCATTTAGGTTATAGTTTGCATTGCGGTCAGCAGCACAGGAGTGCCGCAAGGGACTGTGCTTTCTCTGGTCCTGTTCAGCCTATATACATCGGACTTCCAATACAACTCGGAGTCCTGCCACGTGCAAAAGTTCGCTGACGACACTGCTATCGTGGGCTGCATCAGTAGTGGGCAGGAGGATGAGTATAGGAACCTAATCAAGGACTTTGTAAATGGTGCGACTCAAACCATCTACACCTGAACACCAGCAAAACCAAGGAGCTGGTGGTGGATTTTAGGAGGCCAAGGCCCCTCCTGGACCCCACGATCATCAGAGGTGACTATGTGCAGAGGGTTCAGACCTATAAATACCTGGGAGTGCAGCTGGATGATAAACTGGACTGGACTGCCAATACTGATGCTCTGTGCAAGAGAGGACAGAGCTGACTATACTTCCTTAGAAGGCTGGTGTCCTTCAACATCTGTAATAAGATGCTGCAGATGTTCTATCAGACGGATGTGACGAGCAACCTTCTCTATGCGGTGGTGTGCTAGGGAGGCAGCATAAAGAAGAGGGACGCCTCACGCCTCACAAACTGATGAGGAAGGCAGGCTCTATTGTAGGCACGGAGCTGGACAGTTTAACATCTGTGGCGGAGCGCCAGGTGCTGAGCAGGCTCCTGTCAATAATGGAGAATCCACTGCATCCACTGAACAGTATCTTCTCCAGACAGAGGAGCAGCTTCAGTGACAGACTGCTGTCACTGTCCTGTTTCACTGACAGACTGAGGAGATCGTTCCTCCCCCACACTATGCGACTCTTCAGTTCCACCCGGGGAGGGGGGGTAAACATTAATACTATACAAGACTATAGACTGTTATACCTGCCTCGCACTCTCTTCTTGCATTTTTTAACTTGCATTATGTTTTTATCACTCTTTAATTAATATTGTTTTTATCAGTATGCTGTTACTGGAGTATGTGAATTTCCCCTTGGGGATTAATAAAATATCTATCTATCTATCTATCTATCTATCTATCTATCTATCTATCTATCTATCTATCTATCTATCTATCTATCTTTAGCATGCAAAGACAAGTCACACCATCTACTAGTTGGATCCATCAAATATTTTCCTTAGGATAGACAGAGTACAGTGATGTATCTGGTAAATGAATTGACTTTTACTTTCTCTATATAATCAAGTTCAGTTATTTTCACAGTGCTTTAACAAAGGCTGCAAGCAACCATTGCAAGTCCAAACTATAGGCTTCACTAATCCATCCAGTATGTAATAGCAAAAGGTGTTTTGTGCAATGGGCAAAATCTTGTTGAGAAACACCTTAAAGCTCCAGTTCCCTTTATGAATAATGTTCAATGGTTTTCCTGTCCTTCTCAGTACCATGTATACACACATTTTTTTTTGTATTATTTCAAGTTTGTAGCCTAAGAGACATCACAGACAATATACTGCTCAATCTCAAATGGTTGAAAGGCACTTGCCCTATAAAAAGTAGAATGCCAAATGTTTAGAAGTTGTTTTAGAGTTTAACTGGTCAAGTCAGGTTTATTGTCATGCATGCATAGTACAATGATATTCATACTTATATCTCTCCTTAGAACAATTGACAATACAACATACATTTGCAGATATTATATATTGTATTCTTTTCATGTTACTATATATACGGCTTATGAGTAGAAACTGTCCCTGAATTTAGTGGTGCAGGTGCCAATGGCTCCCTACCATTTCCCAGAAGGGAAGAGCGAAAAATGCAGCTTGCATCTTTGATAATACTGTTTGAATTTTTTAGGTAGCATATATTGTATAAGTTCCAATGAAAAGCAGCTCAGTTCGTGTAATATTATATGCTGCCTTCACCATCCTCTGAAGTGATTTACGATCTTGGAGCTGAGCAGGTGCCATACCCAGATGTGATATGGTCTCCACTGTGCCGCTATTGAAGCTCATGAGAATGGATGTAGAGATTGTCACAGCCACTGGCGAGAGTCATTGCCTTCTAGCAGTTCATAAACAGATAGCACTCAAGGTGCCCCAAAGAAAAAATGTGGCACAAGGCAGTCGCAATCCAGTTGTTGGTGGTGAAAGAAACTGTGTTCAGTGTGTGTACCTAGAGCCCCAGACTCCAGGCACAAGTGCAGACATAGTCAAGGGATTCAATGAATCGGTTTATTTGACCACAATACCTTATGCAGGTCAGAATCCTCCAAAAAACAGACTTCTCTCTGCAATCAATGCTCCCTCTCTCCTCCAGGCAAGCTTTGTCCACTTCCTCCCAACTCATCTCACCTGGATGAGACCAGGTGGCTTTTTTTATGCCAGACCAGACTGTAGCAGCCATTACAATTTGCTCCACATGGGTGTTGAAGCACTTCCAAGAACAAGGAGGCATCCTGGTTTAGGAAGGGTTAAATGCTTCTTTTTTAGCATGTGTTATGAACTAATGGTGCTGAGGCTTTTTAACCACACATCTCACCATGACACAATGGATCGGCACCATTCAGACAAATGGGGGAATCCATCTCCAAGTGGAAATAGTTTTTCACACCTTTCTGAGAATTAAATATAAACACACAAATGGAAAAGGCCAAAGCTTCAAAGTGCTTAAATTAAAACTTCCACCTCCAACCTAACCTGCAACTGTCCTCCCCCTTTTCTTGTTTTGCTACTCCCACGCATGCAGACTCAGCTACTTACAAGACACTAACCTGTGTTGAGGGTCATCCTGAGGGATGTGATGCTGTCAGTCCACACATGTTAAGGTCTATTCGTTAGGAAGATGAAAATGCAGCTGTAGAAGCTAGTCTATAAACAGGACGCCTATGTAACTTTTTTATTGTCCAGATGTGCCAGAATGGTATGAAGTGCAAGGGATATGACATCCTCCTTGGAATGGTTGTTGTGATACGCATACTTATGGTGACTATGTGGAATACTGCTTAATTTGTCCCAGACATAGTATGTCAAAGCACTTATTTACAATTGGAGTGAGTGCCACCAGTTTGTAGTCACAGTTGATATTTCTTTGATTAGACACAGGGATTGTTGTCCTCTTGAAGCAGGTGGGAATCACAGGTTCTCTGAAAGAAATACTAAATATATCTTGCTAATTGATTGCAACAGGATTTAATCATGCCTTGAAATTCCATCCAGACTTGGAATCTTGTTGAATTTAATTTATTTTAAAAGTCATCTTTATGTCATGCACAGAAACAAAGATGGATGAATCATGTGGTACTGCAGGCAATCAAATGGAGGGCTTCTTGACACAGAAACAGGTATAGAAAACAAGTTGGCCTGGAAAGGAAAATTAAAATGAAATTACACTAGGTTTTATGTTGCAGTCTGTAAGCATCCCTAATCCCTTCCAAATTTTTTGCAAATTGGTAGAGCTGCTAAATTCCATCTCTAGTTACTCCTGTACTGACATATACGTAGTTTGACTGTCTTTCTGAATTTGTACCCACACTTCTTGTATGTGTAGCATAGCTGGATGTTAGGACTGTCAATGTATACAATGGGTAGACCTCTAACCCTTTAAGGATCATCTAAGTGAAGTAATTAGTGGTAATGTGCTTAGCCAAAGTGCAGGTTAATTCTATAGGAGAAGCAAACATTCAATTACTTGTTCAGCTATGCAGTTTCTACAGTGAAGGATGCAGTGGTCAGGTACCCCAAACTGGATACTTTCCAGATTTTGATATTCTGTCTATAAAAATCATGAACAATAGAGGACACAAGTACTTGCACTCACATAGAATGTGTTTGACTTAATGGCAAATATGTGAATGCCACTCTTTCTTTTTCAAATATACAAACTAAATGTCACACAGTAGTGTTCCCAGAACATTGTATTTTTGCACTGACGTCCACAATATTGCACAAAGTTTATGGTCATAAAAGCCTTTCCAGAATCCACTGGTGTTGTTAAGATTACCAAATTTCCACAGTGTTCCCCGAGATTCAGGAAAGACATTTGCTTAATACTGAGTAACATCAAATTTTATGGCATGATCTTTTCAACTTCACTAAGGTGGGCACCTTGCTAACAGATTTGGACCTAACTATTGTTTCCAAATGTGATCAGCAGAAGAAATGTACACCAGGTTTTGAGGTTTTTCATGATTACAACAGTGAAAATTAAACCATGCATAAATAATTTCCAGAAGAGTTTGTTCATAGGATGTTTTTAATTTTTCAGATACAAAGACTATGCAATAATACTTCCTGATAACTTAGGTTTTGGTTGCTATGCAAACACCTGGCACACGTCCTGTAAAAGAAAATATTTATAATTTTTAATCCATCTCATTCTGTTTTTCTCAGTATATCATATTTACAAGTTCACTTATCATGTCTGTGATAAAGCAGTGTATCTTATTGATTTATTGAGTGACAGTCTGTGTTACCTGAATTTAAATATGAATATGATACATTTATAACCCAACATAAAATGCTATACAATGGCATGGTAACTAGTGCTTCCTCCTCTCAAACTGTAAGTTAATTTCAAATTGTAGTAGTTTATTTTTTACAAAGCCCTTTCTTTGATTACAGATGCAACATTAGAGATGTGCTTTTGTGTTTTTTTTCATTTGAATATTGTTACCTTGCATGTGCATAGCACTTCTATATTTCCACCTGCTTCTGCTCCTTAATCTAAAAACAAGATTATTTCATTACTAAAGACGTACTCTTTTTAATAAAAATCTAAAGACTTTATTATTTATCTTGTATTCTATGTGTTTTTCTGAGGTCTTCACAAGTGATGAAGTGGATAACCTCCCAGTGGTAAATGGGACCACTAAGGAGGTTCAGAGTAATTTAGAAATTGTAGGGGGAGAAGTACTGCTCAGATTAAATAGGCTTAAATCAAACAAATCACCAGGATTACATAATATTTACCCTCAAATTCTTGAGTTTAGCGAATACATATATAAAACCTTGACACCTATATTGGGGAGATTCTGAAGAACCAGAAAATGGCAAATATTATCCTGTTATTTAAAAAGGGTGACGGGTCAGATCCAAGCAACTATAGGCCAGTAAGCTTAATGTGCATCATAGGAAAATGAATGGAAAGAATTATCAAGGGTAAGATTGAGTAGCACAAGGCAAGTACAGTTTTTTCTGAACAATCACCATGGGTTTCGAAGAGAGAGGTCATGTTTTACTAAAATTGTGGAATTCTATGAAGAAGCAACAAAATGAAATGATCAAAGTGGAGCATATGGTATTGTTTATCTTGACTTTCAGAAAGCATTTGATAAGATGCCGCATGAGAGGCTGGGCATCAAACTAAAAGAAGTTGGGAGTTCAGAGTGATGTTTGTAGATGGGTACAGAAATGGGTCAGACAGAGGAAGCAGAGGGTTATGGTGCATGTAACCTTATCAGAATTGGCTGATATTAAGAGTGGTGTTCCACAGAGGTCATTGCTATTTTTAATACATATACAGTACAGTAAATGATTTGGATAGGAATATAAGTAACAAGCTGGTTAAGTTTGCAAATGATATCAAGATAATTGTATTGGCAGATAATTTTAAATCTGTTAAATCATTACAGAAGGACTGGGACAGCATACAGGCGTGGGTAGATTTGTGGCAAATGAAATTTAATGTCAGTAAATGTAAAGTATTACACATAGGAAGTAAAAATGTTAGTTTTGAATATACAATGGGAGGTATGAAAATCAAGAGTACACCTTATAAGAAGGATTTAGTAGTGGACTGACTCTATGGTATCAACCTCCCAACAGTGTTCGGAATCCATTAAAAAGACTAACAAAATGTAAGTTTATATAGCACCTTGATGTGTAGAGTACAAGTCCAAGAATGTTATGTTCAAGCTTTATAACACACTGTTGAGGCCTCATCTGGATTAATGTGTAAACTTTTGGTATCCAGGCTACAAAAAAGACAAAGCAGCACTAGAAAAAGTCCAGAGAAGAGCAACTAGGCTCATTCCAGGGCTACAAAGGATGAATTATGAAGAAAGAAAAAAATGCTGTGTCTTTTCATTTTAAGCGAAAGAAGATTAAGAAAAGACATGATTAAAGTGTTTAAAATTATGAATGAATTAGTACATTGAATTGAGACTGTTATTTTAAAATAAGTTCATCAAGAACATGAGAACACAGTTGGATTCTTGTTAATGGTAAATTTTGTGCAAACCATAGACATTTGCAATAAGCTAACAAGTAGTGTGGTAGACAGTAAGACATTAGGGAAATTCAAAACTAGACGATATTTTTTTTAGAAGAATTAAGTGGATAGGACTGGCGAACTTTGTTGGACTGAATGGCCAGTTCTCGTATAGATTGTTCTAATGTGATTCTGTGCTCCTCTTTTTTGCTGTGTCTTATAATTTTATGTAGGTTATTTGATTTTATTTCCAATTAAATGGAATTGAATTTTGGTCATAACTCTTCTATGAAGACCACTTCTGATACGATATATACAGACTATTGCAAGATGTACCAGGGAACAGGTCCAGGGTGGTTTCTACCAGGTTTGTGCTGATTGCAATAATGAACATCTTCTGATTTTAAAGGGAAATAAACTTGTTGTATTTCTACTTTGCTGCTCTCGGTTTCTATGGCTGACCTCCAGTGTGGTTCTCACCTTGCCCGCTTGTTTGTGCTTATGCACAACAGCTTATACAGGACAGCTGGAAACACCTGCCTGCTGCAAAATTTCTTCTTGTCAGAAACCTTGATGATGCAAGTTGACTACCTCATATTTTCTTATTATGCTAACTTTTGCCGTGGTGTAAGATTTGCAGGTTAAGCCACTACATCTACCACAACCTCACCCTTTTACTATGGTTGTCCATTTTTTCTGTTTCTGTTAATTGCTTTGGTTCAACCTAAACCTTGCGTAATTGACCATTAGTACTTCTTTGTTATATCTGTTTAATCAAGCACTGATATATATGCCTATGAAGATCTCAATGCTTTTAACTGGAATGTGGTCTACTGCTATGTTTGTTTCTTTCTTTAAAGATATTCAGATATCTTACTATCTTGCTTCACTCTTTCCAAAATGAATGTTTGGAACTGTAAACTGTGTACTTTTCTGTTGACACACTGATCCAGAAGACATTTAAACCATCTAAGACTTTTGCACAGTATTTTATATAAATACTTTGTAAAGATTTTGTGGCACCTAAATGCTTTTTTGTATAATTTTCACAAGTTTCTATTTTTTACTACGCTTAGAGATTTTTGATTTCAGTTACTTGTTTTGGTTGTTCCATACCTTGAATTTCATTCCCATGCATGGGCACACATGTAAGCTTATAAACAGTTGTGTTGGTGTTTGTTGTGGGTTAATTTTTGAGGCTAAAGATAATTTGGTTTGTTTAATTAGCACTGGCTGTATTGAGGAGGTGTATCAAAAGGCTTTATAATTTTTCTGGTTCTGGGCAAGCATCCATTTCTTTACTTAATGGAATGTGTCCTGTTTATTCAGTGCTGCATGTATACATTACTGTGGACAGCCAAACTCCTTGTCGATTGTCCATCTGCTTGGTGTCCAACCTCTCTCTCCTTGGTATCAGTCTACCTGAAGGGCTCTTGTTTATAATCCTCCAGAACTTCCCTCCTGTTTATTTTGTCTGCAGAATCTTTTAGTTCACAGCCAATGACAATTAGCTCATGCTGTTTTGTCAGGACAGACAGCCATTTGTCATCTTCAAAGGTTTGTACAATCTTCCCCACTCAGCTGCCTTATTCTTTTTATACTATCAGCATCAGCATCAGCAACTTCCAACACAAATGTTGAGAATTATAAAAGAAAACTTGATGAAGAAACAGCAGCTCTGACCCATGTGTATGTAACATTTTGGAGAAACTGGGAAGTGAGAACCCCTTGGTCAAGTAGGGAAATCCATGTAAAGCAGCTAAATGATGATTCACACGCCTAATAATTCAAATCATGGAGCTGTTATAATGTGTGTTGATGAGACAAACATATTAAAGCTCAAATGTGATGAATATGATGTACAGAATCATTCCATAATTGGAATGAAGAACTTTTTTTTTTTGTCAATTTAGACTGATCTCACTTCTGAGAGAACTGACCAACAGGTCAGGAATATCTCAGCCAAGCTTCACTCCATCCTGCCCACTTTGCTAGAAGCCAGTAACTGACCGACAAAGTGATTCAGGTTTTCCTAGCGAAACTGAAGTACTTTAATGAACTCATATTGAAATAAGGGCACCTAGCGAGAATGAAGCTGTTTTTGTTAACTGTAAGTAGTTACATTCTATTAACATTCAGATCATCTCTAATCACTGTCTGGACTGTTCTAGTATATTGCTGTGTAAAAAGGCATCTCCAGTTACAGATGCCATTTTTAGATTGAAATCAGAGAGTGTAGAGGTGTTTTTTCTTCTTCCATTACACGCCCACTGTGCTGGTGACTATCGATTCACTTTGTCACCAGAGTTCTGACCTTTTTTTCTTTTGTTTCAGACATGATGCAGCTGAATCTCACTACCTTAACAGCAACAATAATCCATTCAACATATTTGCACTTTTTGCTGACACAAGCAGAGACAAGAACTTGTATCTCACAGTACTGAATGCATCATGTAGTATGTTGCTCTACCAGCCAATGAAGGCCTGCAGCAGTATGATTGCATATGTATGAGGTTAATTAGCATGGTTCACATGTGGTTATTTCAGGGTGTAACTGGGTGGAGTTTAAGGCATGTTCACGAATGCATATTTAAATGATGATTGTGATTTAAAAAGGGAAAATTGAGTAGAAATGTGCCAATATCAGGTTTTATAAATCTGATTTTTTTTTGGCTTACACATTTTGATGTTTTTTGGCGTACATGCATTTCATGCTCAAAACCATGCAAAGGTTTATAAATGAGACCCTGGGAGCTGTAAGGTACCAGTACTAATAATGCAGAACTTAATAACTTCCATTATGAAAGCTTGATTGATTATTGCCATTAGCTATGTGATATAAATATTCCAAGAAGCTAAAGTAAAAACCTAACTATTCTTTAAAAACTTTTTTTATATTGTAGAGCTATTTGAATGGCTAAAACACACAGCTACTCTTACTGTTATGAGAAGTATTCCTGTAAAAGAATAATATAATATTCAAACTAAGCACATAAATGTGGTATAGCTGGTCCGTGGTTTAACAATCAGGAGCCTGTTTTAATAAATAAATAATTAATTGGCTGGCTCGATCTCTGTGGGTGTGAATGCTTGCACAGCTGCAGGAGGTTGGTTCTAACATAGTGTAACAGGGCTATTTATCTTAATTTCTGAATGGGCCACAATGTGAAAACACTGGAGAGAGATGGGTCAATCTGTATGACCATCTGCAATAGACCAAACTGCATGTATTGTAGAATAAAATGGATCTTTTCTTCTTCTTCTTCTTCTTTTGACTGCTCCCGTTATGGGTCACCACAGAGGATCATCTTGTTCCATATCTTCCTGTCCTCTACATCTTGCTCTGCCACACCCACCACCTGCATGTCCTCTCTCACCACACCCATAAACCTTCTTTTAGGCCTTCCTCTTTCCTGGCAGTTCTATCCTTAGCATCCTTCTCCCAATATACTCAGCATCTCTCCTATGCACATGTCCAAACCAACACAGTCTTGCCTCTCTGACTTAGTCTCTCAATCGTCCAACCTGAGCCGACCCTCTAATGTACTCATTTCTAATCCTATTCATCCTCGTCATACCCAATGCATCATTAACTCTGCTACCTCCAGCTCTGTCTCCTGCTTTCTGGTCAGTGCCACCGTCTCCAACCCATATAACAAAGCTGGTCTCACTACTGTCCTGTCGACCTTCCCTTTCACTTTTATAACTGTCTGTCATAAATTCCTCCTGTCACTCTTCTCCACCCATTCCACCCTGCCTGCACTCTCTTTTTCACCTCTCTTCCACAATCCCCATTACTCTGTACTGTTGATCCCAAGTATTTAAACTCATCCACCTTTGCCATCTCTACTCCCTGCATCCTCACCATTCCACTGACCTCCCTCTCATTTACACATATGTATTCTGTCTTGTTCCTATTGACCTTCATTCCGCTCCTCTCTAGAGCATATCTCCACCTTTCCAGGGTCATCTCAACCTGCTCCCTCTCACTACAGATTGCAATGTCATCAGCAAACATCATAGTCCAAGGGAACTCCTGTCTAATCTCATCTGTCAACCTGTTCATCACCATTGCAAATAAGAAAGGGCTCAGAGCCGATCCATGATGTAATCCCACCTCCACATTCAATGCATCCATCACTGCTACCACAGACCTCACCACTGTCACACTTCCCTCATACATATCCTGTACGCTTTTACATACTTCCCTACCACTCCTGTCTTCCTCATACAATACCAAAACTCCTCTTGGAGCACCCTGCCATATGCTTTCTCCAGGTCCACAAAGACATTTTAAATAATGTAATTACAAACATACAAACTGCACATGTAAAATGGACAGATTACATTTACTCTCATCAAACATATTAAAATTCAATGGCCAATGATAAGAAGTTAATGCAGCTTTGAAAATATGGTAGTGATCTCTAACAGTCACTACAACTGGCAATATTCAAAATAAACTTGCCGCAGTAGGCCAGGACACTTACACCAGGCAACAACAGTCAGTGGTGGTAGGCAAACGTAACCTCCTCCCAAACTTTAACGGAACACTTCTACTGTATGAACAAAATATCACAAAACAATCACTACAAGCAGTTTGAAACTGAACATCCAAAAACTGTAAATAAAAGTTTTTTTTTAATGAAGCCCCGCAGAGCATTCTGAGACATAAAATTCTTCAGATGCTATTGAAAAACACACCTCATTTTTTTGTTATTTGCATTAAGGAAAGGTCTTTCTTATTTTAGCCATTGGATTTAACACAAAATAAATAAATTAGGTTTTGATGGCCCAGTGGTTCTCAACCTGTGAAGCGGGTCCCCCTAGGGGGGGCGTGAAGTAACAAAAAGGGGGGCACGAAGATGTGAAAAAGAAAACAAAAATCAAAAATATGAAAAAAACATCTGTTGAAACCAAAACAAATTAAGTTAAACTACATTCTGATACTAGAACAATAAATATAGAGTTAGATAAATGTTGATAAAAGTTAAGTAGGTATAATAAAATATGCATCTACATTTCAAAAAAATGTTAGGGGGGGGCGCAATTAAAACTGTTATGAAAACGCGGGTCACAAATACTTAAAGATTGAGAAACACTGTGATAGCCTATGAAACAGTTATGAAGCAGTTAAGTAAAGAAGTTTAAAGTAACTGGTGTAGACATGTTTATCTCTAACATATGTCCAATAGTTGGAGAAGTTGCATTGTTTAAAATTCAGTTTTAAAATAATCTTGTTCACATGAAGGACTTCTGCATTCTTTCAAGTATAAGTTGACCCAGACATTGTGAGGATGACTACTGTTAGCTCCTCCATATTGAGATACTGATTTTGATTAATGGGACTCGAAAAGTCAATTATCAGGATGTGCTGAGGACTGCGCATCACGTCATTTAAATTGTAAAGAATCCACATCAATAGAAATCAGAACTGCTTTTGCCTTTGAACAGAAATCTTCCTCAGGCTTTATATTGTGCCACCTTAATAGGTATAGTACAGTATTTCATCTATCTGCAATGTTACGTCTCAACTGTGTCAGAAATTTTGTCATGTCAGATGATAAATACTTCTGGTGACACTCATGGAAAGACACAGAGCTGCAGAAATGCAGTAACTTCGTTGCACAAAATCAGACAGTAGAATAGAAAGTGTTACCGCAGCTTCTCCATCAAATCTTTTCACACCCCTGAAATTCTATGTTTAAAATGCTGGAAGTGGTCAAAATTGTTACAAAGAAAATAGACATCTGCTATTAATTCTTTAGCTAATATGTGCTGCAAAAGAGTGGTGGCTCAGTTGTGGATGCATTCACTGTGACATTTGCTGTCCCTAATTTAACAAAACTAAGCTACCTGACATCATTATGCAGAAGGGAATCACTGTGTTCACTGCATATTTCTGCAAGAACAATCAGAATTCTCCCTATCAAGGCCTGTGTATCATCAGTCACTAAAAGGAAACATTTTCATAAATCCATGTTTATGGTGTTAAAAAAGACACCTCTGTCTGGTGAATTACTTCAGTTGTCGCATGTTTTTTTCTAATAAAATGGATCCAAGCAGATTTTTACATTAAGAGATACCATCAAAGAATCTAATAAAAAGACACAGTTGTTTTAAATGTGTTTATTTAGACATGTATTTTTTGTGCATAACCTTTACATACTGGACATATTTTTTCCTTTTTTTCCAGAGCTTAATGAGCAGCAGTCCAGTGACCAAAGGGAGTTAAAGAGATGACCATGAAAAGCTGTTTGTTTTCTCCAAGGTAAAAATTAGCTGAATGAGCTTAATCACAATGTGCTTTACTACCCTCAGGACCAAAGATAAGATGTGTTTATATATGTTTGTATGTGTGTGGGTAGGAATATGTCTATGTGTCTTGCATACAGTATGTGTTTCTACATTTATGTATTTTTTAATTACAAGAATTAGCAAAATAATGTTGAAGACAATTGATTTTGGTAAGTGATGCAATTATCCTAACTTCAATACCTGGCAGAAAATATTTTTCATTTGTATATTTTGTAAACTTGGTTTTACTTACAAAATAATGCTACACAGTTAGTGTAATGCCTATATTGTGTGGCATATATTATTACTCACATGGCTGTAATAGTGTAGTTTATATAGCATCATAAAGCATACACTGTCTGCAGTTGAAATTTAATTAGAGTATGTACTTATGTAAAAGCAAAATGGAATTCAAATTTTAGGTATATAGTTGATAAAGACTAATATATTAAAAATAATTAATAAAATGATGGAACTCATCACAATTACATATTCAAATTTATTTTCAAAAGAAAAGTATTATGAATGCTGTCAGCAATATTTGGTCACAAATCTTAGTTTTATTTGCCTAGTGAAACATTATTGATCTATGGTTGTGGATTACCATTTTCAATTTAAGTACAGTTCATCAGTGATGTTTAAGTTGTCAAGCTGAAATGATCACTATAGCTTGTTGACTTTATTGTCAGTTCAGACTAGTCTAGTGGGAAGTACCACTTAAAAAGGCATGTTAGCTTCCCATGAGAGGCAATGCATTTTTTATTAAAAATGTCTATATACCCAGTAGAGTTAATCATGCTTTATGTTGTTGACCTTAGAAAAGGGCAGCCTATGAAATTAACCATCCCTGTATGGTATACTGTCATATTGTACATTAAATATGGAGAGCTGTTTTCTGTGAATATCAATTTTTCAACATCAGATCTTCTTCTGGTGCGTGTGTGGCCAAAGAGTTCTATTTTTTCCTTAGTTGGTGCCAGTCCAAAGTCTAATGTAATTTAGCAAGCTTCAGCTGCTTACATTTTTTAGTTGCCATCAAGCCCTTTCCCTGAGTACCCTACCAAAATAGCCTTTTGAGAAGCTGGTGGAGTTGAAATTTTATGTCTCCACAACAACAACAACATTTATTTATATAGCACATTTTCGTACAAATAATGTAGCTCAAAGTGCTTTACATGATTGTAAAGAGAAATAAATGACAAAGTAAGAATTAGAATAAGACAACACTAATTAACATAGAATAAGAGTAAGGTCCGATGGCCAGGGAGGACAGAAAAACAAAAAAAAAACTCCAGACGGCTGGAGAGAAAAAATAATAATAATAACAAGTCCTACAATGGCTTTCAGTTTCTAGGCTTTGTATAACTATTGCCTCAGTTATGAATGGGAACAACTGTTTGTCTTTTCTGTCTACCATGAAGAAAAAGAAATTCATTGTACATGTTTTTTTTTCATTTGAAGCAGGGTGCTATATGGGACTAAACACTAAAGCTGAATGTTAGTGAAGATTTAATTTTGTTTTGTATTTTCAATATTTTTGGCAATAAATGCCTGTAGTAGTATAGTATTTGTGTTGCTTATTTTAAACATTTTTCTGTACATCTTTCTTAATTATATCCTTTACTGTATATACTGTACATAAGTTGCCCTTAGATAATACTACATTTTGTGTTTAAAGCTAAAGTAATAAAGGATTTTTCTTTCTGCAGGATTATGACCCACAAATGTTCATCTATAACATTAAAATGAATCCAATTAAGTATGAGAAAAATTATTTTAATTGTGGATGGAGGTAAATTAAGAAATGGTAAGTTAAGTATTTTTCTTTTTGTGCAGCCATCTGTAGTGTGTTCTGTTTAGATTTATCTTTGATTCTGTGGTAAAAGGCTAATAGTAGCACATAGTGTACTTTTGAAATCCTGAGAAACTGCTATACTTTGATCTACACTTCCATTTTCTCTCTCATCCATTGTTAAGTTGGAGGAGCTGGTGCCTATAATGTCAGATATGGACACAAGACAGGGATGAGGCAGCTCATTACTGAGCACCATGCACACTTATGCAGGGGACTTTGGAATTAGCAGTTAACGTAATTTGCACACCTCTAGGGATGTGGGAGGAAAATCAGAGTACCCATAGGAAAACCAATGGAAATATGGGGAGAACTCTACACGGTTAACCAGGCCCAGATTTCGAACACAGGGTAGTAGATCTGTGAAGCAGTAATGCTGTGCGATCATGCTGCCCTGATTAGCAAGCATTAATTTATGATTACCAATATTAAAAATAATAATCAAAGATGTGATTTTTAAAATGCATGTTCTTACTTCAAACCGGACACTGAGCACATATTCTACTTATTTTGAAAGAGTTTGCACAGATTATTTCATAAGTGGTAAGGAGGAGGTCTTAAGGCCTTTACAATGTTATATATCCTGGATTGAATACCTGCCATGCTAGTCCTTTCAGCAATGTCTGACCAAGGGCCTATGTGCATTCTCAGTATTCAATGTTTGAAATGAAATTTACCTTAGCAATAATGGGATATAAAAATAAGCAAATATTAGAACTCAACAATATTTTGTTTAAAGGTTTACAGTTCTCTTTATATTCAGTTCTCATTAGTTTACACACAGTATAATAACAGGTGAAAATACAGTATATTGCAGCTGAACTGGTGGAATAACATGGACATAGCAGATTAAAAAAAATCAGACTGTTGCTAATTTGCTGCCCAAGAAATACACAGTCAGGCGCTCACAATATTTTCATCCGACATTCCAGACAAATCAGGGATGGCAGCCTGGTAATGAATGCATACATGTACTTACAGACACACAATGGGTGAACAGATGAATAGCACAATTCTTGTGGCACTCTGCTGATCCACACGGATGCTGAGCCCTACAGCCATTTATGAACCAAATAACAAGAGCAATAACATAAATGCCCAAGAGACATTGCCTCACCTTCTTAAACTTGGACCGAAGTATATTTAGAAATGTAGCCTGAATATTCATTATTTAATATTGGTGCAATACAGCCCCATAGACAGGTTTGCATCACAGGACAGGTACTGTCTGCAGGGGGTTTCTAAGTTTTTCTTACATCTGCATGGTAGTCATTTTACTTCCCACGTACTAAACAGATTGAAGTTAGATAACACGAGTGTGCCCTTTCATGAAATGGCATCCCATTCGTTGATAGCTCCTGAAAGGTAAAAATGTAGTGAGATAATGGATGGTTAAGTGGATAATCATTTTTTCTGAAGTAACTGCTATATCATTTTTCCAACTCAGAATAGATAAATAGTGTACTAATATACAATGCATAAGTAATATTGATTTACTGGCAAATATGTCCAAAAACTGGAATTGGTAAGCCGAGGAAACAGCTGACATATAAAACTTTATTGCATTTTTATTTGATCTTCCTTCTTTTGAAATAAAAATGCAAATTAACTTTATATTGTATTTCATGTTGAATTTAAATCTAATGACAAAATCTGTAGCACATCCTGTTATCTTTCCTTTCACACTGTGTATACATGAGGGGCGTTCAAAAAGTTTCTGTATTTTTTTAACTCTGTTAATTAAGAATTTCAAAAAAAAATTACATAATTTTTCTATATAGTCATTTTCCTTTGCGATGCAAGTTTCCCAGCATCATACCAACTTTTTAATGCCCAATTAATAATCCTCCAGCCTTCACCGTTTCCAACGAAAATACAAAAGTGCGGAAACTTTTTGAACATTCCTCGTATAAACATTACATTTAGCTTTAAAATCACTTATACAGTTATAGCATGAGTGATGGGTTGTAGTTTATAAAAAAAAAATGAGTTGTCATCCTATGGATTTTTTTTTAAACTATCTTTTTTACTTTTTTGTAATGTTTGATATGTTTTGTCTAGATTTGAAATTCACAATGCACAGATCATTTCCCAAAATAAAATAACAGTATTTCTATTACATCAAACAATACTGGGAAAATAAGGATAGTCCCAACATTTTAAAGATATTGTCAAATATTTATTATTACTTAGACTCTTCTTGGTGCATAGTAATGCCTAACTATATTGCGCATTGTAAGAAACTATAATAATTTAATAGTGATAATTCCATTCAAAATGTGATATATTTTAATTCAATTTCCAAATTCCCCTAGGTTTAAATTCCTGAAGAAAGAGATGAGCACCAACTTCAGTGACCTTACTGATGCTCCACTCTGCTATCCCTCATTGAGTGGGTCCTGCATTAAAGAGAATCGACCTTTTAGTGTTCGCTTTCCCATGTATTTATTCATGGTTGTTACAATCATGGTGACAGTGTGTGGGAACCTGGTGGTCATTGCCTCCATAGCACATTTCAGGCAGCTCCACACATCCACAAACTACCTGATTCTTTCACTGGCAGTATGCGATTTTCTTCTTGGGGGATTAATAATGCCCTACAGTACAGTCCGCTCTGTAGAGGGCTGCTGGTATCTGGGAGACTTCTTCTGCAGTGTTCACACTAGTACTGATATCATGCTCAGTACTGCTTCTATTTTTCACCTTTCCTTTATTTCTGTTGATCGCTACTTTGCTGTCTGTGATCCACTGAGATATCGCAACAAAATAACTACGCTTGTTGTGCTTATCATGATTACTGTCAGCTGGATGGTTCCAGGTGTCTTCGCTTTTGGATTAATATTTTTTGAACTGAACATCAAAGGATCAGACTATCAGCATTACAAAAATATTAAATGCATTGGAGGGTGCACTGTGTTCTTCAGCAAACCTTCAGGAGTGGTGGCATCCATGCTGTCTTTTTTCATCCCAGGCTTTGTTATGTTGGCTATTTATCTCAAGATTTATCTTGTGGCAAGAAGACAGGCTAAATCCATAAAAGACATCACACACCTGTTTCAGGCTGCTGAAGAAAACAAATGCGGAATTTCAAGGCAAAAAGAAAGAAAAGCTGCCAAAACCCTAGGAATCGTAATGGGAGTTTTCCTAATATGTTGGTCCCCTTTTTTTGTCTGTAACATCATGGATCCTTTTACTGATTATACAACCTCACCAATGCTGATAGATGCACTGGTCTGGTTTGGTTATTTGAACTCTGCATTTAATCCAATAGTTTATGCATTCTTCTACAAATGGTTTAGGAAGGCTCTGAGAATTATTATGCTTGGGAGAATTTTTGAAAAAGATTCTTCACGTATCAAATTATTTATTGAGTAAATAAAAGGTAAATGAGCCAACCAGTTAAATGATGGACATCTAAAGGGAATACATGATTGCATTTTGTTTGAATACGGAAAATGCAATATGATCTAGTGGTAAAGAAGTTGGACTTGGCAGCACAAAGTTGCCTGTTCAGTTTACATCATGGATTCTTGGCATGGCCGTGAGCAAAAAAGCCTTGTCTTTGTTCTCTTTGTATGAATATGCTAGTCTGTACTTTTTGTGCATTACTTGTTGTTTATGAAGGTGTTGACTTTGAAAGGCACAATATAAAGATCAGTTTATTTGTATTATCTATAATATTTCCTGAGTGTAAAATTGACAGAATATGATGCTGTATGTTGTGCAATTTAAAAGAAATCTAATTGTTTATGGTGATAAACACCTTTGTAGTTAAATAGAAAAAAAATATTACAATGCTTGTAAAACAAAAGAAAATTTTTATCATAATGAAATATGTATATTTGGAAAAAAAAACATAAAAATGTTACAGAAATTATTTTAGATGTTATCTTTCGAGCACCGATAATAACTTACTGTTTGCTTTTGTGTCGCATTAGTCATAAAAGGGCTTATGCGTCATTCAGCATCTTATCTACATTACTGTTTGACTTTGAAAATTGTGCACTTTTTGAATGCTAAAATCATGTGGTATAAAAACAAATAACGTTGTTACTAGGTGTAACATCTGTTAATTTTCTGAAATTCTAAATCCTTTAATATATGTTACAGTCTAAACAACAATAGCAGAATAAAACACCAGCAAACAGTGTGTTATTACTCAGCTGTTACAACAATGAACCTTAATCCCATGTTTTTATAGTATTTTAAAGGGTAATGTGTAATTAAAAATGTAGCAAAGAAACATAATTACCTAATTATCTTCTTTAACGTCAAAAAGCTTTATCATCATACGTCATTAAATTATTGCATGGTGTCATGTGTATTAAATAAGAATACAGAAGCTAAACTGCTGCATGTTGTTTGTACATATAATTTTAAGTCGAAACTGAGTTTGGTTTCTAGTTCATTCACTGTCTGTATGTTCTCCTTTGTGTCCATATGGGTTATTTTGTACATTTTCATTAGCAAAGCCAGTCTAAAGTGGCTTTATATGAGAGAGTATGGAAAAGTGTTTCTGAATGTGTCTTTCAATGAACTGACATTCCAGCTAAGTTTTATTCTAGAATGTTGCCTACTATTGTCCTGAAAGACTCTTACTAACAGCAATCTTGTAGTAAGAAGTCAAGAAAAATGACACCTTTTATTTGCTAATTAAAAAGATTACAATATGTAAGCTTTCAAAGCAATTCAGGCCCCTTCTTCAAGCAAGATGAGTACTAACAGCAATCTTGTAATGGAAGTGGCAGTTCCGAAAATGGATGGATCAATAGGCAGATGGGTCATATTCCAATAATGTGTCTTAGGTTTCCTTTCCTATGAAGATACAACAATATATTTTAAATGTAAAAGTGACAATCTGCTAGCAATACTTAAAATAATAATAATAATAATAATAATAATAATAATAATAATAAAATGGAGGAAAAGGCAAACGGTTTATTTCACATGACAAGACTTTTATGGGAAGACAGAATGGTTAGGAGAACCAACAGAAGTATAATCAATTTGAAATTGACACTAATCTTGGTTTGATTGAATTCTACATATATTTCATTGGATTTTCTTGTGCAAGCATTATTTAATGCACATAGTGTAGAAATACAACAGTTCTATTAAGTGTAATCTGAAAAAAATCTGTCTTCGATTTTATTTTTCAGTTCTGAATAAAACCATGTGAGTTAACTGGTGAGTCAAACTTGGCCCAGTGGGAGTTGCTTCGGACCTGGCACCCTTGATTTGTTTAAACTTCATATAGACAATGGACTGATGCAGATTTTGCTGGTTGTAAGTGACTATTGCAGAATGCAGCATGAACAATCTTAACCATACAGGTGGTGCAAAGGTAGTGCTTCTGCCTCGCAGTAAGGAGATCATGGATTTGTTTCCTAGGTCCTCCCTGCATGGAGAGCACCTATATAAATATAAAGAATTATTATTAACTAGAAAAAGAAAATCTGAGTATATTTAATTAGTTTTAGCACTGTTACATTTGCTTCCCATGTCATTTAAAATTGACTTTAAAATATTACTAATAGTGCATAAAGCCTTAAATAATCTTGCCCCATTCAATATTTTGGAGTGCCTATCCCCCTACACTCCAAGTTGTAAACTTAAATCTTCTAATGGTGGTTATAATTCAAAAGAAATGGTAAGGCAGCCTTTTACTCTTATGCACCATAAATCCAAAATACTTTACCAATAGAGATTGGTCAGGCTAATGCTGTGGAACATTTAAAAAAACTGCTCAAAACCCACTTTGTATCAAGGTTATCATATTTAACGAAAACCAAAATCAAAACTGAAACTACTATTAAAAAAACTTTTTTGTAAACTGAAATAAAATAATTAAAAAAACTGAAATGAAAAACTAAAACTAAACGAAACTATTAAAGTCGCTGGAAAGACTAACTGAAATAAAATAATAATTTACTAAAATATTTTTAGTTTTAGTTTTTGAATGAATATTCTTACCGTTAGTCTTTAAACCTTGTAAGTTTTAATTCTAAAACAGAGTCATCCACCACAAGCCGCCCTCACATATTCATCCAGTGAACGGCGGCTGTTCACACAGCATTTGCGGTGACAGAGCAAGCTGCGTGCGGGTGTGTAAAGCGTGAGAAATAGAAATTGATTTGTGTGCCGCCTTTCTTTGTGCTTGTTATATATCAAGATGTAATTCAAATGGCTGAAATCAGAATGTGCTGGTCAACAAAATGTTTACCATTTTGATAGAAAAATCACAAGTGAGTAACGTTTCAGTTTATTTCTCAGGTGTCTGCTTTTTGTTGATAGCAATTCACCTGCCACTTTGCACAGGAGAAATCATTTTTACTTTCTCATATACAAAGTATAGAGAAGGTATAGTAATCATGAAAAAATTCGACCTCGATATTTTGATGAACGTTAACGTTATAGACTAACCAGTGTCCAACAATACTGTTTTTTGGAATTGTTTTTTGGAATTGTGTGTGCGTGTGTCTGTGTGTTGTGATCCCCGGCCGGGACACCCAGGAGGACCTGAGGAGGGCTTGTGCCTCCTCCAGACCGCGAGGGGGCATCCGTCCTGGTTATGTTGGGGGCCTCGGGTACAGGGCTTGGAAGCCCAGCCCTGTAGGGACCCGTGGCCACCGCCAGGCGGCGCCCAGGTGCCTGAGAAACCCTGAAGCCCAACACTTCCGCCACACCAGGAAGTGCTGGGGGGAAGACGACAGGGGACACCCGGATGGCTTCCAGGTGCGCAGCCGGCACTTCCGTCACACTGGGGTGTGGCTAGGACTGATTGCCGGGAAGCAGCTGGAGCCCATCCGGGTTCCTATAAAAGGGGCCGCCTCCCTCCAGTCATTAGTGGAAGTTGGGTGGAAGAGGACGGAGCTAGAGTGAGGACTGGAGGCGGCCAGGAGGAAAAGAGGCACAGGACTGTGTGGCCTGGACATTGGGGGAATCGGTGCTTGAGGCACTGGGGTTTGTGCACGTGATTATTGTAAATATTGTTGTAAATAAACAGTGTGTGGTGGAAACAGAGATGTCCGTCTGTCTGTGTCCGGGCCAGAGTTCACAGTGTATACACGATAACTCAAAAACGAAACTAGATAGATGGATGAAGTTCGGCATGTGGTTGTTACACCATAATTGCAGATCTGTATTAACGTTTGGGCCAAATCCATCACCCAGAAGTGGTACTGAAATTGAACACATACTCAATGTTTTTTATTTATGCTGCAGAGTCTGATTTATTCAACTTTACTTTTATAATAATTGTTCAATATATTATTAATTTGATTTGTTGTTGATGGTTCCTTAATGTACATAATATAAAAACATAATCATTGTCTTGCGGTTTACTCTTCAAATATCCATCCCCATATCTGAGTATACAAGAAAGTTGAGGGAAGACCTCTCCCGGTTTTTGAAAATAAAATGCCCCTAATCGAAATACTGACTAGGTCATCATACAAGATCAGCATATTGTTACTAACCAATCACTTTTGCTTTAAAAACATCATTTAACAATGCAAACAAAGTTAGATCCTGACAAGTGATGAAAAACTACTAATGGGTTTTTGTATTTATTCCATATTTATTAATTTATCATTTTTAATTCATATTCACAACTCAAAATACCTGATATTGTGAAAGTAATTAATTAGCTGAATTATATTTTAAAATATTTGTCTCCCTTTTATCAATGTTTTTCTGTCTCTCTCTTTCAAAATAGATAGTTGAAATATCATATTCTTTTTGTTCTTAACATGAGCCTTATCATACATATTACATACCAGGGATTTTTCCTGCCTTGCATCCAAACCTGCTGCGGTAGGCTCCAGGTTTCCTGTAATCCTAGTCTGGATAAACAGGTTTAGATAATGAATATGTTGTTCTTAATCTCAGATGCTGTCTCTGTTTTTTTGTGCCTGTCCATACTCTTATTATCTGCTCTTGCCCTGCTCATTATGGTTTAACTGTTCTTATGGTGGGCTATTCAAGACTCACCACCCCTAACCTTGACACTGCATGCTTGTTGTTCTTTGTTTCCCTTAATACAGCTAAGTGGGGTCTGCACACTGATTCACGTCCCAGAGCCCTGTTCTTCCTAAGCCCCTGTGATTTTCAAGAAAAAATATTTAAAAAATTATAAAATTGTGTAAAATCGTTCATATTCAGTGTCTAGTTTTGATCATGCTTGTTTTTATCAGACAAAAACAAAACCAGATAGTAAACCAGGCAGTATAGTAAGCTTCCACTAACATTAAACTCATATCCAAATCTGTTAAGTGTACAGTTCTGTCTGAATGTGACACAAAACTAGGCGCTCCATGCCATAATTACTAAAACTAAAACTGAAACTAATATATATATAAAAAAAAATAGAAATGTCTTTGTGAAATAAAAACTAAACTAAAACTAAAAATACATGATGAAGGAAAACTAAAACTAAACTGAATTTCTTAGTAAGGTCAGAAAAATATAGAAATAAAAACTAATATAAAAAGGCAAAACTATAATAACCTTGCTTTGTATAATTTGTTTTTTCGTACCTACATTTTAGTTGTACTCTTAATAGGCTATATAGGCATAGAATTACCATATTCTTCAAGTGTTTGCAATCTTTACTAATCTCTACTTTTCTCCACTTTCTTTTCCTGTTTTTCTGTGGTGGCACCACCACCAACTAATTAAGGCACTGTGCAGCCACCTGTGATGCTTGAATGAAGGCTGGAGTCCCAGCTGTCCACAAGGTCAACTTCATTGAATCCTCTGGGAGGAAGCCTGGAAATAATGATAATAATAGCCTTGGAAGCCTTGCAGATTTTATTGGGTTTTTTTTTTCTCCAGCTTGTCTGGAGTTTTTTTGTTTTTCCTTTATCCTGACAATCTGACCATATCACTAGACTCACCTTTAGAGACTTACATTATGATATTATATAAAAGGATACTGCTCTTAGTAATTAGTATATCTACAGCTTATAAGGTCATATGGCTTTATTTACTTTTTTTTCTTTGTTACTTATTTATTATTATTCTTACCTAATTTACCTAATTGTGTGTATTTTTCTTTTCTTGTAACTTTTTCTTTGGCATCATGTAAACACTTTGAGCTACATTCAAGTCAAGTCAAGTCGGGAGCATTCACTGTTACAGTGCGTTGCTGCACCCACTACACAGCAAAACAACTCGGGATCCTGGTTGGCAACCCCCCAGGCAGTCCAGTTCCACCCTTCAGAAATGACTCTCTATCTGCCGCAGCCAGGTGTTATGTGGGCGACCCCTTGGCTTGGTTCAGCCACTCGGGTCTCCAACAATGAGGATCTTACAAGCTGGATCACCCTCGGGAAAATGCGCTACACATAGCCATAGTGCCATAACTGACGCTCCCTCACAATGCAGGTAATGTGCCTCATTCGGGACTCCATGAAAAACCGTTTATTTAACACAAAGTCAAACCAACGGTACCTAAAAATTTTCCAGAGAGACACAGTACCAAAGGAGTCCAGTCTCAGGTCACTGGATAGTGTCCATGTCTCGCAACCATATGGCAAAACAGGAAGCACCAGGACTCTAAAGACTTGGACCTTCGTCTTTTTGCATAGATATCGGGAGCGCCACACACCTCTTTTCAGCAACCTCATGACCCCCATGCTCTCCCAATCCATCTACTGACTTCACAGGAAGAGTCACCAGAGACATAAATGTCACTGCCAAGGTAAGTAAACCTCTCTTCGCAGACAGACACACTGCTGATGGCCATGCTCAAGAGGTCATTAAAGGCCTGGATCTTGTTTTTATCCAGGACACTCGCAAGCCCAGAATCTTTCTTCACCAACAGATGTCCCAGAGCCGCTGGACCCCATGACCTTGCCCAACACCCAGTCCATACAAGCATTGAACAGAGTAAGAGCAAGAACACACCCCTGACAAACCCCAGAATCAACTAGGGAAAAACACAGAGGTTCTGCCTCCACTCTGCACAGCACTCACAGTACCAGTGTATAGGGCGGCCATGATATCCAGCAACCTCGAGGGGATCCCATGAACCCTCAAGATGTCCCACTGAGTCGAACACTTCATGAAAATCAACAAAAGACTGCAAAGAAACTCTGCCGATATTCGCGTTTGCGATCCAAGAGAACCCTCAGTGCCAGGATGCGGTCGATGGTAGTTCTTCCAACCATGTCCAACTGTATTAGTTTCTTGTGAATGAAGCATTGTGTCTTCACTAGTAACAGCCTCTAAAGAGCTAGATATACTGTATGGACAAATGAGTCATGAAGGGACCAAGTCATCAAATAGCAACACCTAAATATTTCTACCAGTTTGTCATAAAAATATTAACGAGTGACAGTCAATGCATTAAGAGCCGTTAAAATGTTGATGACTTTAAGAATTTAAAAATGGACATTAAATTGAGTCATATTGTTTCTCTTATCAAGACACAACAAGCTATACTTAATGTATTATACAAAAATTATTATTATATGTTGTCTAGTGGGGAGATGTGGTGGGTTGACGCAATTCAAAAGTCTTTAGGTTTGAGTCCTGCACCTGTGCTTGGTCTGCATGCTCCTCAAGCGTGAACATGGCTTTTCCTCCAGATGCATGTTTTGTTTCTACCACATTCCCAAAGATGCACAGGTTAGGTTAACTGGCAATTCCAAACCAGCCCAGTGTGTGTATGAGAGGTGCCCTGTCTGGGGCAGGTTCTTCTGGGGTAGTCCATGTACCATGTGACCATGAACAATATTGAGCAGATTTGAGTATGTCATGGTATGTTATGTTATATTGCAAAGTTCTAGCATATATAAATAGTAAATAGTAAAATAGTCTCTTTCTGCCAAACACCTGTTATGGAAGGCACATCAACACCACAATATTCAGGTAGGATAACTAGGCTGATAAACACAGGGAGGAGGTCTGGAAGTACCTATTTCAGAGAAGATATAGTAAAACTTAATTTAATGAATACTCAGAGAACAATGCTTCCTTATAATTAAGTCTGCATAAAACATGCTATTTTGCATACACAAATTTAAGTACCAGCACACTAAAGTACTGTCATTGTGTAACTTCTAAACACAAATTCACTGTCTATCGTTGATAATGTGCATAATGCGGAACACAAAGTTTTTATACATGAGTGCTTAGTTGTTTCGTGTGCACTGTAGCTATAGTGCCAATTTTTTATGAAACAGTAAGTATGATTTGCCTGGTATTTTGCAAAGATTTGAATCAACATCTTTAGAAACTAAAATGCAGATTATAAAGTGAGTGGAAGCTACAGAAAGGAAATGCCACATCATTGGATATACACCTGGCCATTAAAGAAGCCAGTGCAGAGCAGGGAATTAAGAGCTTGAATTAAGAGAATTAAATAGCAATAATTCTTTACATTTCTATATCACTCTTCTCACTACTCAAAGTGATTTTCATAATGAATGGGGTGCCGCTGATAATATATAGCATGGAAGATGCGATGGCAGCCATTTTTGCACCAGTACGCTAACCACATGTTAGGTGTTATATAAGAGAGAAGCACTTCAGAGATGCTTCAACACTACAAAAGTCCATTATTCAGGGTGTGTTGCCATCGATAAATCTTCTTAAGGATTTTTGCCACAGAATTGACAAAATATAGGCAGGTTGTGTTGCCTGTGAACCCAAGTGAGGTATGAGGTACAGCCAGTGGCATGAAATAATGAATGTGAGGCAAATGGGAGCATGTGAAGCTATATGAAAAGAGCCATGCAAAAACATGACATTGGCAGCGATGTTGTTAGACAGTCTAGGAAGGAAACAGCAGATGACATGAGCTCTGCAGAATTAGTCCAAACAATCTCATCCATTCTTGGGTGTTACAATATTGATGTTACTTGTATCTTGTCACAAGCCCCCAAACCCCAGACATACAAGACCCATTACAACTCCGGGTTCAATTAATGGATTTTTAATCCAATCAGCTGCAATAACACAATAAACAAAGCCAAAAGCAATCACAACACTGATGCCTTTGTCTCATTATGTCCGCTAAAAGAGTGTTGCCCAATTTTTAAGCTGGACCTGAGAGTACTTCCTGTGGCACATCATGGTTTGTTGGAAGCACTTGCAGTTCATACAAAAACCAGCGAGGTTCTCCTGCAAGAGGACCCTCTATCATCGCCTAAAAATCCCCACTGGGCTGTGCTTCTGGACAATTCCCATGCAACCCTGCAAGTGTCCAAACTGAGACTACTTGTGAGGAACACTGCCACCTATTATTTTGGGGAATGAACTTCTCCTGGCTTTTAGCTCTCACCAATCCATTCTTCCTCCCAGCATCCCAGCATCCCAGCCAGGTAATGTCTACAATCTGGCCATCCTCCCATTATTGCTTCCTAGCCAGGCAATAAATACTCCTCCATTCTGGCCAGGATGCCCATCTGTCCTCTGGGGCACTTACAATCCATATTCCTTCTATATTAATTGTATGTCTGATAACAAAGTATCTTCTGGTGTAATTCTATTATTCATTATAGATAATATTTTAAATCAGGGTGATATGGTGGTGCAGTGGTTGGTGATTACACCTCAAAGTTTCAGGGACTCTTATTCTTAGCCTTGTCACAGTAGATGTGTGTGTGTGTATTGATCTCTATGCATGAATATGTCCACTGAAATTTAGGAGTTCCATCATGGACTTATTCCTGCCCTGTGCCTCATGATACCTGAACTAGACACTCCATATTTTCCAGGATTTCTGGAGAAATCATACAAGCGTCTTCATAATTTCTCCTCCCAACAGAGGTGACTAGACCATCAGAGTAAATTGAGACAACTTCATTTGTTTTTCTTTTTTCTCTTCTGTTGGAAATGTGCTGTATTTAAAATGATACGTTATTAAAAGTGTTACATTCTCAGCTAGATAATTGTCTTTGGAGGATGCACTCTCTCTCTCTCTGTGCCCTGTATTATCTATTTACTATATCTGAATGACCTCTTAAGGGTGCCTTTTCATTGCAAGGCAAACACACATGCACACATAAACAGGACAATTTAATATTGCCAGTTCACTTAACCTGCAGGTATTTGGGCTGTTGAGAGGAAACTGGAGTAACCAGAGGAAACCCACATGGATCCAAAAACATGCTAAATCCTTGCAGGAAATACCTGGGATGTGAAACACTGTCTCCTTACCACAATGCAGCAGTTTTAACACTTTATCACCATGACACCCATGTACTGTATGAATGTATGATAATTAATATATAGTTTTTGTATTAGCTATAAAGCTTGCTCTCTCAGTTTTTTAGGGGCTATGATGCCCCAGATCCACAGCCATGACAACTTCCTTTATCCGGAGACATCAGTAGTCATAACCGTGGATAGATCAGGACAAGTGAGACAGACAAGCAAGATTTCATATTTGGAATATAGATTATTAAAACAGAGAATTAAAAATGCAAAAATTGTGCAAAGTAGTTCACTCAAATAAAACGTTCAAATAAATAAACCATTTTGTCCCTTCAAGCATTTCCTAGTTAGGACACTGGGAAGCCTCAAAGTCACAGCCCATGCCATCCCTGATCTGCTTTGCAGAAACAAACTGTAACAATCTGCAGCTCCCAGGATGCCTTGCCTCTCTAACAAATACATCTGCACCTGGCTCCTTCCTCAATGCAGTCTGCGATATTCCAACCAACATGATCCAACAAATGGATCTAGGTTACCCCACAGCAGCTGCCACAGCTTCCAGAGGGTCTTGCCCTTCTCCAGATGCTAATATGTTATAAGCCTTGTTCCTTCTGGATGCCGGCCTGGTGGTCTCATCTTCACTTGCTTACTATACTGATAAGCAGATGAGAGCACAATCACCACATGGAATCATGACGCAGCTCTTGATCTTACTCTCCTCAAAACAGTCAGCATGGCCCATGTTGCCCTTTCCTCCTGTCTCCTTCCTCTCTGAGCAGTCTCTCCCAAAACACACACAACCACCTCCTGTCTAACTCTAACCCATGCCATTTTTATTTTCCTTCCCTGACTCAAATGGTGTCTACCTAGTCTGGCAATCTAATTAAACTGCACCAGCACAAGCTAAAAAAAGATTACATTAATATCATTAAATAAATTAAATAATTAAAACGCCCACCCACCCTATCCAGCTTACCACAATGACAGATATAAGTTTCTATTGTATAGAACAGGTTTGCATCCCGGACCATCCCTGCATGGAGTTTGCATTTTCTCCCCGTATTGTGTGGGTTTCCTCTGGGTGTTCTGGTTTCCTCCCACAGTCCAGAAACATGCAGGTTAGGTGCATTGGCGATTCTAAATTGTCCCTAGTGTGTGCTTGGTGTGTGTGTGTGCGCACCCTGCGGTGGGCTGGCGCCCTGCCCAGGGTTTGTTTTCTGCCTTGCGCCCTGTGTTGGCTGGGATTGGCTCCAGCAGACCCCCATGACCCTGTAGTTAGGATATAGCAGGTTGGATAATGGATGGATGGATGTATAGAAGAGGAAAAAAAATCAAACTCTAAAAAAGAGCAAATGTAAAATTTAAGTCTAGTAAGTCTTACAAGTGGACCTGTTGACTTTTGACAGAAAGCTATACACAATGTAGCTGTTGCTTGTGGAACAGTAAAGACTGTAAGACTGTCAAAAAGAATATTGAAAATATTAAGGGATAGTTGGGTGTCAATGCAGAACCTAATAGCCACGATCAATTGAATGCTGTGTTACAAGTGGCTTTTATATGAAACCAACTGTAAATTTAAAGACACTAAAAAAGAGTTTATATTATGACTCATTCATAAATGAGAAGCCGTTTTTGATAGCTCATTTATATTAACTGTTTACACGTACAGATTTTAACCAAGTTGGTAAATTCTCAAATACTATTACTATCTAAATTGAGTTCTAATGTATTAAGCATTTATTGACCAGGGAGAATCACAAGTGAACCAAATGATGATATGAAGTGACTTCATTAAGATATTGCATGCATTTTGTAATCATGTTTTTATTGAAATCAAACAAGAATCAAGAACAAGGAGAAAAGATCAGTTTTTACAAAAATTACTTAAAAAGAGGTCACCCTCCCTGCAAATAAGATGAATAAAGACTTTAATAGATGGCTGGTATATGCTTAGTGTTAGAAAATTACTTTGTAATGTGGTCATCTGAGGGAATGACAGGTCAGGTTGGGGAGCATGCACTGGCACAGTTCGTCGCCGCACCCACCACATGACGAAACAACTCAGCCCCCCAGGCAGACTCTCAGTCCTGTTTCACCTTCCAGAAATGACCCTCTATCTGCCATAGCCAGGTCTTACATGGGCGTCCCCTTGGCCTGGCCCAGCCACTCAGATCCTCAACAATGAGGATCATGCAAGCTGGATCACCCTTGGATAATCACGCCACATGGCCATAGGGTTGTTACAGACGCTCTCTTACAATGCGCATGATGTGCCTCATTTGGGACTCCATGAACAACAGCTTATGCGACACAAAGTCAAACCAGCGGTACCCAAGGATTCTCCGAAGGGACACAGTACTGATGGAGTCCAGTCTTTGTCTCGGGTCACTGGATAGTGTCCATGTCTTGCAACCATACAGTATAGCAAGACAGAAAGCCCCAGGACTCTAAAGACTTGGACCATCCTCCTTTTGCATAGATATTGGGAGCACCACACACCCCTTTTCCAGTGACCTCATGACCCCCATGCTCTCCCAATCCATCTGCTGACTTCATAGGAAGAGTCACCAGAGACAATAATGTAACTGCTGAGGTAAGTAAACTGCTTGAAAAGATCGACACTCTCCACAGATAGACACAATGCTGATGGCAAAAACACACCCCTGACAAATCCCAGAATCAATTGGGGAAAATGCACAGCGCTCACAGTATGTGTGTACAGGCCAACCATGATATCCAGCAACTTTGAGAGGATCCCACGAAGTCTCAGGATGTCCCACAGGGCAGCTCAATCATCTGCGTCTAACACTTTATGAAATTCGATAATATACTGCGAAGAATTCTACTGATATTTGTGTTTGCACTTCACAAGAACCTTCAGTGATGTAAATAGTAGATTTCTTAGGCGTAAAACCAAATTGCTTTGGTCACAGGTAGGTGATCAAGTGATCACAGATCCAGTTGATGGTCCTATCAAGGACCTTAACCAGCACTGAGAGCAGTGTTATCCCCTTATAGTTGCAGGCGATCACCCTTTCCTTTCCAGATAAGGACAGGTCCCATTTTCCAGTCAGTTGTGATTACATCAGTCTCTCAAATGGAAGCAAAGATTGGTTGCAATGCCAGAAGGACAGCCTTACCACAAGCCTGGAGAACTTCACCTTGGATAACACAGATCCCTGTAGCCTACCCTACCCTCAGCTGGTTCAAAACCTGTGCAATCTCAGTGAGATTTGGTGGTTCACTGTTAATTGGAGGATCAGCCTCAAGAACAATGAACCAAGAGATATCTAATGTCCTAGCCAGAGCATCAGCTTTAAATAGCTGCTCAAAGTAGCCAGCCCAGCAGGTCGCAACTGCAGTGTCATCTGTAAGGACCATTCCATCAAACACCCTGACTGCAACTTTCCGAGGAACAGATTCAAATTGCGTAATGCTATGATTCATCTGTAAGCAGGACGTGGGTCACTAGGCCATAGATTGTGTGTCACTTGGTCACAGATTCCTCTAACAAACACCTCCTTTTCTGCCCTCACAGCCCTTCTTTCCATCATTCTCAGTTCCTGGTACAGACCAGAGTTGCCATCAAGCTGTGTGCTGTGACTCCTCTTGATGATATCCGGAGTTCCCTGCAAGATGAAACACCTCCTTCTGGGAACTCTGGTAACACCAACACAACCCTCAGCATCCTTCAGGGTCTTGTCATGGAAGGTCTCCCATATTACATTAGGATCCGCAGTTACATGCATGCAAACACGTTAGAAACAGCCTGATCTTGGAGTCTAGCCTGGTCCAGCCCCATTTTCCTAGTAGGTGATAGTCTACTGGACCTCAGCTGGATCGTCAGAGTAGCAAGAACAAGTCTGTGGTCAGAATTTACAAACTAGGCACTTTTGTGGACCCTGAAATTTTTTAGAGCCTGCAGCATCTGCCCACGAGGATGTGATCAATCTCCTTCACTACAGTATTGGTGTACCAAGTCCAACAATGCAGCTGGAACCAGGATCCAGCGATTCACAGCCCCTGACATTTTTCAAAGTCAAGGAATATGACAATACAATACAATACAATACAGTTTATTTTTGTATAGCCCAAAATCACACAGGAAGTGCCGCAATGGGCTTTAACAGGCCCTGCCTTTGACAGCCCCCAGCCTTGACTCTCTGAGAAGACAAGGAAAAACTCCCAATAAAACCTTGTAGGGAAAATGGAAGAAACCTCGGAAAGGCAGTTCAAAGAGAGACCCCTTTCCAGGTAGGTTGGGCGTGCAGTAGGTGTCAAAAGTAGGGGTCAATACAATACAATATACACAACAGAACAATTCCTTAAGACAGCATAATAAAAATTTTAGAATTACGGTTTAACAGTAGATGATATGACATAATTAGGTTTGATATTTTTAGAGTCCTGGAGACCTCATCCATCTAGCTGCATCTCCATTTGGCCATGCCACGGCTGAAACATTGCTCATGAAAGGACCCTCTTTCCCATGATTCCTGTGATCCTCCATCAGGGATGACTTTACCATAGGCAGGCAAACAACTTGGCAGGTGGGCCGTGGCACCAATGGCCACATTTGGGTACCGAGAAAAGAAACAGAATAGGTGAGGGTTAGTATTCAAATATAATTATCATGTTACTTATGTTATAGTGCTAATGACTAACAACAGAGATGCAGTATGTACAGTTAATCAGCAGCTCTAGTCAGGATATGCTAAACTGAAGTAGTGAGTCTTCAGCCGGGATTTAAAGGCTGAGACCGAGGGGCATCTCTTATGGAAGCAGGAAGACCATTCCACAGTTTAGGGGCCCTGTAACTAAAAGCTCGACCTCCCACTGTTATTTTATTAATCCTTGGAATCCTAAGCAGACCGGCATCTTGAGATCTTAATGTGCTCAGGTTTGTAAGTCATGATAAGTTCAGACAAGTAAGCGGACCTTGGCCATTTAATGCTTTATATGTTAAAAGGAGGATTTTGAAATCTGCCCTAAATTTAACTGGGAGCCAGTGTAAAGATTTAAGAACTGGGGTTATGTGTTCATATTTTCTTGTTCTTGTAATAATTCTTGCAGCGCATTTTGGATTAACTGGAGGCTGTATAGAGAACAGTTTGAACAGCCAGTGAACACCGCATTGCAGTAGTCAATCCTACTAGAGATAAATGCATGAATTAATTTCTCACAATCCTGTTTATTTAGAAAGCCTTAATTTCCTAATATTTTTAAGATGGAAAAACAGGTTTTGGACGACTTTGTAATATGCTTTAAATGACATGCTAGAGTCAAAGATAACTCCTAGATTGCGGGCTGATTCAGTAAAATTAATTGGGATTCCAACTGAGTTAAATGACGACAAAATATTGCTGTGATCAGCGTCATTCCCTCCAACAATTAACATCTCTGTTTTATCTGTATTTAAAGACAAGTAGTTCTCATTCATCCATTCCTTTAATTCACTAACACAACTAATTAAAGACAACATCGGAGAAACTTCATTTGATTTAAATGAAAGGTATAACTGGGTGTCATCTGCATACGAGTGAAAATTAACATTATGTTTCCTAATGAGAGATCCCAGTGGAAGCATGTAAAGTGAAAACAGTAAAGGTCCAGTACTGAGCCCTGCGGACACCATATTGAACTTCTGTGTATAATGATGGAGTACTGTCAGCACATTTCTGTACATATTGGAATCGATTTGATAAATAAGAACTGAACCAAGCGAGCACGGGCCTGTAAGTCCAACATCGCTTTCTAGCCTGTGCAGTAAAATAGAATGGTCAATGGTGTCAAACGCTGCACTTAAGTCCAACAACATAATTACAGTGGAATTTCCTTCATCAGAGGATATCAGAATGTCATTTACAACCCGTGTTAGTGCCGTTTCTGTACTATGACCAGTGCGAAAGCCAGACTGGAATTTCTCAAATAAATTGTAATGCGTAAGGTGTGACTGAAGCTGACTGGCGACTACTTTCTCTAGTATTTTAGAGAGAATATGACATGACCAGACCCACGAGGAATGACAGTTTTGAAAAAATTAAATTTAGGGCACCAACCTAGCTTTCCCCATTTACTTAAAGGAAAAAAACAAACACTTGATGGTGTCAATATAGAACAGAATAGTAGCAATCAAATAACATGGGCTGACTAAATTTAAATATTTCTTCTAAGTTAAAGAAGAGCTCCTTCTCTCTGTTTGCTCAGTTGTGAAGTAATGCCTCTTTCCCTGTGGTCATATTTTTATGGCCCAGGGACCGGAAAGGGATGGAGTCAGGTGCCCTTACTAAATGGTTCTTCAGTACTGTGGAGTAAAAGAAAGACAAGAGAGTTAGCAGCAGCACTCACCCTCTCGGTCTGGGGTGGAACCACATAACTGAGAGGAACCTGGAGGGTGACAATAGGTACAAATTAACTGATCATTGTGTATATGAAGTTGCTTTTCATTATATCTGAAGTGATTACAGCACAATGTTAAATTTGCTCGTGAAACAAACTGTGCTAAAGTAGTATGCAAAGCGTGTAGCCATTTCTATCATGATCCCTGTATGGTATTAGTTTATAGTGCTATTAGGCTGCATAAAAGCAACTCATAAGTAACAATGCTAACTGGGCTACAAGGCAAAACCATTTCTAAGACTTGTAAATATTTGTGACAAATGATGGATGAGATTATGAAAACCAGCACAAATATTACACATATTGTCTTCTTTCAGCGTATGCATGTGCATATTTCTGATTGTGTAAATAAAATCTACAAAGGTGTGCCAGTGATATCTGCTCTTTACCTAGCAAATGCAAATAATGAAAAAGATATACCTTAGTATAGCAAATGCAAAACAAAGGATGCTAATAAAGCAGATTTTTTCCGTGACACAATAAATATATTCTTTTCTTCACATAAGCCTCACTAACCAGGTGTTAGGATTTCATACTGTGTCACCTACAGCAATATAAAATTAATATTGAAATTACTGATCACAATCTCTTGAGATCAAAATGGAATGTTTACCACTTGAACCTTCTTTTCTCATGCAGTGATACTTGCTGATGTTAAAATATTGATTAAGCTATAATCATCAAGCTACAACCATCATTCTTGAAGTAGGACGTCAGAAGTTGAAAAGCATTTGTATGACCAATGGTAGATTTTTTTTCTAAAAGATTACCCATTTCTATATGTTATTGCTATCTTTTTTAGTTTTCATATACAATGCGCATATTTCTGTATATTTTTACAGTATGTATATCTGGTGATTCTGTGATTGGATTAACCACTTTAATAAAATTAATGGATTGATTTCTCTGTTGATAACACATAGATACACTTTATTTGTTCCCAAGGGGAAATTAGAACTTTACAGAAGCTCAAGAGAGAAGTTGGGAGCATGTGCTGATACCATGCATGTGCTGATACCATGTTGCTGCACCCACCACATGACAAACCACCTGGATTTGGACCAGAGTGCAGCAGGTGAAACATCAACAACACACTGGAACAATGTGAGATTTTTTACAATGGCTGGATTGCCAATCCTGCCACCAACCCCCTGTGAGTTGGAGGACGTGCTTGCAGGGCTGAATGCAGATTAACGTCATACCCAGGACAAAGCAATTGCAGGTGAAGGACCTTGCTTAAAGGGCCCAAGGCAGTAGAGTCGCTTCTGGTGTTTACAAGACTTGAACTGGCAGCCTTCCAATTGATGGCTCAGATCCCTCGCCTCAGAGCCACCACTCTACCTGCAAGAGACAGAAAGAGAAATTTATAACATGACTCTAATTAACATTCTGTTTTTCTGTTTTCACTGTCTATTGTTTTTATAACTTTATTTGCAAATGTGTATTAAATCCTGAGTTTACAAATGATAAGTACACTATAGGAAAATAAATATACAGTTTTATCAATATCTATGATACAAAAAGCAGAAATAAAAAAAAATATATTCTCCAAGTATAACTGGTAATAAAAACTAAAAATGACAAACTGAATAAGCATGATTTAAACTTATGATTTAATTTTATGTCCAAATGAACTAATTCTTACAAATCAATGGTGCCATCTAGAGTTAGTCGCAGAATAAAAAGTAAATGCATCAAGTATGACAATGTACTCCAAATGTGGCCAGAAATATGTAGAATATAGTAGTAGTAGGAGCAGTACTGGTACATGTACAGAATGCTGTGAAAATCTTACATATCTGATCACCAACATGTCATCACTCTCCAGCAACATTATAAACAAGACTGTTTTAACATATGTATCTTTTTAAATAGAAAAATAAAGCAACTTACCAATAATATGCTGCTTACCTGAAACTTCTGTTAAGTCTTGGGGTCATCTTAACAGTCATGACCTCTTGGGCACAGCCATCAGCAATGTGTCTGTCTGTGGAGAGAGTGTTTACCTTGTCGAGAAGTTTACTTACCTTGGCAGTGACATTCATGTCTCTTGTGACTCTTCCTATGAAGTCAGTAGACAGATTGGGAGAGCATGGGTGTATCTACAATATATCTACAAAAGGACGAAGGTCCAAGTCTTTAGAGTCCTGGTGCTTCCTCTCTTGCTATATGGTTGCGAGATATGGATGCTATCAAGTGACCTGAGATGAAGACTGGACTCCTTTCGTACTGTACGGTTGCTCATGGAGTCCTGAATGAGGTACATTACCTGCATTGTGAGGGAGTTTCAGTTATGGCACTACGGCCATGTGGCGCAATTACCCGAGGGTGATCCGGCTAGGGTGATCTGTCTCATAAGATCCTCATTGTGGCTGGACCAGGCCAAGGGATCACCCACATAACACCTGGCTGCGGCAGATAGAGGTTCATTTCCGGTCGGTGGGACTGAACTGCGTGTCTGCCTGGGAGGTTGTCAACCGGGATCCTGAATTGTTTCGTCGTGTAGTGGGTGCGGTAACGCACTGTACCAGTGCATGCTCTCCAACTTGACTAGATTTGACTCATGGATTGAAATCCTGGTGCCATCAGTCTACTTACGTGTGCACAAAGATTTTCCATACTCAGGGAAACTTTTGGGTTTCCTTCTATCCATAAGCTGTAGCCTATTCCACTGGGAAACCCTTTGCCCCAACCAGACACCTTTGAAAATTTCATTAAGCCTTCAGATCTTCCAGGAATTTCTGATAATTTTTTATACTCTTCTTTGTCACACTTTACATTAAAAGGACTTGTCATCTCCTTGTGGTTCCTGTTCAACTATGTTTTGCAATGAAACAGAATTTTCACAGTTATGAAGACAAAGCCTGAGATGATTCTTGAAACAGTCACCATTAGCACTAACAGTCAATCACCACAAGGGCTGGGATATTGCTAATACACAATCACAGTTTCAGTAGTATATCTTCTTATGCTATTTAGATCATCACAGCTCCAAAAAAGATTATGAAAGAGTTATAGAACCCAAAGAAAGATTAAAAGGTAATGAAGCATAGTTGTACAAATTTATTAAACAGGGTAAATATCTTATTAGGATTGGCTTAGATGGCTTGGAAACATTTTTTATTTAAATGAATGATAATTATGTGTTGAAAAGTTTTCCTTATGAAGGGATTTTTAAGAACAGCTTACATTACTTCTCTATAAGATGTCCCACAGTATCTGGAGCAAACAATGGTGAGAATCTTTTCTGAAGAAAATACTCTAATGTTCAAAATGGTGGCATTTCCTACCATGACCGTGTATTGGTCATAAAAAAATGAAATCAAATGACAAATCAGCCTCAAGAGATGGAGCAAGAGGTGTTAACAGTAGGGGTAAGAGATATTCCTGTCACAACTGTATAGTATGTTCCTAATCAGCATCAGGAGATTCATGATCTAAAATATGTACATACTATAATGAGCACCAAAGGGGAGAGAAGCAGAGACATCACATAGGATCAGCAGTTTGAGCACTTCGGCCAACGGGCATATTTATTGTTTTACTCAAAGTAAGCAAACTCCTTTTCTCCATCCAAACACTCTCATCTTCACTTGCTATTGTTGGACATGCTGGACAACCTAGGATTCGTAATGCTGCTGTTTAAATCACCTCCTCCACAGGGTGCCCAGTTCCTGGACAATGCTCTCTAGGAAGCTCTGGAAGATAAATGATGCTGCCGGAGGTTTTTCTGGCAATCGGGTAGCTGGCTGCAAGTGATCAACAAGTGCACTTGTTATCTGACCGCTGCACTATGTCTCACTCTGTACTACATTATTTGCAAAAAGTCAGGCTATTGATAAGATGAGACTACTGACTCCATTAGTAGATAGGCCACTGCTGGCTTCATTTGCTGCTGGAGTGCCCTCTTTAGCGTGCTGCTCTTCAAAAGCAACTGTGGCCTGCCTAAGTAACTCAGTGACATAATTTTTGGCGACTTTATTCTTTCATCATCAGCATCTGTCAGATGTTCCACAAAGCTGCTGATTAAGAAGAAAAAAATGAGATGACAATACAATATCTGACTATCATAAGAAGTGACAAGAAAACAATATATAAAAAACCCAAGCTTGGTGATCACATTGACACCAACAAAAGTTTGGTGTATTGGTAGTTGAAACAGACAATTATTCATCTGAACAACCAGCATGTTTATTGAACAATAATAATCAAGCAACAATGTACTTGAAAAATCAATTCCTTTTGTATATGCACTTTATTCCTCTTTTCACAGAATTTCACACACATTATAAGGTTAAACATTTTCCTGTTTTCCGAAGCTGGTCGTGTTTGTTTCAACTACATAGAGGGCCCTCTGCCATATCTCCAGTTAATAAGATTAAGGATATGAAGCTTGAGGTTCCTAGTAGGGCTGCCATCTTTCCTGAACAAAAATAAGGATTGCCCAGGGCACTGAGGGGAATGTATAAGGGGGTGGTGCCTGGAACAGGGGTTTAGGGGATTGGGGGTGTGTTTATGATCTTAATCCCCCCAACCTCCCCATTGTGTTTTTCAAAAAGTATTGTCTATGAAATATGTATTAGCACTAACAACAGTTTCATAGCAAATATAGCAACAAAAACATTAGTGCAACATTATCACCAACAGCATGTGCAGTTCACAGCCAAACATTAATGTTTTAAGTGTATTAACTCTAGTCATTGACAACACCATTAAAACCCCTCAGAGCTCCAAAAACACTGTTGCAATAGCTTTGGCAACAGTAAGTAAGTACATTCCACATCATCGTTACAACATCTGTCTTTCCTTTTTCTTCTTGCATGTATATTTTAAATTGCTGGAATTTAGAGTCCTTTATTGCCTAGACTGTGCTTCACTGTGTGGTAAATATTTGCCATCTTAGCTGATGTCACCTATAATAAAGATAATCATAAATAGTAGGATACTATTTTATTACAGAACTTTGTTATTAGAAATGAAATGGGTATTAGCTATGCTTATTATATGGCACCCATGCTAGATGTGAATTTGGGTATTTCTAGTTCTGTCTGAATTATATTTTATATATTTCTTATCAATCATCACCATATTCAAAATATCAACAATCATTATCATTACCATGTCTGCATTGGGTGATGTGTGAGGCACTAAGAATTGCATGCCTCTCTTCAGTGGCCTGCTGCTTGAAATCACATACACCACCACATGGAACAGAATATGCTCCACAGCATATATATACAGTATATAATGTTTCTTGTAGGCATCTTCTGTAATGCATTCAAAGTTATCAATAATGGCATTCACATTTGATGCGACAATACTCTAAACATCTCTGTTTTTCTTTGGAGTCATGTTAGAAGCAGAAACTATCGCCTCCCACACTAGCACTAACTTGCTCATGTAATTGGTACCTGTGTATTTGCCAATAAACATGACACAGGCGAGGCAGACAGAGAGTGAGCTCATACTGCTTCTTGATTTATTTATTTAGCTAACATACATTTATGTGTTTTATTTAGAAAAAATGCTGATTGTATTATAGATTACCAGTAACGGCGTACTGCACAATAATGTGGAGTGAATACAATTGACGTACTGTATAGCTTTCATACTCTTTCTCTGTACATTTAGCATTCGTTTTCTCAGAGGTTGATGAGCTTGCTGATTCCTGAGCAGCTCTTGTTTTCTCCACTTTAGCAGCCCGCTTCTTCTCTTCCTCCACTGGCATCTTTTTGCGTTAAAACTGATTAAGTCAGTTTTTGTGTTGCAATTACCTAGTATGTTTTTTTAAATTTTTCACTTAAGCTGGCATTTAAGTGTTCAATCTACCTCAAGAATGATTTAAGATATGAAGGTAGGGGAAGTGACGGCAAAGGTGTTAGGCATGAGAACGGCACCCATATGCATGCGACATACAACCACCCTGCTGCGTGGTACCGAGAGTTGATTCTACAATAAAATAAAAAGAGGAGTAAAAACCATCACCCCAAAAATGGACAGTAAAGGTCGAGTAGTATACTTTCACCAAATTTCAGGTCAACAGGTCAAACGGTTTGTGAGCTACACATGATTTAAAATCCTGGACAGACAAACGGACAACCACGGTAGTGTATTATATAAGAAGATTTTAATACTCTCAGAGTCATCTATAAAATACGGAAAAAATAGTGCTCCATATTGATTTGTTAAGGAATGCTTTGACTTTCTAAGAAAATGAGAGAAAACTCCCAAAAAAGCCATTGTAGGGAAAAAAATGGAATAAATCTCAGGAAAGGCAACTCGAAGAGAGACTGCAGGTTGGGTGTGAAGTGGGTGTCAGAAAAATGGGGTAAATATAATACAATACACAGAACAGAACACAAGTAATCCTCAATACAATATGACAGTACAACAGTACAGAACAAAATGCAAAAGAAGATCATATTACATAATATGATTCAGATTAAAAATCAAAGCAGTATATCAATCCGTTCTACCAGGGCAGTTTTCATACTAATCTCTTTCCTTGCCATTTGAAAAATTATCAAATTAATATTTTGGTTGGATATTGCTTTTCTGTGGACAATAGCCTTATTGTGTGTTTTGTTGAAACGGTACACCATCATACTCCATACAGAGCAGTGGGGTGTCTGTGTTTAGCTCACTGTTAGTTCTGGCCCTGTTCCTACATGGTGTCTAACAGATCCACTGTTCATACATTGTTATTGGCACAATACTTCAAATGTGTCTGTAGTATTCTTCTTATCTGCTCATTGTGTAATGGAGGAGGGTTTGGTTTCCACATCATCTTTATTGGTTTTTGTACCACAAGAGAGGATGCTACTGTCAGTTTCTTTTTGTTTAATTGGCTTTCACAGGGAACCAGTCTTTTCCGACATAAACAAATATTTACAGCAGTCCGCACTAAATAAATAAGCTTTTATTACTACAATGCAGTTTCTTGCTGGACAGCTTTTTTATCTTCTCTGTAGTAGTGTTTACCATGTCAGTTTGCATAATCTGCCAAAGGCTAAAACCAGCATTATGAGAAATGCACAGTGTATTTGTTTTCTGAAGCCAATGTAATTTTTGTGACATTGGCTACTCCTATTGTGAACATTGCCAAAGTCATTATCAAATAATGTACTTATTTTTCTCTGTCTTTTTCCTTTTTTGTACTACTGACCTGGGTATGATGTTAATCTGCATCCAGTCCTGCATGTAGGCCCTCCAACCTGCAGGGAAAACCTGGGGGTTGGTGGAAGAATTGGCACACCAACCATCATAAAAAAAAAAACTCACACTGTTCCACTCCATCTGAACTGGTGTGGTGCTGAGGTGTCACCTGTTGCCTGGATGCACTTGGGTCCTAATCTGGGATCCCAAGTTGGTTTGTCATGTGGTGGGTGCGACAAGGCACTATATCAGTGCCTACTCCAAACCTCTCTCTTCCTTGTGGTCTCTGAAAATGTCCTTAATGGCAGTTTGTGTGCCGTTTTCAGTTTTCCATAGAGCTACTGTGTCTCCATCTTAGCTTTCTTAAATGAAAAGTAAAAGTTGTACTGCCCTGTTGGTTAAAGCTACTGTGCACCATTAAGAGGCACTCATTTTTCCAGAAGTGGAGAAAGTACTACAAATTTACTCAAGTAGTAGAATTATGATGTGGATCTGTATCACTAACATTGTAAATTCATAAAACAGTTAATAAAATAAATCTGTTTAGTCTTTTTATACTAAATTAATTGTATTCGTTGACATTTAGCCCCAAATATATTGCCTTAATTCAGGGGTATCGAACTCTGGGCCTGGAGGGCCGCAGTGGCTGCAGGTTTTCATTTAAACCTTTTTCACTGCTAATTAAATTCTTTTCCTTTCATTTATTGGCCCTGTTTTTAAGGATTCAGTCCTGTGAATTGATTCTTTTCTTCATTAAAGGGCAGCCAAACAAAAATGAGATGTGAAACGAGCCAAAAGATGACCAGCTACAGTAAATTGGGGCTGCGGATTCCAACCAATTTCACTCAAATCAGTTCCTTAATTAGAAGTTGATTATTGCTGTTAATTAAATATTTTATTTAATTCCATGGCTTGCTGCTGTTCTCATTCTGCCATGGCAGACATTTTCAAAACTGTTGATTTCTGTTTTTTTCTAACAACACAGACAAATGTTTTGGTGACCTGGGAGATTATCCTTACTGAAAACCTTTATTTATTTTCAGCTATTGTATGATGAGTATAGGTTAGCTGGTCAAGTGTTGGCTTGACTTGTGTTTCATTATTGTTAGGCTGCTAATTAAGAAAAAAAAAACAACTAAGGGGCCTGAGTCTCGTTAATCAAAACTAAAGCAAAATAATTAATTAGCAGCAAAAACTGTTCACTAATTAAAAAGAATTCCGTTCTTGCAGTATTAATGAAACCAAACAAGTGTATGACCCATGATGTTCAGCATCTATTGAGATATTCTAGTCATTACTGTGAGAGATATCAAATGGTAAACTGCCTTGCATGGACACCTGTATTATTATGTAAATACACACCAAAAGAAACTAAAGGTTAATAAATTTCACATATAAATCTACAGGAGAAAACATGGAACATTATTCAATCTGTTCTTGGTAATATTCCCTATTCAATCCATGAGTAGAGTGCAGATACTAGACATTTGTGTGCAGCATAATTAGAACATTAGAACATTAGAACACTCTAGACAAGAACAGACCATTCAGCCCAACAAAGCTCGCCAGTCCTATCCACTTATTTCTTCCAAAAAAACATCAAGTCAAGTTTTGAAAGTCCCTAAAGTCTTACTGTCTACCACAGGGGTGCCCAAGACAGTCAATCGTGATCGACTGGTAGATCGCAAAGGTAATGCAGGTAGATTGCATTGCATTAAAAAAAAATTTTTTTTAAACGTTAGTCTGAGATCTCTTTTCTTCTAACACACTGGTCATCTCGCATGCACGATCAAACGTGCAAGCTACTGCAAAACTCTGGCTATCTAAGTGATCCAGTTAGCCTTCCAATTTATATCAACTAAAGAAAGGATTTAAAAAAAATTGTTTGGGGAGAGTATGGGCTGGATGTGGAATTGGAAGAGGATTTTTTTTCTCACAATGTCACAATCGAAGTGCGTTTGTCTGATCTGTCAATCTATCATTGCTATTCCAAAGAAGAAAAATGTGGAAAGGCACTTTCGAACTGTTCATAAAAACTACGAAACTGACTTCCTTCCAAAAAGCGATCGGAGAAAGAGAAAGGAGAGGGAACTAAAATTGCAGTTAATCGGACAGCCATCATTTTTCACTCAGCTGAATTAAAAAACAAAGGCAGACACACCGAAGCATCGTTCCAGGGGCCTCATGTATAACGCCGTGCGTAGAACTCGCACTATAACATGGCGTAAGCACAAAGCGGAATGTGCTTACGCACAGAAAAATCCAGATGCAGGAATCTGTGCGTACTCCAACTTCCACGTTCTTCCGCTACATAAATCCTGATCAGCGTGAAAACTAACGCTCGTGCACGCGCTTTAGGTAACGCCCCAAATCCTCCCAGAATTACGCCTCTTTGAATATGCAAATCAATATAAATCACCCTTAAGCTCAGCCTTCTGTGAAAAGACAATGGGAAAAGCACGGGGGAAAATATAACGATTTCAGCGAATACCAAGTGGAGGCAAAGGAAAAATATACTATTTGTTTAATTAAACCGTGGTATAATCAACAAAATGAAGTTGATCGAGTGACATAGCGTGTTGGAGAAACTTGAAAGCTCAGATATCAGTCGCCGTGAAAAGGCGAGTCCAGCCTACCGTGTGAGTGTCATATGAAAGCTTTTTAGGGTACAGAGAAAAAAAAGGCACAGTGGGGAAAAAAAGCACGAAATGTCAACTTCAATCTCGAAATTTCCACTTTAATCACGTAGTTGATTTTGTCATTAAAGTAGAACATCATAAACGTCATCTTAAAATCATTTACTTAACCAGTTTCTCAAATCACATCGTAATTAAAGTAGCACGTTAAATGCTTTGTTTTGTATTTGATCTTCTACTCGTATGTGATCTATGTGTGCAAATCACTACTTGCTTCTTAAACCGGCTCTCTTCCTCCGACTGTACACATAATCCATTACATTCGTGATATTACAGCTCTCTGAATAACTAAAATACTGAGATGTATACGTGATATCATTAAGAGTTAAAGCACGTTATTAAACATGGGTTTTACAGCGCAGCGATTGTGCACGACCATCGATGAAATTATTTATTGCAGCAGTATCAGGGCGGCTCTAGGTTTATGGTGGCACTGGGCAGAAAAGAATCGGTGGCTCCTTAGCCCGCCAATGTCAGTGAGGTAGTTTATGCACGGCGGATGGCCAGTCCGTTGCAGACACTAGCCGCCTCGTGCTCATGACACAAGCATTTAACTTTTGTCGAAATTTGCTGCTGCATTTTTAGCTGTGTCGTTATTTTCTCTTTCTGTTTTATATTCAATATGTATTGCGTGGCGCCCATGCAGTTCTTGCTTTTCTTTCTCCAAGTAACCGATTGCCACACAATCAGCTCTGTAATAGATGTTAAGCCATCTGTAAACTTAGAGCACTGATTCTTTAAAAGTTTAAGGAACATTGAAATATCTTCGTAGTACATGTTTAATTATTCTATCCTTCACGCCAGTCCCAGTGAAGAATATAGATTATTTAAATGAAGTTAAAGTTTTACCTGTATAATATAATAAACATATTTTGCTGCATTTCATCTTAAAAATGATATTGTCATCATATGTAAATACGCACTTTATAAAGTGGCTCAGGTTGTGCAATATTATAACTGTAGTACAAGTTTACAGTGAGGTAATTGTACTTATAAGTACAAACAGTTCTACAAGGTGCAATTGATTGAGTGCGTTTATAGTTCTTGGGATGAAACTTTTTCTGAACCTCGAGGTCCGTACAGGAAAGGCTTTAAAACGTTTTGCCGTGGCTGAGGTAGCGTGTGCCTGATGCTGTATACCGATAATTCTCTTTCCGATCAGCTGCTGCTGTGATTCACACTCAGATACAGTGATATAAATACTCCGAGTGTGCAGTGAGAGTAATATGGAAAAAGATGATCCGCTGTGGCAACTCCTAATGGGAGCAGCTGAAAGAAGAAGGTGCAGTGAGAGTAACAACGCTAAAGCAGTTATGGTATTTGGAATACTATGGCTATTCCCTGGACCATTATATTGTTACAAGTTAATTACAATCAGATGCGTTACACTAATAAACAATATGCGGTTAGTTTCAGTGTATTTATAAAGCCGCGTCATGAAAATAATGAGTAACCACACAGGAACAGTACCATTGCTTTGACGCTGGGTGCCGCCAGTCTGCAAAACCGAGCGGAGAACTTGCGTACGACAAGGCATGAGGTACCGTGGAAAAGTGCGTGGCTTTACGCCAAGTGTGGGTTTTATACATCGCGATTTGAACGTGGAAAAGTTCTTACGCAACATTTCTGTGCGTACGCACCGTTTATACATGAGGCCCCAGGTGAGTCACTTGATCATTAAGCATAAGAAGTCCTTCCAAGAGCTACCTCTTTGACTGCATTATTCGGCTCTACTTATTTATGCGAGTCAGCCTTTTCCTACATGAAGATTATTAAATCCAAATACTGTAGTGACCATAAATGTATTGAATTGTTATTGTGCCATAAAGGTTATTCAGTTATGCAAGGTACGACAACATATATTTTATGTATAAAGTATATTCAGTATATACAGTATATATATGTATATATATATATATATACAGTATATAGCATTTTTAATGTAGGTAGATCATTTCAACCTGGTCATTTTAAAAGTAGCTTGCAAGTCGAAAATGTAAGGGCACCCCTGGTCTACAACACTACTTGGTAGCTTATTCCAAGTGTCTATCGTTCTTTGTGTAAAGAAAAACTTCCTAATGTTTGTGCGAAATTTATCATTAACAAGTTTCCAACTGTGTCCCCGTGTTCTTGATGAACTCATTTTAAAATCCAATGTACTAATTCCCTTCATAATTTTAAACACTTCAATCAAGTCACCTCTTAATCTTCTTTTGCTTAAACTGTATAGGCTCAGCTCTTTTAATCTTTCCTCATATTTTGTCTGGACCTTTACTAGCGCTGCTATGTCCTTTTTGTAGCCTAGAGATCAAAAATGCATACAGTACTCAAGATGAGGCCTCACCAGTGCATTATTAATGTTGAGCATAACCTCCTTAGACTCCACACATCGTGCTATATATCCTAACATTCTGTTTGTCTTCTTAATGACTTCTGAACATTGTCTGGAAGTCGATAGCTTAGAGTCCACTATGACTCCTAAATCCTTCTCATGAGGTGTACTCTCGATATTCCGACCACCCATTATGAATTTAAACCTAACATTTTTATTTCCTATGTGTAATACTTTGCATTTACTGACATTAAAGTTCATCTGCCACAAATCTGCCCAATCCTTTTTGCTATCCAAGTCCTTCTGTAATGATATAACGGATTCCAAATTATCTGCTAATCCACCAATCTGGGTATCATCTGCAAACTTAACAAGCTTGTTACTTATATTCCTATCTAAATTATTTATATATATTAAAAATAACAGAGGCTCTAGCACTGACCCCTGTGGAACACCATTCTTAACATTGGCCAGTTCTGATGAGATTCCTCGCACCATCACCCTGTGAATTAAGGCAGGGGTGTTGAATTCCAGTCCTGGAGGGCTACATTGGCAGCAGGTTTTCATTCTAACCATCTTTTTAATTAGTGAACCGTTTTTGCTGCTAATTAACCTCTTTTGCCTTAGTTTTAATTAACGAGACTCAGGCCCCTTATCATCTTCATGTGTCTGAGCCAATTCTGCACCCATCTAAAAAAATCACCTTGAACTCCCACTTCTTTTAATTTGATGCCCAACCTCTCATGTGGCACCTTATCAAATGCTTTCTGAAAGTCAACATGAATAATATCATATGCTCCACTTTGATCATATCCTTTTGTTCCCTCCTCATAGAATTCCAGCATATTAGTAAAACACGACCTCCCTCTTCTGAACTCATGCTGACTGTTCAGAATAACTCCTGTCCTTGCCAGATGTTGCTCAGTCTTATCCTTAATAATTCCTTCCATTAATTTTCCTGTGATGCATGTTAAGCTTACTGGCCTATAGTTGCTTGGATCTGCCCTGTCACTGTTTTTACATACTGTAATGGGATGATATTTGCCATTTTCCGGTCCTTCGGAGTCTCTCCAGTGCTCAGTGACTTCCTAAAAATATGTGTTAAGGGTTTATATACTGTATGTACTCACTAGCCTCCTTACGAACTTGAGGGTAAATATTATCTAGTCCTGGTGATTTGTTTGATTTCATCTTATTTAATCTGAGCAGTACTTCTCCCTCTACAATTTTGTAATCCCTCAGTACCTCCTTAGTAGTTGTGTTTACCTCTGGGAGGTTATCCACTTGCTTACATGTAAACACCCCAGAAAATTGTAAGTTTAGGGCATTCGTTATTTCATTGTCTGTATCTTTTAATTCCCCTTTACTGTTTCTGATGCACTTGATCTCCTCCTTAACAGTTCTTTTACTACTAAAATACTGAAAGACTCTCTTAGGGTCTTCTTTTGCCTTATCTGCTATATTCCTCTCCAACTGTCTTTTAGCTTCCCTGATATCCTTTTTAATGGATGATCTCATGTTCTCATATGCTCTATGATTCACTTTGCAGTGATTAGTCTTATATGCCTCACAAACCAGTTTTTTCTTTTGCAACTTCATTTTTAAGTCTTTATTAATCCATTGTGGAGTTTTTTTTAATTTCCTATTAATTCCAATTTTAGGCATGTATCTGTCCTGGATTACATGTAACACATCTTTATTCTTGTTCCACTGCTCCTCGACTGTCTCCACATTTAAAAGCTTATCCCAGTCTATCCTACTTAGACTTTATCGCATCTGCTCAAAATTTGCCCTACCAAAGTTCAACTTAACAATTTTAGTCTTTGCATTTGCACACTTACAAAATACTGAAAATTGTATTATATTATGGTCACTTGACCCTAGTGGTTCAATCACTTCTACACCCTAAGTTCTATCTTGATAATTACAAAATACTAAATCCAGACAGGCTCCACCCCTTGTTGGTGCTTTAACATGCTTTGTTAAAAAACAGTCACTGATCACTTATAAAAACTCCTGCCCTTCTCCTTGTCCATCTGCAAGGTTATCCCGGGTAATATTTGGATAATTAAAGTCTCACATGACTATAATATTTCCCTGTAAACTTGCCTTTTTGATATTACTAAGTAGACGTGTGTTGAAATTACTGTCTGAATTGAGTGGTCAATAACACACTCCTAAAATAAGACCTCTTTCCCTAACATTTTCCAGGTGAAGCCACATAATAATATTGTAACGTGCAGGCAGCACTTTGTAACATTTTCTGAGGGAATGGGAGGACTGGAAGAGGAGGTCTCTAATTTTAAGGGGCGGACACACCTTGGAGGGGAAGTTTTTGTTTTGTGGGGTTCCAAAGGTGTTGCGGGGGTGAGAGGATTCCCAGAGTCAACAAGATTGCTCCATTTTTGTATAGGATCAAGTCAACCAAAATAAAACTGCAGAGGCCCTGACAGCTGCGAGTGCTCCTGTTATTATTTACCTAGATCGCTACATTGGTGTCAGGATTGGAGATAGAATTGGAAGGAGCGACTGGAGGCGAGTTACTGTGTGGGGATTCAAGAAGGTCCGAGCCCAACGCTCAGCAGGTCAGTTTGGCAGCTACTTAAAATATGGAGCAGGATATTGGGTTTGTTTCTTATAATGGAAGGAAGTGGAGTGTTAGGGGTTGTCGGCATCAACACCAAGAAGTTACCTGTTGAATTCTTCAGTAAGCACACGTGGGCCAGTGTTGGTTTGTGATAGCCATGTGGGAGGAAAACATGACATGGAAGGCAACCTTCCACAGTATCCGGCCGGAGTTTTGCTGGAGGTTTGAACAGCTAGCAGTTACACAGATATGGTCTGAAGACTATGGGACAGGACAGCTGCTGACTTGCGTGTCAGAGGGGGCGGTGTTTGCATTAGCAGAAGTGTTGCACGATGGTATTTTCTTGCTGTGGCTACTTGAAATTGTTAAATCATTTAGAAGACTATGCAAATGAGAGAGAGAGAGAGAGACAGTAACCGCTGAAGGAAGGTGGCAAGTGGTGGTACCTCGTACACTTCAAGAAAAGGTATTACGAAGGTATTATGAAGTGTACACGGCACCCCTGGTACTGGGCATTTTGGGGTCACGAAGACACTAAGGAGGTTACGGCAAGCTTTTTCCTGGAGCCGGAGTAGGATGGATGTGGAGGATTATTGTCGGCAATATGATGCTTGTACTACCAGGAAAGGTCCAACAGAGTAGTCAACAGCACCACTGCAACAATACCAGGTGAGGGCACCTATGGAAAGGGTAGCTGTTGATATCCTTGGCCCTTTTCCATGTTCACTCAGGAGCAATCATTATGTCTTGCAAACAATTAACTATTTCACCAAGTGGCCTGAGGCTTATGCGCTTCCAGATCAAGAAGCAGAGACTGCGGCAGAGGCCCTCATTGATGGATTTTTCAGTAGATTCAGGGATGTCAGATGAATTACACTCGGACCAGGGTCGGAATTTTGAGAGTCAAGAAGAAAGCATTCGAAAGACCCGTACAACCCCTCTTCACCCACAGAGTGATTGGCTTACAGAGAGGTTCACACAGGCACTTGCAGCACAGTTGGCTCTTGCGACTTCCAAGACCAGCATGACTGGGATCAGCAGCCGCCGTTGGTACTCCTACCCTTTCGGTCTGCAGTGCAGGAGTCTTCTGGCTGCACACCTGCCCTACTAATGTTGGAAAGAGAATTAAGAACTCCCACAGAACTTGCATTCGAGCTACCCCCTGATACTATGGCTGAAGTGTCTGGCCCTGAATACACTCACAAACTACAAATTTGCATGGCAGTTGTTCATGTATTTGCCAGGGATAAGCTTCATGTAGGGGGGACTCGTCAGAAGCGACAGTATGATCTGAGAGTTCGAGGCCAACCTTTTCAAGAGGGTGATCAGGTTTTAGGTCTATGAACCCAAACGATTAAGAGGATGTTGCCCAAAACTGGACAGCTCCTTGGTAGGCCCCTACCGGGTTCTGGAAAGGATGGGGAAAGTTGTATACTGGGTTGAACTGCCCCCACCAGGGCACCGCATATTCTTTCACCAGGATTGTGGACGATGCTCTGACATGGAGAGACAAATAGAATCATCATCATCACCAGCTTCTACTCAAGAGGGAAATCAAGGCTTAGCCTCTTTCATGAATGCTGCACAAAATTCGCAGACAGGCAGTAGTCCGCTCCACCAACCTCTGTGAACACCCTGACCTCATCAACAGCAACGCCTACCAGCCCATCTGAGGGACTATGTGCTTCCTCGGGGACGAGGAGTTGGGCGGGGGGGTTGTGTAACGTGCAGGCAGTGCTTTCTAACCTTGTCTGAGGGAATGGGAGAACTGGAAGGGGAGGTTACTAATTGTAAGTGGTGGACACACCTCGGAGGGGAAGTTTTTGTTTTGTGGGGTTCCGGAGGTGTGCTGGTGGGTGGGGGGGTATGGGGTTGTGAGAGGATTCCCAGAGTAAACGAGATTGCTCCATTTTTGTATAGGACCAAGTCAACCAAAATAAAACAGTAGAGGCCCTGATAGCTGCAAATGCTCCTGTTGTTATTTACCCGGATCACTACAATATATCATTTTAAGAACACAGAAGAGCATATATTAGTATTTGTACTGATTGTCTGACATGTATACTTTGATGATACAAAACAGTTTTCTTTAATGGAACAAAATAAGCCATTTTTTTTTATTCAAATTTTCCCCTAATACTACTTTCTGAAATAGACCCTTGGTACATTACCCTTAATTGATTCTTGGGTGCTATTATCATCAGGGGTGCAGTTACCTGGCAGGTCTATAAAATGGTATTTTCTTTTTCATAATCCATTTGCTTTGTTTCAAATCAGGGGATGTTTCATTACTTTCTTTTCATTTCAGGTTAGTTTGTTTTAGTTTAATACTGTAAACTTTCAAGAAAATTAAACATATCAATAAACATCCTGTGGTCTTGTCATGGCCTTCTTTCATTGGACATAAACATTTCTTCCCTGGGAAAAATTTAATGGTGGGTATTTATGCATCACTGCATTTTTCCATAATCATTAACTGGAAGACTACTTGAAAGTTATGCGCTCCTAAGATTTTGCGTGGGGCGGCACGATGGCACAGTGGGTATCGCAGAGTTTGAAAGTTCTCCTCGTGTCAGCAGTTTTCATTTAACTGTATGTTGTTGCATATTTTTTTTCCAGTAGCCATAATATGAATATAACCTCAATTTACAAAAGTTTAAAATTAGATATTCATTGCACTATGATAAAAAAAAGCATTTGTGTCCTTTGATTTCTAAATCTACAATTACTTATAGGTTTTATTTTTGTGCTCTCTTTTGCTTAATTGAAAAGGTTAATAATGAAAGTGCATCTGTTGACTTTATCATAATTTAGCTTTTCTCTGTTCTGCGAGACTTTTTTGTGACTGCGAGAAGTTTTTAACCTTTACTTGCCTTTCTCGTTTTTATTTTTGAAATAATCTTTTAGATTTAGTTGTTTGCTATATTTAATTATCTTCTTATTTAGTTGTATATTCCTTTTTGTTTTAGTTAATTAGTGATTAGCAATTTTTTATTTGTTATTAGATGCATTATTGAAAGTATTTTTTTGGGGGCCTCAACATTGGGTGGGTTTTTAATCTGTTTTGACCTTCCTGTTTGGGCAGTATATTATTCTTTCTCTCACCTAACAGTTCTAAACGCTAAAATAGTATTTTTACAGGAGACCCACTTATTAAGCAAGAATCAGTTTTGGCTGCACAAAGACTGGACTGGCCAAATATTCCATTCCAGATATACAAAGAAAACTAGAGGTGTGGGAATTCTTATACATAGAACAGTCTCATCTGTAGTATCAGATACAATATCTGTTCCTGAAGGGAGATATGTGATTGACATGGGCAATTTATTTAACTGTAAAGTGATTTTGATAAATATTTATGCACCCAATGTGAATGATAGGGATTTCATCCAAAACATATTTGCATCCATTCCCAATGTCAACACTCATAAAATTATAATGACTAGGGACTTTGATTGTGTATTAAATCTAGACATAGATAGGTCTCTTGCACAGGGGTGATGGCATCTAACACTGTAAAGACAATTACATAATTTGTAACTGACCACAACTTATCAGACCCGTGGAGATTTCTAAACCCAAACTCAAGAGCACATTTCTTCTACTCACCAGTGGATCACTGGGACTGAAGAATTGCTTATTTCTTTGTAGATAACAATTTCTTGCCTACGATTAAATTTTTTAAGTACAACGCTGTTGTTATCTCAACAAACTCCACACCCCTTTGATCATGGAGCTAAAATCACAAAGCCCCACATACTCATTTAGCAGCTGGCGTTTTAACCCACTTTTATTAGCAGATGAGAACTGTACAGAATTTATATCCAAGCAAATCAATTTTTTGATGAATTGGATAAACCTCTGGCACTATCAGAATTACTAGATGCTATAAACTCAGTTCAGACTGGGAAAGCAGCAGTCCCTGTATTTTATAAAAAAATTAAGGTAGCTCCCCTTTTATTAGCAACATCTATAGAAGCTACAGATAATAAAATTCTACCTCAAACTTTTTGCCAAGCATTAATTACCATCTTTCCTAGGCAAAATAAGGACTTATTACAATGTGCATCATAGAGACCAATTTCAGAATAATAATTTTAAAATACTCTCCAAAGTCCTAGCCAGAAAGATTGAGAAAGTGCTTCCTTCTCTAATATCACAAGACCAAACTGGATTTATTAATATTAGAATTACCAAAGCCTACAAAAAAAGGTGTAAATCTGGGCCACCTTTAATCCCTTCGCACTTCTCCCTTACCGTCTTTTGTCCAGTAAATGTGCCAATAAAGACAAGCAGCAAGCACCCTGCTATTCCATCCCTCCACCGCCGCAGAACGTTCACTAAATTCTCCCAGCTCCTGCCTTGATTATCTGGGAGTGAAGTGCTGGAGTTTTAGAGTGGAAATAATAGATTGTTATTTGGAACACATACATTTCATGTGTGTGTTCTGTTTCTACAATACTCTGTGTCAACACATTGTTAAAACAGAAACATTTTTCATATTTTAATAATAAATGACAAAATGTAGGCATAAACTATATAATCTGTGAAGCCTAAAGTCCAAAGATCAAAAGAACACTTTCACAAAACGTTCAAGAATGATACAACAGCTTCCATGGCGTAGCGGTAAGAATCTGACTTGTAATCAAGAGCCCCCTGGTTTGATCCTGACTGCCTCCTATATGTACCATTTTCAGTAGTGAGCTGCAATAATTGTTAATATTATACAGTAAGCACTCACACACGTGCACATGGGAGGCAGCTAAAGGGCTCGAGTAAGGGCAATTCCGAATCAGACCGGTATGTGGCAGAGTGCACTGACTTTTTCTTTCCCTTTCCTGCAGACCATTCAGAGGAGATTCCACCTTGCCCTTTTGACGTAATTTCCGGGTCCAAGCCTATGGAAGAAGACCTTGCCGGCTCCAGCCACTGTGATGTCACATCTGGACTCGAGTCTATGGCTGAAGACCCCCATGAGACCGACCCCTTTGATCTAACTTCCTGTCTTCCCCTTTAAAACCCTCCACCTTTTCCGTATTCCCTCAGTTTTATTTTGGACTCTGTTTTGTGCACATCACTGCTGTTATACATTTCTGCAAGTTTGCAGCCAGGATACCAATATACGGGTGGCTGCCTCAAAACTTTTTATTATTGTGTCTGGTTTTTGCGACATTGGTGTAGCCGGCACGATGTAGAGGTCCCAGAAGAGAAGGAAACAGGACTTGCAATGTACCCAGGTGGGAGTGTACCGGGGCTGAATTTTCAGGTGGAGAGGGTGTCCCATGGTTTGGAGAGACCCGGTATGGGTGCCTCTCCCAGGTATACTTAGCCAGGCGATCTAGGCAGGCTAGGAAGTGTGCGGGAGGGGCTCACAGAATTTGGCTGCTCCGGTTGGGGGAGGTAAAAGGGGCTTATTATGCTCTCTCGGAGGAGACTGCCCACCTCCCTGTGAAAACACAGCCCCGATTTCCTCCTAGGGGTGCCCCAGACTGGCAGGTGTCTAAAGTCAGAAAGTGAAAGTTCGACCCAGAGCGGCCGACCCACAAACAAGCCTGGTCCTTATGGGCAACGGTAGGGAAGTGGTTATGGCCACATGAGAACAAGCCCTATCAAATAATAGAGCACATGGCCTGCTGCCTGCTGCTGAAAGCACTACCTCGTGGCTTCACCCAGTTGGTCTGGGGTAAACAGTTTAAGAACATGGCCAAGCTCATAGAGCTCCTCTAGACACATAGGATGGCCTCACAATCTGAGGGAGCAGAACCGTCTCTTAGTCAAACTCAGCTGGAGTATGTCCCAAAACCTAGCCTCCCTCCATACAACCCGAAGTGTGTGCTGACGTCCCCAGAGATGCAAGTGCGCAAACCGATTAGGAATGAGGTGAAATGCAGGTGGAGGGAGACGAGGGGTTGGTGTGCTCTGACTAACACGTTGGTGGTACCACATACAGGTGTGGTGATTGTAAACGGGTACAAGACCACAGCCTTATTTGATTCTGGCAGCAACATTACCATTGTTGCGCGCTTGTTTGTGCTTCTGTGACAGTGGTTAAATGTTAAGACCAGTATAACCTGTGTCCACGGAGAAATCCACTGGTACAGGTCCGCCACCTGTGTCATCAGTTACAGGCGGTTCTCCCAAATCCACCACACCCAGTGATACTGGGGCGGGACTGGTATAAAATTAAAAGTGGTGAGACACATACGACTCCTGGTTTTAACTTAGGCCTAGTTGTAGATGGGAATGAGCCATCTCAAGCTGCCTCCATGCTGTGTAATCAGCCGGTGGAGAGAGATGAAGCGGCCTCTCTGAGTGACGTGCCGATATGTCATCCACCAGCGCCGAGACGGAACAGGAGGACCACGCCCCGTGAGGTCGGCCCTGACCCTCTCTCCCTTTTGCAGTTTCAATTTAGAGAAACACCGGCTTCTTTTAAAATAGAGCAGTGGAATGACAACTCCCTTAATTTTGCCAAAAATGCAGTGGTCCTGGTCAACGGCCAGCACACTCACCAGTCGATTCCACAGGGTCCTCACTTTGTGTTAGATAACGACCTTCTGTATTGCTTAGCAGAGCATGACAGGCAGGATAGAAGGCTACTCCTAATCCCGCGAACCTTCCAGTGGCAGGTCTGTAAATTAGCACACGTCCACCTCCTAGATGGCTATTTGGGCACAGAGAAAACCCTGGAGCGAATCAAGCTCCGCTTTTATTGGCCGGGAATCAATGAGGAGGTTCGTCGCTTTTGCACTTCCTTTCCGGAGTGTCAATTGAGACAAATTTCTAGGAAGGACCATGCTCCTCTCGTTCCTATTCCCCTAATTGATGTCCCATTTCACAGAATTGGGGTTGATTTAGTCAGACCCCTGGAGCCCTCAGCCCGAGGACACAAGTACATGTTAGTCCTCGTGGATTATGTTACCAAATACCCTGAAGCTGTTCCGTTGCGCTTAGCTAATTCTAAAGCCATCTTACAGGAATTGGTAGGGGTTTTTGCGTGTGCCGGCACACCTAAGGAAGTCTTGATGGACCAAGGAACGCCTTTTACCTCGGAGACGTTCAAGGAGACTTCCAAGTTATTTAAAATAAAGCATCTAAATACCACGGTGTATCATCCTCAAACTGATGGTCTGGTGGAGAGATTTAATTAGACTCTCAAACAAATGCTTCGTAAGGTGGTCAGCAAGGACAGAAGGAACTGGGATCAGCTCCTCCCTCTGATCCTTTTTGCATATCGGAAAGTTCCACAAGCCTCTACGGGGTTCTCCCCTTTTGAATTATTGTATGGGCGACAGTCCCAGGGCATATTAGACATTTTAAAGGAAGGATTGGAAGAAGAGGCCCTTCCCTCTACAAATATATTGGAATATATCGTTCAATTACGCAATAGATTTGGTAAAATTTGGACCCTCCCTAAAAATAACAGGGATGAAGCTCAAGCAGCACAGGTCCGATATTATGACCGTGGCACGTCTCTCCGGGAGTTAGTACCTACCTCCTACTCTAAGTTACTAGCCCATTGGCAAGGTCCATATGAAGTTAAGGAGAGGAAAGTACTCGTCGACTATTTGCTGAGTCAACCCGATTGTTGGATGAGGGAGCGGGTTTATCATGTAAATCTGCTGAAACCGTGGAATGATAGGGATCCTGATACCTCCTTCGGTCAGCCCCATTCACTCTTTTCTCACATGAGTAGCCTTAACTTTTGTGCAAATTTAAATCCCAGACAGTGACGGGAGCTGGAAACAGTTATCCTGTCTGTCCTGGAGGTAGTGAATGAAAACCCCGGAAGGACCTCTCTGATTGAGCACGACATTGTGACAGAGCCCAGGGTTGTAGTCCGAGAACGTCCGTATCGCCTTCCTGAGGCAAAAAGACCTGAAGTGGAGCTTGAGATCAAGCGCATGCTGGAACTAGAAGTAATAGAGGAAAGTCATAATCCCGGGTCCAGTCCCATTGTCTTGGTCAGTAAGCCTGATGGGAGATAGAGGTTTTGCAATGACTTCCGTCGGCTTAATTAAGTCTCCCAATTTGATGCTTTTTCCAATGCCACAAGTGGACGACCTCCTTGATAGGCTAGGACAAGCTCAGTATTTGACCACGCTGGACATGACAAAGGGGTACTGGCAGGTTCCTTTAATGGACTCCACAAAGGATAAGACAGTGTTTAGTACCCCTAGCGGACACTGGCAGTATCGTGTACTTCCATTTGGGTTACACAGGGCAACTTCCCAGGGTTAGGGTTAGGGTTAGGTGGACAAAATGCTCAGGCCCCATAACTCATATAGTGCTACCTACCTGGATGACGTGGTCATCTATTCCAGCACATGGCAGCAGGTAAAAGCGGTATTGTGGACACTTGGTGAGGCCGGACTTTGGATTAATCTGAAGAAATGTCTCTTTGGATTGAGCGAAGCCAAGTATTTAGTCTATCTGGCAGGTCGGGGTACCGTGAAGCCACAGTGATCCAAAGTACATGCCATTTTGAAATGGCCCCACCCGCAAACTAAGCAGTAGGTCCAAGCCTTTCTCGGGCTGGCGGGGTACTACTGCCGGTTTGTGCCCCAGTTCTCAGAGAGAGCGGCGCCCTTGAGTGATTTGACAAAGAAGAGGTCCCCAAACAATGTGGTATGGACTAACAAGACAGGCGCTGCATTTAGTGACTTGAAGCAGCCCCTTATGTCCACACCTGTTTTGAAAGCACCTAACTTTTCTTTACCTTTTATCCTCCAGACGGACACTTCGTACACAGGCCTGGAAGCCATGCTGAGCCAAAGTGTCGATGGTGTGGAACACCCCATCATGTTCCTGAGCCAGAAACTGTTGGACTGGGAGACCATGTATACAGCGGTGGAGAGAAATGGGTGATTACTCAGCTGAGATACTACCTGTTGGGCCGGGAATTCACCCTTGTCACAGACCATGCACCTTTACAGTGGATGGCCCTGCACAAGGAGTCGAATCCGCGGGTCACCTGGTGGTTTCTTGACCTCCAGCCGTACAAGTTTTCGCTGTTTCATCATTGGGGCTCTCTTCATGCCAACACCGATGCCCTTTCTCAGGTTCACGACCTCTCGGTCAGGGTCGCCTGACCCAACGGGTCTGGGCTGGGGGGTGGGGAGGGGGCATGGGAGGCAATTAAACGGCTTGAGTAAGGGCAATTCCGAATCAGACCAGGATGTGGCAGAGTTCATTGACTCTTTTTCTCCCTTTCCTGCAGACCATTCACAGGAAATTCCACCTGGCCCTTTTGATGTCATTTCCAAGTCCGAGCCTATGTAAGAAGACCTTGACAGCTCTGGCCCCTGTGATGTCACGTCCGGGCTCAAGCCTATGGCTGAAGACCCCTATGAGCCCGACCCCTTTGATCTCACTTCCTGTCTTCCCCTTTAAAAGCCTCCTCCTTTTCCCTATTCTCTCAATTCCCTCATACATTTGGTTTGCGTCTGTAACAGCCACTGTAAATGTATAGTACTTGGAAAAGTTAGCTTTTTTCACTTTTATTCTCTCAGTCATGTTTGCTTTCCAGTCTTGGAACAGAAGCTTGTCAATGTTGCATCCTCTTTTTCTTTTTCCATTGTCTTTTCTTGTAAGAAGCGACGACGAAGTTCCTCTGCAAGGTGAGCAAAGAGCACTTTTCTTTTCTCAGTGGCCCCCATGCATGCCTTGTACAGTACATGTGATTCATTGCCGCCAGGTATGTTGTAGCACACAGCAATCGGCCACTTGCATGTCCTGTTTGCACGGAATAAGCTCATTCCTTCTGGTGCATGATGTCAATGCAGCACTGGGGAAAAAAAAGAAAGACACATATATGTGACATTTTGAAGAAATTGTTTAAATCATTAAAAATTGTTTAAATTTTGCAAGGAGAATGTAGAATGGGCAGCACTGTGACTGTAGTAGTAGTAGTAATAGTGCAGCTGCCTCACAAAAAAGATACTGGGATTCATGCTCCCTGCTTGGAGTTTGCACGTTCTCATTGTTTCCATGTATGATTCCTCCAAGTGCTCCAGATTCTTTGCACAATCCCAAGGCATAAAGGTTGATTGATAATGCTCTATTAACCCATTTGTTAGTGTTCACCCAGCAATGGGCTGGTGCCCTATCCAGGGACAACATTTTTTTGGCACCCTAAAAATAAAACCCCAAGTTGGTCTACTTCTAATAGAAGGTGACAGGTCAGCCAGCTGCTATAAAGGCTATCTAACCTTAGTGGAGAACAGCTGGTGCCCTTGCTCAGCCAGGGTGCCTTCTTACTGAAAGGACTGGGTGGTAGAACCCACCCACCCCGGGGCAGCGGTGTCTCAGATTCTCACAGGGCTTCACGGGAGTTGGAGTTTGCTACAGCCTTGTTGGGTTTCATGGGTGACGCCAGGAGTGCTGCAGGAGGCTGCAGGGCCCTACCTAGTTGGGCTTCTGCCTCACCTGGAAGTGCTTCTAGATCATGCTAATGGGCCACCAGAAGTGCTCCCAGATGTAGCATAAAAGAAGGCCGCAGTCAATGTTCCAGGAACCAGATTCAGGAGGGAGAGATCGACAATTGCCAGGAGGAGCGGAGGTGGACAAGAAACACAGAAAGAAAGGCGGAAAAAGAGTAAATAAAATGCCGGGTGCTTTTTATTTGATTGTACTTTTGTGCTGTTCAAGTGGTAAACAGTATGGAAAGCATTTCCCACAAGAAATAAACCTGTGTGCTCTGCTGAACTTGTGCCTTGTTTTTCTGTGTCTGGTTTGAGAGCTGGTGCACCCCCTGCAGGTCACAAGTGGTGTAGTTGGCAGGATTCCTGGCTGTCTGTAAGGCAGAGACCTGCATTAATCATTTCTTGTGGCAAAACTCAGCACACTCATGGCAGTGTGACCAGGAAGAGGACCAGGTAAGGCCTGAAGGCAGTGGGTGGCCAGAGAAGAGGACCAGGTAAGGCCTGAAGGCAGTGGGTGGCCAGATACATGCCATCATTGTTGGCGAACAGATCAGCTTAGCAAAAGGGGAGGCCACATGGGAAGTTAGAATACTGCAGGACAGGATTTGCAAGGAGGTAGGTGCAGGCCCCAGAGATGATCTGCCATGGAAATGTTACATCTTTGTTCCATGTGCATTCCTCCTAGATCATGGGTGTCGAACTCTGGTCCTCGAGGGCTGCAGTGGCAGCAATTTTTCATTCTAACCATCTTCTTCATTAGTGAGCCATTTGTACTGCTAATTAACTTATTTTGCTTTAGTTTTAATTAACTTGACTCAGGCCCCTTAGTTGTCTCTTTTTCCCTAATTAGTAGCCAAGAAATAATGAGACATCAAACAAGCCACCATATGACCAGCTCACCTGTGCCCATAACACAATATCTGAAAATAAAGAAAGGTGAAGGTCTCAGTAAGGTTGATCTCTCAGGTCACCAAAACATTTTGATGGTGTTCTTAGAAAAAACAGAAAAATCAAAAGATTTGGAAATGTCCATCCATCCATCCATCCTCTTCCGCTTATCCGAGGTCGGGTCGCGGGGGTATCAGCTTAAGCAGAGAGGCCCAGACTTCCCTCTCCCCGGCCACTTCTTCCAGCTCTTCCGGGAGAATCCCAAGGCGTTCCCAGGCCAGCCGGGAGACATAGTCCCTCCAGCGTGTCCTGGGTCTTCCCCGGGGCCTCCTCCCGGTTGGACGTGCCGGAACACCTCACCAGGGAGGCGTCCAGGAGGCATCCTGATCAGATGCCCGAGCCACCTCATCTGACTCCTCTCGATGCGGAGGAGCAGTGGCTCTACTCTGAGCCCCTCCCGGATGACTGAGCTTCTCACCCTATCTTTAAGGGAAAGCCCAGACACCCTGCGGAGGAAACTCATTTCAGCCGCTTGTATTCGCGATCTCGTTCTTTCGGTCACTACCCATAGCTCATGACCATAGGTGAGGGTAGGAGCGTAGATCGACTGGTAAATTGAGAGCTTTGCCTTATGGCTCAGCTCCTTTTTCATCACGACAGACCAATGCAGAGCCCGCATCACTGTGGATGCCGCACCGATCCGCCTGTCGATCTCACGCTCCATTTTTCCCTCACTCGTGAACAAGACCCCGAGATACTTGAACTCCTCCACTTGGGGCAGGATCTCTCCTCCAACCCTGAGAGGGCACTCCACCCTTTTCCGGCTGAGGACCATGCTCTCGGATTTGGAGGTGCTGATTCTCATCCCAGCCGCTTCACACTCAGCTGCGAACCGATCCAGAGAGAGCTGAAGATCATGGCTTGATGAAGCAAACAGGACAACATCATCTGCAAAAAGCAGTGACCCAATCCTGAGTCCACCAAACCAGACCCCTTCAACACCCTGGCTGTGCCTAGAAATTCTGTCCATAAAAGTTATGAACAGAATCGGTGACAAAGGGCAGCCCTGGCGGAGTCCAACTCTCACTGGAAACGGGCTCAACTTACTGCCGGCAATGCGGACCAAGCTCTGACACCGGTTGTACAGAGACCGAACAGCTCTTATCAGGGGGTCCGGTACCCCATACTCCCGGAGCACCCCCCACAGGATTCCCGAGGGACACGGTCGAATGCCTTTTCCAAGTCCACAAAACACATGTAGACCGGTCGGGCAAACTCCCATGCACCCTCCAGGACTCTGCTAAGGGTGAAGAGCTGGTCCACTGTTCCGCGACCAGGACGAAAACCACACTGTTCCTCCTGAATCCGAGGTTCGACTATCCGACGGACCCTCCTCTACAGAACCCCGAATAGACTTTTCCAGGGAGGCTGAGGAGTGTGATCCCTCTATAGTTGGAACACACCCTCCGGTCCCCCTTTTTAAAGAGGGGGACCACCACCCCGATCTGCCAATCCAGAGGCACTGTCCCCGATGTCCATGCGATGTTGCAGAGACGTGTCAACTAAGACAGTCCTACAACATCCAGAGCCTTAAGGAACTCCGGGCGTATCTCATCCACCCCGGGGGCCCTGCCACCAAGGAGTTTTTTGACCACCTCAGTGACTTCAGTCCCATAGATGGGAGAGCCCACCTCAGAGTCCCCAGGCTCTGCTTCCTCATTGGAAGGCATGTTAGTGGGATTGAGGAGGTCTTTGAAGTACTCCTCCCACCGACCCACAACGTCCCGAGTCGAGGTCAGCAGCGCACCATCCCAGGGGCATAAAGCCCCGGACAACATAGCTCCTAGGATCATTGGGACACGCAAACCCCTCCACCACGATAAGGTAACGGTTCAAGGAGGAGTTGGAAATGTCTACTGTGGCAAAATGAGAGCAGCAACAAGCCATTGAATTAAATAACGGGTTTAATTAACAACAAGAATCAGCTTTTCATTAAGAGACTGGTTGGAGTGAAATTGGTTGGCGTTTGAAATCCCAGTTTAGCTGGTCATCTGTTGGCTCGTTTCACATCTCATTTCTATTTGGCTGTCATTTAATGAAGAAATAAATCAATTTAGAGGACTGAATCCTTAAAAACAGGGCTATTGCAATGAAGGGAAAAGGAGTTCATTAGCAGTGAAAACTACTCACTGTTTAGGAAAAGTGTTAGAATGAAAAACTGTGGCCCTCCAGGCCCGGGGTTCGACAACCCTGTCCTAGATGTGCTCGGATCCCCATCTGTGGCCAAAATATGCAAACCCATAGAATGAAGGCTGGGCAAGCTCAGATGAGATGAACTCACTGAATGAAAAAAGGCAGGAGGATTGCCTCTGAAAAGACTGAGCAAATGAAGGCAAGAGTGGTGGAGGGCTAAGCCACCTTCCCTGAAGCTGGTAAGGGGGTGAAAATTGTGTGCCAGAATCCTGCTAGAAAAGTAGTGGAGGTGGGGCCTGTGAATGACAACCCCGAGCCCTAAAGGTACCCAATTGAGCCTGTGCAGGAGAGGCTCACGGCTAGCAGATGGGATCGAACAAAGCCTGAATCCACCGCCAGCTGAACTGAGTGATATGGTGTCAGCTGTGTGGGACCTGAAAAGAGTGCTCCAGACCGTACTGTCTTTATTACAGGTGATCAGACTCCTGAAAGGGATGATTAAGGGTCTGGAGAGAACAGCTGGGGCATCTCTGAATTCGGGGCAAGAGTGTCTTTGGAAGCTGGGCACAGGACTCCAGTACCATACAGAATAAGGGGAACCTGAGAGAATTGGCTCCTGATTGTTTATCAGAGGGATGCTGGATAGATGAGAAGGATCAGCTTATTAGCGCCAGCGTCCAGGCTGCCCATTCCCCCTACTATTTCCGGTAGCAGTTGTATGCAAGACAAAGGGGGTACAAAGGAGGTCTTTATGCAATAGACATACCCAAAGAAGGAAAGAGACACATAATAAAAAGACTGGGTCTCCAAACATGGCTGTGCGTGAGCCCATGTGCTCACGTGCAGTGGAGGGCCTCATGAGTCAACCTCGGCTGATCATGAGGTGGAGCAGGGGTTCCTGTCCTGCTTTCAGTCCCGTAGGTCATCAGCTCCTGGAGGGAGTGCCTTCAATCAGGACATGGATGGAGGCACTACCTGTATGTAAGTTTGACAGATATTGGAAGGAGGCATCGGGGCAGCATATCTACATAATACTCTTGTCTATATATTACAGGGTTGAGCCATGGACCGGTCGATGCTGACTATCCCTCCTGGAGGAAGACAGCCCTACAGGGACAGGACACCACCTCAAAAGGCTCAGCTGAAGGAAGGGGCATTTGACAGACAGACAATACCCTTACCTGGCTGGGATGCCTTCTTACTTGGAGTATCAGGGGAGATAACATGCACAATGCGTTACCTCCTGAGGGCGCTAAATGTCAGTCCACCTGGGTTACAGCAGTACCTCTGATTTCCACAGGGCTTCATGGGAGTTGGAGTTCTTGACAGAACCCTATTGAACCTCCACCCCTTGAGGCAGCAGTGTCTTAGACTTCCACAGGACTTCATGGGAGTTGGAGTTTGGTGCAGCCTTTTTGGGTTCCATGGGTGATGCCAGGGGGGCTGCCAGGGGATGCTTCAGAGCCCTACCTTGTTGGCCTTCCCCCTCTCCCGGATGTGCTTCCAGATTCACCCCAATCAACCCCGGAGTCAAGCGTTCTTGTGCGCAACCACACCCAAATGATCCTAGTGCTCAAAAGAGAAATGGAATACTGTCTGTACTAGAATCTAAGCCAGTGTTATACAGTGAGACCCATATGGCACATTTTGTAAGAGTGTAAGAATGAACTAATTACAGGACTTACAATCATAGGTGCAGAATAATAGCATATACTGTATAGAGAAGATTCAACATGAGTGCTGGTCATTCTTTATTTAGGGGTCATCTGCATAGGTTTTGCAATATAGGCAGCAGTGAGGCTGCACAGAAAGAACATAATGAGAACCATCTGGTATATTTTATTAGAAAGGTAAACACTGTGTCATCTTGAACAGCTGCTGTGTGTCAGTTTGGGCCACCTGACTCTATAAGGGTGTACCTAGCTGATAGAAGTATAGAAGGGTAAAGATTTGAAGGGTTAGAGTAATGACTCATAGGCTGGATGGAAGAAAGGGTGGACAGAGATCAAAGAAAGGAGAAATGCTGTGTGAAAGAAAATGGATGGATGGATTGTAGTGGGAGTGGGGTCAGCTATTTAGGAAAGCCCATAGTGTGCTAGATATTTCTTCAATTATATTTTGCTGTTTTGCTATCTACATCTGTTCCCCAGTGTGTTAAAATAAATAAATAAATAAATAAATAAATAATTGCAATAAATTGCAAACCTTTACTTTCTATATGTCCATAGCTCATTATGAATCCAGGGACACCAGAGGCTTTCTCCGCAGAGGGCATGTGGTTAACCTTAGTGCACATGTCAGGGAGAGAGAAATGAAAGGCAGAAAAAAAAAACAACCATTGTCCATATTCAGTACACCTGCACTTGTGCCAGGTCATCTAAGTAATATACAGGAGAAGCTGACCTGTTTTATTTTCATGCCTTAGTAGTTCATTTCAGGTTATTTCTAGTGCCTTAGAAATATATTTAAGAAATGAGATGGCTATCCCTATTTTGTTTTTCCATATAAAGTATGTGCATATAACATATGTGTGTGTGTATTTTATAATTTTATATAGACACACACCCACACACACACACACACACACATATATATATATATATATAAAATATATATATACAGTTTATATATATATATATATATATATATATATATATAAAATATATATATACAGTTTATATATATATATATATATATATACAGTATATATATATATATATATTCACACACTTTATCTATGAACTGTCTTTATAAAGAATATACTTAAAAGATATTTCAGAGTATGCCTCAGAACTTTTTTTTCTTTAATAAAAGTTATAAACACAAAATAGGCTATTAGTAAAATAAATGTGCAAACTGTTTTAAAATCATGAACATCTGAAATAATCCTAAAGTGTTATTGCATCAAGTCAGTTATGATAACTGAAAGTCTTACATCATGCAGGAACATCTGTAACAGCAGACAATGAGGATCAAACAGGAATATTATTTGTATTATTTCATTTTTTTTCCTTAAATATCTGTTTATTTCTTACTATTTTATGTAAAGGTTAAATATTTTATCAATGTACACCATTTTAATAAAAACACATTAATCAAAGTAGATGTGATATTTATGAAATATATGTATTTAAAAACACCCATAATAACAGACATATATATATATAACTCAAATTATCACTTTTCAAAATATGTATTTCAATAATAATTAAACAATAAAAAACATAGATTTAAGTTATATTTAAAATATTACTTTTAGCTTACAGACAATTTAAATCAATTCCAAAAGCAGTTAACTTTAGTTTACAAAACTATAATCTATTATTGTTTGCCCTTCCTCTGTCCCTTATTGTACTTAAAGGCACACATTTTTTTCTTGAATTAGGTATGTCTGAAACCTGCATGTGTTTACAATATTAAATTAAAACAGTTCAGGATAAAGTTCACTTTGAAAGGTAGCATAGAAAATAAAGAGAATTTGATTTGCATGTCTTAGTGACACAGAGTTTAGTGCAGCTGAGTCAGAGCTGTAGACTCCAGGGTTCAAATCCTGGCCCAGACTGTAAGGCTTTATTCTCCTAGTGTTTTTATAACATTTCTCCTTGTGCTCAGGTTTCCTTCCATTACAGAAATATTTTCAGGTTATACTAACTGAAACTTTTAAACTGACCCTGTGCAGAGGTATGTGACTGAATTTAGTTTCTGTCGGATGTTGATGTGAGCATAAACAGGAGTAACCAGGAATGGAAAATGATTGACAGTTCATCCTCCCATCCAACAATCCTTCCATCCATCATGTAAATCCATGTATGAAAGGCATGATCAAAGTACAGCTGGAGTCTGTCCCAGCAATTATTGCACACAAGGCACAATTGATTCATGGACAGGGTGGCAGCCCATCACAGGATGAACGCACACACACACACACACATGCACAAGGGCTGATTTAGAAACACCAGTTCACCTGACTAGCATGTCTTTGGACTGTGGGAGAAAACCAGAGTGCCCATTTAGACTTGAGGAGAACATGCATACTCCATGCACAGAGCATCCCGGACACAAACTCTGGTCTCCTTAATGTAAGGCAGCAGCACTACCAATGTGCCACCTCTGAAAGTTTTAAATTGATTTAAAAATATTTTATATTTAAATATTAACTTACTTATTAGGGAATTTGTTTTGGGATAGCTTAGTTTCTATTATAAAAATCTTTTTATGATATTAACAAAGGTTTTTTTGATTTCTCTGTTACTGTTGATTTAAACAGACAGCCTTACTAAGGTGCTTTTCTTTTACTGTGCTTTATTTGAAAATCTATATAAACATTCTGTGGCATGTCAGTGAAGAATAAAATAAACTCAAATTAATTATGACATGCATTTTTAAGGTTAAGTTTAATACCATAACCACATGTAAAGTAAATAAAAGTATAAATGACTATACAATGCTAACAATTGAAAATAAAAATGAAAAGAAATTAGAAGGTGTCAGTTTTATTAATAAGCCAGGATTGATGCCAGCAATAATAAAACATACAAGTGTGCAGAACTAGTGTGTCACATCAGCTGCCACTTGTGGGCATTTAACTGCAATGTCCGTTGTCTTTTGTTTTTAATTCCGTACCTTATCAAAAAGCAAGAGACTGCTGTATCCCAGCTGATATCCAGAAGGTTATTATAATGCCCTTATTATAATGCCCACTGTAATTAGCCTTTCCCCTGACCATTAGCAACAAGCAACACAAACAGTAAATAAAAAGAATATATTGAATGATTAAGGCATACAGTACATTTCTTTTCATATGACAAAAATATTAGGATTGATTCAAGTATAAAAAATTAGGTGTACACAAAAAAAACTTTTATTATGTTTTGTGTTTATTAATGTGAACCTTTGAAAATATATAAAAGGAGAAATGTTTAAATAAAAATACAAAGGTTTACTCATTAAGAACACCATCTCCTTAATACAGTATAAAAGAGCTTACTGATTACATCAATTTACAAATAATGTATTAATCATTTTCCAGTTAAAAATGTTTGCATTTAAAATGCTACTTAAATGCAATGTATGTATTTATCATACATTATTTGACTTATTTAATAATAAAGTATATTCACATAGAAAGTCTTTGTCCTGTAAATTGAGTCACAGAGAATTGTGCATTAGACATATATTACAAAATAAACAGCTAGTATTTTTATATTTGAGATTGATAGTATGAAAAAGCTGTATAAGAAAAGGGGAAAAGGGAAAAAAATAATGGTCATATTCTTCAGTAAACTAAAAAGCAATATTTTCTGCAATAGACATTTCCCATGATATCCAATTATTCAGTACCACTGGAGTCTCAATGGATTGGTATTGCGTTATTATGAATTTTTTGACAATGTTTGGACCCCTTAGATTATCAAGCATCTGGAGAGAATTCTGACACCTTTAATGGAGAACTAATGTATGTGTTGATTGTGGTATTTGGGTATTAGCAGTAAACAACCAATTTATAAAAGTGTGTGTTCATCTGTCATATTGAATTAATGAAATGAATCCCTCAGAAGCTTTTGATGCCCCCTTGGTAGAAAACTGTGAATGATGCAGTCTTTCAGTAAATGAGGCACACTGGGTATAGCCAAGCCATATTAAATGTGTCATTAAAGGTGTTGACAGTTCAAAGGAAAACATGTACCGATAATGATGTTTGCAAATTGTGTTTACTGTTAAACACCTTGCTATCCATTCCTAGTTGGCTAAATTAAGTTTTAAATGAACTGGCTGGAGACATGAGTGATACCACAGACATTACAGCTTTTTAGTCTAATGGGAATGAATAAGCTCTATCCAAAGTAAAAAAATGAAAATAAACCTATATTTTTATAAGTAAAATGACAAATATAATGTCTTCATGACTAAGAGAAATACTAGAACAACATTATATTTTAATAATGTTTTACAATTAACTATTTATTTATTTTAGAATAATCATTTAATCTGTTTTCTTGTTGTTTTGTTCCTCCTAATGTGAATTTACATGACAATAAAATTATAATACCCACCAGTTGTGTAATTAAAGGTCCAATAGTCATAAAAAAGGCATATAAAATATAATATGGGCAGAAGTATAAAGGATATGATTGTAAATTAACCTGCATACTGAATTCTCCTGATCCTGTGGGATATAAAATGTTTTTACTCTTTCAACCAAAACAAGTTTTGTTTACATCTAATCTATGCTGAAGAGGCAAAAAGAAAAAAAGTACAGCGCTCGTTCTGTACAGACTAGGGCACTATTGAGCCGTGTTCCTGCCCAGCGTGCAGTCTTATGTTTCAAAGCATGTCTATCCAAACAAGACACAATCTTATTCTCAGTAAAAACTAAAATCAGTAAAAATAAAGAAAAAAAAAAAAAAAACAAAGAAACATAACTTATTTATATTTTCAGTTATTCATTCAGTCTTAAAATGTACAAACCTTGAAAGATAGATAGATAGATAGATAGATAGATAGATAGATAGATAGATTGGAAAGAAACTATATAACATATAGATAGATAGATAGATAGATAGATAGATAGATAGATAGATAGATAGATAGATAGATAGATAGATAGATAGATAGATAGATAAAACTTTACTTGACCTCTGGGGGTAAATTATGTCTTTAGTATATTGTTGTTTATTATAGAATGTTTCTTATTCTTTATTTTCACAACATTCACTACTAACAGTAATAATGTAACATTCACAAACTAAAAACTGTGATTGTGTTAAAGCGGTGCAAATCCAAGTCCATTTTTATATAGTACCTTTTATTAATTTTACATAAATACTTTGTTTCTTACATTGGAAGTTCAGTGTGTTTCATATAAAGTAATCTTTGGGATCTGAACCCTGTTTTAAGATTTGCAATCTATCTTGCCAGCCACAAGTTTATTCCCCCTTCACACCAACAGTCTGGTAATTATAAAAATAATTATAAACTAAAGAAAACACATTTTAAGAATGTCCTTTTGTAAACAAACAATATTTAAGAAATCTACAAGCACAAAAATTTTAATTAAAAAGGCAAGTTAAAAATACATATTTTTAAGGCAAGGTTATAGTTATAAATGGAAAACCCCCCTCCCATATACTGTAGTGAAGTTTGTAATTGCAGCTTTAGTAAGTTATAAATGCAAACTATTACCATCTATTAATATTAGATTTTTTGTATATAATTTTGCACACTGAATCCTAGGCAGGAACCAACCTAAGCATCAAGCACTATAATTCAGCATTATCACCACTATGTCACCATATCAACAGATGAAAAAAATATCTTGTAAAGTTAGAAATTATGGATACAGGCACAGCTGGAAAAAGCCACTAACTAAAAAACAATTTCATAAAATTAGAACTCAGAAATGGTAATTCCATACAGAGCTCAGATTGTCAGTCTAATGTAATTATTTATTTATTTTATTCTTATTTATTTTTATTTTCTTTGTGGTAAACACTGAAAAATATTTTGAATATACAATACAGTATTGTAATGCACTATTTTATGTGAAAAGGTTAAGTGACCTGCAGTAACTGACAGATGGGAGAGGCTAAACTTTAGACCTTTCTAATTCTATCTAACTTCACCTTTACTTGGCTGCATGGGGCTAAGGGTACATATTGCAATAGTGTGCCAGTGAATAAAAAGTTACCTTCAACAGTCAGTGAGTTTGATGAGTATTTTTATTAACTCGGGTCCCTTTACAGTAATTTATATAAAATGGACAAATGATTCAGTACTTGTCAGCCCCAAAGAGCAAATATAATTCCATCTTTTTACAGAAATACATCTGAGATCATTTATGAATTATTAAATTGGAATAATGCATTATGCACTTTCTATAACTAATGGATATTCTCTGTGCTAACACTTCCAAGTGTCACATTCTTTAAAAAATGACTCCTTCCATGTTGTAAAATACAGACTGCAGTGTGTGTTTATGTGTCTGTGACTTAAAGGCAGGATACATTACTTCTTGTGCCTTAGAAATATATTTAAGAAATGAGATGGCTATCCCTATTTTGTTTTTCCAAATAAAGTATGTGCATATAACATATGTGTGTGTGTATTTTATAATTTTATATAGACACACACCCACACACACACATATATATATATATGTGTATATATATATATATATATATATATGTGTATATATATATATATATACAGTTTATCTATGAACTGTCTTTATAAAGAATATACTTAAAAGATATTTCAGAGTATGCTTCAGCACTACAGTAAATTATTTAGGCTGATGTATTTAAATTAATGTTTTCTTTAATAAAAGTTATAAACACAAAATAGGCTATTGTTAGTAAAATAAATGTGCAAACTGTTTTAAAATCATGAACATCTGAAATAATCCTAAAGTGTTATTGCATCAAGTCAGTTATGAAAACTGCAAGTCTTACATCATGCAGACACAACTGTAACAGCAGACAATGAGGATCAAACAGGAAAATTATTTGTATTATTTTAAATTTTTTCTTTAAATATCTGTTTATTTCTTACTAGTTTATGTAAAGGTTAAATATTTTATCAATGTACATACCATTTTAATAAAAGCACATTAATCAAAGTAGATGTGATATTTATGAAATATATTTATTAACACCCATAATAACAGACACATATATATAACTCAAATTCTAACTTTCCAAATATGTATTGCAACAATAAAAAACATAGATTTAAGTTATATTTAAAACATTTCTTTTAGCTTACAGACAGTTTAAATCGATTCCAAAAGCAGTTAACTTTAGTTTACAAAACTATAATCTATTATTGTTTGCCCTTCCTCTGTCCCTTATTGTACTTAAAGGCACACTTTTTTTTCTTGAATTAGGTATGTCTGACACCTGCATGTGTTTACAATATTAAATTAAAACAGTTCAGGATAAAGTTCACTTTGAAAGGTGGCATAGAAAATAAAGAGAATCTTATTGTCATAAAATACAGACTGCAGTGTGTGTTTGTGTGTCTGTGACTTAAAGGCAGGATACAAGGATGAATCTAACTCTCTGTACATTTCTTTATTTATTTACAGAAATATACTTAATAAAAGCAGATGCAATAATACAAGTAACATTTTTTGTAGTAAATTTCATGCTAGATATGAATCAGACATAATAATAAAAATGAGAGCAAAATTTTAAAAATGCAAGCACCTGTTTGTGTGTTCAAGCCCTTAACTCTGTAAAAGGTACTGCTTTTAACTTTTAAGAAATATATAAACAAGTTAAAAATATATAAGACTAAAGGTGTTTTTTGCACCCTTGGATGACTTGCATTATTTCTTTTGATAGAAAGGGCAGTCACATGTAGGGTAAAGAGACTGAACAGGACGTAACTCCATAATTATGTCTGTGTATCTACTTTTATAGTTCATGCTTGTAATGTCCCACTCACTATTTGATTCTTAACTGGGGTGGCCTCTGTGCATCTTTTCCTGCTCCATCACTTTTCAAAGTTTTCTTCTTAAGACTTTCACTTAAAGATACACTCTTAGGGTGATTCTGCTCAATGTTGCTGGACCTTGCTCTGACTCCTAGTAAGCAAATGTTTTCTGTGAATGGATGACTGGATTTAATAATATCCTGAATTCCAGTAAAAATAAAACATCTGCCTGCAATGAAAAATTATATAACATACATTAATTCTCAATGTCACTTAAAGCAAATCAGGGCTGTGCAGGAGTAAGCCTAATACAACAGTAACACATTACAAGCCATAATAAAATTATATCAGCAGCACCTGCTATCCTGTGACACACTAGCCTATGCAAACATCAGTGGTCTTCTACATAAAAGTTAACTGACGTTTTTGAGGGACAGCTTTTGAGCTGAACACTGTGGATTTCTATCAGATCATTTTTCTTTTTTTCTTTGCTGCCAAGCTTTTGGCCCATTCCATGAGCTACATGATTCTTTTCTGAGAATCTTTAGTTAAGTTTCTTTATTGTCTAGCTCACTGCAGGGCCAACTCCACATGTGATGTTTTGAAAATTGCCAGTTAACCTGCACATATTTGGGATATAGAAGGAAAGCTGGAGTAGTCCTGAGAAAAGCCCTCAACAGCACTGACCAAGCATAGAATTTGAACCCAGTACACTGGATCTGGGATGCAACAACAATAAACATTGCACCACCGTTCAGCATTCTTTTATGGTGTTCATGTTGTTAGTTATATGTAACTGAATTTAGTAAGCACACAAAAAATTAGGTGATCAAGTAACAGACAGGAAAAATCAAAATTGCAATTTAGATCGTGACAGTGACAGGAAATGTGATTTATTTATTTATTTTCACTAGAGATCATTATTTAAACAGTAAATGACAGGTGATGTACCTTGAATTTAAAAAAAAAGAAGATCTTAACTCCTTTCTTCTTATGTCAATGGCCCAAATTTTGCTGATTGCAAAACACATTTTTTGTAAAGAGTTTTTTTGCAAATTTAGTTTCACGCAAATCAATTTGTTAGGTACTTTTCAGTGGCAAAATATATTGTATATTGTAATAGCAATGGCATCTCTACGTTTCAGGTAAATGTGGCATTGCTCAGCATCTCACAGCAGATGGTGCTATTGTACAAAAATGAAATAAGTGGTAAACTTATTAGTTTAACTTACTGTATTTTTTAAATATTTGCAGTAAATTGAAACTACTTGACATATTCTGATTTTTCCAATTTTCCACTTAATGATCAAAGCAATTTCTTATCTAGAAATTATTTTTGGAGTAAGTAAAATTTCCTTTGTGCCTGGTGCTGTCAGCCTGTTTGCAGGTTACTGGGCCAGGCCCTGAGCCTTTGCCATGTTCAGGTGTTTGCTTGTGCAGCTTTAGCTTTTCTGTTGTACCTTGAGGCTGAAAGGCTAGAGCCCATTAGTGGACTATTGGGACTGAATTTAAAGCATGTGCAAATGTCCTTATCTTGTTATTTTGGAATAATCTTCATTATTACCATAAATTACATGAATTGATTATCTACAGTATGGTTTTTATTCTTTGCCCATTGAGCAAATATAGAAATTATATGAATTTTCATTTATGTTTCTGTTGTTAGTATATTTTGATATTGATGTTGAGCTCCCTTTTAATATTGCCCTTTCGTGATTGTATTAAATGACAATATGTTAATAGATCTTTATTTTATATGATTTCCATGGCATTATTCAGGTAAAATTTTATCATCAGTGGTGCTGATAGGCTAACATATTATGAAATGCATAGTCTCTCCCTCACTCTGATCTTCCCACACTCCTTCCATTCAGCTTCATGGGTCTTTTTAGTGCTGGGTCACTTGCATTCACATTAACGCTGCTGACTCCATCTTACACCACTCACTGGTGGTCAGAGTCAACACCATCTCTGTTCACTTCCCCAACTTCTTGAGCTGAACTAATCCAAGCCAGGGCTATGTACAGGGACCAGTATCATACATTATGCTCCTTCACTGCTTAATTATCTCTCTCTCTCTCTCACACTCATTTGCTTCTTCAATAACTCATACATCAGCATGGCTGCTTATGGTGGTATCGCTCCTTCAGACAAAATATCTTTCTCAGCTCTGCATGACCCCACCATAAATCAAAAATGTCACTGGTAATTACATTAATGAATTATCCTTAATTTGAAGTACTAAACATCTCTATGAAGGTTGTTCAATACTCTAGCAAAGTGCACTAATTTATAATTAAGTGGCACATTTGAAACCGTTAAAATAAGTTTTAATCTAAAAAATGCATTATGACTATATTTTACAATAACGTGCCTCATGAAGTTACTTTCCCATTATGGTGTTGGCTGGAACTATAGAACTTACCCCAGCAATATAAGATATGTAGTACTAAAAGCTGATTAAAAGCATGTCTGGACAGGAAATAAGAAGCATATTGGAATTACTAAACAAAGAATATCTATTAACGCACAAACAAATAAAAAGCAATATTAAAAAAACACAAAAAAATATGTTAGTTTGTATTGTCCATCCATCCATTATCATCCCATAGCATACCCCCTCACTACTGAGTACAGTGCAGGTACCAGCCCAAAGCAAAATAAACCAACACTCATTCATACAAGGCCAATTTACAGACACCAATCAACTTAGCTCACATGTTTTGGGGGAGTCAGTAGGAAACAGGAAAACCCAAAGAAAAACTTCACAATGAACATTTAGTCTATTTAGGAGAGCAAGTAAACTTCAAAACCGGTCTGTATTTTGTGCATGTAATTTAAATGTATATATCAGTGTTTTCATTTTAGAGCCAACAAGTTTAATATATCCAGCTGATGTTAGGCATTATTGTGCCAATATCAGCATTGCATTTATTTTATTCCTTTTTGGAAATCCATTGGAAGAAAATATAAAATCTTCAAAAAAAAAAATATTATTTTTATAATCTTTTGGTAAATTAGATTTTTTTCAAAGAATGCCATAAGCTAAAATAAGCCATATCAAGAAGTATAAGAGCAACAGATGTCACACCTGTGCGAATGGAGGCAGCTAAAGGATTCGATGGCAGGTAATTCCACACCAGATTAGGGGGTCCATTCTCTCATTATGGGAAATTTTGCCTGGCCTCCATGACGTCACTTCCAGTCAGTAGCCCCATGATGCCACTTCTGGTTCAGAAGATGCCACTTCCGGTCACAAGCACGAAGACGTAACTTCCTCTGCTTCACTTTAAAAACCCACCATCTCAACCTCACCAGTTAGTTCTGTTTTGGACTCGAACCTATACACATCTGTACTAAGAATTCTTCCATATGCAGCCAGGGAAAATTATATGGGTGGCTGCCCCAAATCTTTTTTGTGGCTCTACTCTCATCTTTCACAACTGGCGTAGTAGGCAGGATGATGGGCTCCAAGAAGTACAAGGACCTGGACCTGTAACACATCCAGGTGGGAAAGTACCATAGTGGAGTTTCTAAGTGGGGAGTGTGTCCTGCGGTTTTGAAAAACCAAGTGCAGGCTCTGTCCCTAGTACACATAACCGGATAAACAAGATACCACTGGGAGTATGCGGGAGGGGATAACAGAGCTGGGCTGGTCCAGATGGGGGAGACAAATGGGACTTATGCTCTCTCAGAAGACAGTGCCTTCCTCTCTACCAAGTCAGAGCCCTTGGCTAAATGTGGGGGTGCCTCAGACCAGCTGGTGAGAATAATAAAACAGTGGAGGTTTGACCCAGAACAGCCCACACACATACAAGCATACTCTGTATGGGCCAAAGTAGGGTACTGGTTAAGGCCAGGTGAAAACAACGCCCAATAAATAGTGGAGCAGGTTTCCTGCTACTTACTACTAAGCCTTCCTGCATAATATCACCCAGCCAGCCTGGGGACAACAATTCAACAACATGGGAGAGATCATGGAGCTTGTGGAGAGAATTAGGATGGCCTTGCAATCTGGGAGGGCAAAACCGTCCCTTAGTCAAACTCAGATGGATTACGTCCCAAAATACCAGCCTGCCCATCACAAACCAGAGCCTGCTTCGAAGTCTCTGGATTCACAGTAACATAATTTACTTGGGGACAAGGGGGAATGCAGATGGAGGGGGAATGAGGGGTGTAGAGCATTTACAAATCCCCTGGCAATTCCACATTTTGGATTGGTACTTTTGAATGATTTCAAAACCACGGCCTTATTTGACTCTGGCATCAAAATTTCCATTGCACCTTGCTGGCATGTTTTACTGTAACATTGACTAAAAATAAAGACCAGTTTAGCCTGCATCCATGGTGAAACCCACTTTGAGCTACTGTTTGTATGAAAATGTGCTATATAAATAAATGTTGTTGTTGTTGTTGGTAAAAGTCTGCCACCTGTGTCATCAGTTATGATGGATCACTGGAAAAAATAACCATGGCGGTCCTTCCAAATCCACCATTCCCAAGGATGCTGGGGTGGGACTGGTCTAAAATTAAAAGTGGTTTTACACATTCCACTCCTAGATCAATTTTGGGCCTAGTTATAGACGGAGACAATATGTCTCAAACTACCTCTGTGCTGTGTAACTAGCTGATGGAGAGAGAAGATGCAACCAATCAATGTGACGTGGCAACTCCTGGACCATCGCAGGTGGAAAGATCATCAATCGTTGCCACAGCCCGACATGGGAGGAAAACAATTACACTATAAATTTAGTATCATTTAGAGAAATGCCAACTTTTTTTAAAAGGGAACAATGGAATGATGATTCATCAGCCCATGCTACAAGATCTTCACTTTGTTTTAGAAAGACAAGACGCAGAGCATGAGGAGGATTTGTGTAGGTTGCTGCTAATTCCAAAGACCTTCCGGTGGCAGGTTTGTGAGTTAGCTCACACCCACCTCCATTTGGGCACCAAAAAAACTTTGAAGAGGATTAAGACCCAATTTTATTGGCTGGGAATTAATGGGGAGGTTCGTCGCTTTTGCATGTCCTTTCCGGAGTATTAGTAACACCAAATTCCTAGGAGGGACCGTGCTTCTCTTGTTCCCATTCCCCTTACTGATATTCCTTGTGAAAGAATTGGGGTTGTCTTAGTAGGACCCCTTGAACACTCAGCTAGATAATATAAATATATTCTTACCCTAGTGGAGTATGCTATTCAATATCATTATTAAATAGATGGTCTAGTGGATAAATCAGACTCTGAAACAAATGATTTGCAAGGTGGTCAACAAGGATGGAAGGAACTGGGATCATCTTCTCCCCTTTGTCTTTTTTGCATATTGGGAAGTCCGACAAGCCTCTACAGGGTTCTCACCTTTTTAATTATTATATGGAAAACAATCCCAGGACATACTAGATATTTTAAAAGAAGGCTGGGAAAAAGAGGCTGTCCCATCTACAAATAGAATATATTGCACAATTACGTGAAAAATTCCCTGTTCAAAAGTCACATTGAATAGGTGCAAGCAGCACATGCCCATTATTATGATCAGGGTAAGACTCTCCAGGAGTTCCACCCGGGGGATTGTGTAGTAGTTCCTACCTCACACACTAAGTTGGTAGCTCACTGACTATGGCCTTATGAATTAAGGAGAGGAGAGGAAAGTACTTGTCGACTATTTGGTGAAATAACCCAATTGTTGACCAGTTGAGCAGGTCTATCATGTAAACCTGCTGAAGCCGTGGAAGGATAAAAATCTGATCGGCCCTGCTCACTCTTTGCTCACAAAAATAACTTAACTTCGGTGCAGACTTGAGTCCCAGACAAAGACGGGAACTGGAAGTACAGATCCAGTCTGTCACAGAGGTAATAAGTAAAAAGCCTAGCAGGATCTCTGTGATTATGCATGGTATTGTGACAGAACCTGGGGTCTTAATTCAAAAATGCCCATATCGCCTATCCTGAGGCAATAAGAGATGAAGTAGAGCTTGAGATAAAGTGCATGCTGGAAGTAGGAGTGATCGAGGAAAGTCATAGTGCCTGTTCCAGTCCCATTGTCTTGGTTGGTAAGCTGGGTGGAAGATGGAGGTTTTGCAATGACTTCCGTTGACTTAATCATGTCTCTCAATTTAATGCCATGAGTGGACGACCTCCTCGAGAGCCTAGATATTTCACCACACTTGACATGACAAAGAGGTACTGGCAGGTTCCTTTAACAGACTCCGCAAAGGCTTAGACTGCGCTTAGTGCCCCTAGCGGTCACTGGCAGTATTGTGTACTGCCAATAGGGTTACATGGGGCACCTGCGACTTTCAAGTACTTGGGGCCTCATGCACAACGCCTTGCATAGAATTCACACTATTTCATGGTGTAAGCACAAAAGCGGAAATCTGTGTGAACACCAACTTCCACGTTCTTCCGCTCCATAAATCCCGGTCAGCGTGAAAAGTAACGCATGTCCACGCGCCTGCTGTACTGCCCCATCTCCTCCCAGAATTACCCCTCTTTGAATATGCAAATAAATATAAATAGCCCTTAAGCTCAGCGTTCTGTGAAAAGGCAATGACAAAAGTACAGGGGGAATAGAAGAAGTTCAGCGAATACCAAGAGGAGGCAAGGAAAAACATATGTGGACTAAGCCCCGGACACAGACAGGAAGACATGGCAAATTCACCACCACACATTTATTTACAATACTAATATTTACAAGTCTTAAAGTGCACACAACCCACTTTCCCCAAAGTCCAGACCCTTCTCACACTGCCTTTTCTCCTTCAGACAGCCTCCACTCTCTTCTCCTGCTTAGTCCTCTCCTCACCCAACTCCAGCCCCGAATGAAGGGAGGCGGCCCCTTTTATGTACCACCGGATGGGCTCCAGGTGCTTCCTGTGGAGCCTCCGCTGACACACCACCGTGTGGCGGAAACACCAGCTGTGTAGCCGGAAGCCCTCCGGGTGTCCCTGATCCTCTTCTCCCCAGCACTTCTTGGTGTGGCGGAAGTGCTGAGGTCCAGGGCTCCCAAGGCATTGGGGCGCCCCCTGGCGGTGACCACGGGCCCCTACAGGGTTGGGCTTCCAAGCCCTCTACCCGTGGCCCCCAGTACAACCACGTCGGTTGCCCCCTCATGGTCTGGATGAGACACAAGCCCTCCTCTGGTCCTCCTGGGCGTCCCGGCTGGGTACCACCCCCAGCTGCGTGCCACACATACTATTTGTTGGTTTAAACAGTGGTATAAACAACAAAAGGAAGTTGATCGAGTGACACAGAGTGTCGGAGAAACTCGAAAGCTCAAGTTCACAGTCTCACAGTGCCCAAAATAAAAAAGAAGTTGTCAGATATCAATGTCACCATGAAAAGGCGAGTTGTAGCCCACCGTCTGAGTTTTATATGAAATCTTAGTAGGGTACAGAGAAAAAAAATAGGCACACAGTGGAAAAAAAAGCATGAAATGTCAACTTTAATCATTTTGTCATTAAAGTAGAACATCATAAACTTCTTCTTAAAACTGTTTAATTTACTAGTTTCTCAAATCCCATCGTAACTAAAGCAGCACGTTAAATGCTTTGTTTGGAGTGGAAGCTGGAGTTCGCAGAGATGTATGCATCTGGATTTTTTGTGCGTAAGCACATTTCTGCTTTTGTGCTTACGTCATGTTAAAGTGCAAATTCTATGCACGCCGTTATACATGAGGCCCCTGGAGTCTTGAATGTAATCATTGACTGTTTTTTAACACAGTAAGTTAAAGTAGGGGTAAGCCTGTCTAGATTTACTATTTTGTAATAACTAGAATAGAACTGAGGGAGTAGAGGTGATTGAACAATTGTTCCAAGAGACCATAGTATTATACAATTCTCAGTGTTTTGGGTGATTTTGGATAAAGTGACTAAAACTGGCAAGTTCAACTTTGGTGTGAAAAATTTTGAACAGATGTGGCAAACTCTAAGTGAGGTACTGGGATAAGTTTTTAGTTGGGGAGAAAGTTGAGGAACAGTGGAAAAGGTTTAAAAAAATGCTTATAATCTAGTACAGATGCTTATAATACATTACATTAATTAATAAGAAATGTACTCCACAGTGAGTAAGTAAAGGGATAAAAACAAATCTACAAAACAAAAATAAAACATTTTATTAGGGATATAAGACAGATACAGTGTAAATATGTAGGGTGTATGAGAGCATGAGGACAACTACTAAAAATGTTATTAGGAAAATTAAAAGGCAGTTAGAAGGAAATATAGCAGATAAGGCAAAAGATTACTCAAATAGATTCTTTCAGAATTTTAGCATTAAAAGAACAGTCAAGAAGAAGGTGAAGTGCAACATGAATAGTAAAAGGGAATTAAAAATACAGGCAGTTAAATAACAAATGTACTAAATTTGTAATGTTCTGATGTCTTCACATGTTAAGAAGTAGATAAGCTCCTAGTGGTAAAAGAGACTACTAAGAAGGTACTGAGAAATTTGGGAATTGTAGAGGGAGAAGTACTGCTCAGATTAAATAAACTGAAATCAAAAATTTTGCCAGACCAGATAATACATACCTTCGAGTGCTTAAGGAAATTAGTGAGTACATATATAAATCTTTAACACATATTTTTAGGAGGTCACAGCACAGTGAGGATATTCCAGAAGACTGGGAAATGGTGAATATGCTTCCATTATATAAAAAGGGTTATCAGGCAAATCCAACCACCTACAGGCTAGTAAACTTAACCTGCATCTCAGGTAAATAAAGGGAAATGAATTATTAAGGAAAAGACTGAGCAACATGTGGCATGAACAGGAGTTTTACTGAACAGTCAGCATGGGCTCAGACAAGGCAGGTCTTGTTTTACTAACAAGTAAACAAATAAGCTGGAATTCTATGAAGAAACAAAAAAAAAACATATAATCAGAGCAACACATCTGATATTATTTATCTTGACTTTCAGAAAGCATTTCATAAGAGGTGAGGCATCAAACTAAAAGAGGATGGAGTTCAGGGTGTAGTGTGTAGATTTGTTCAGAATTGGCCAAAACATAGGATGCAGACGGTTAAGGTGCAAGGAAACTTATCAGAATTGGGTGGTATTAAGTGTGCTGTCCCACAGGAGTCAGTTCTAGGGCCACTGCTATTTTTAATATACTGGATGTAAATGATTTAGATAGGGATATAAATAACAAGCTAATTAAGTTTATAGACGATATCAAGCTTGGTGGTTTGGGAGATAATCTAGAATTTAATGAATCATTACAGAGGGACTTGGACAGGATATAGTTTTGGATGCACATTTGTGCCTAATGTAATTTAATGTAAGTAAATGTAAAATATTACATGTAGGAAGTAAAAGTGTAAGATTTGAATAAACAATGGACGGTTTGAAAATTGAAGAACACCTTATGAGAAGAATTTAGGAGTAGTAGTGGACTCGACACTAACAACTGCCAGACAGGGTTCAGAAGTCATTAAGAAGGCTAACAGCATGATGTGTAAAGTACAAGTCAGAGGAAGTTATGCTCAGGTTTCATAACACACTGGTAAGGCCTCAGCTGAAGTATTGTGTAGAGGTCTGGTCTCCAGGCTACAAAAAGACAGAGGTTCTAGAAAAAGCCTAGAGAAAAGTAACTAAGCTGATTCCAAGCCTACAGGGTATGAGTTATGAGGAAAGAATAAAACAGATGAGCCTTTTCAGTTTAAGCAAAAGGAGATTAAGAGGTAATACGACTGAAGTTTTTATAATTATGAAGGGAAGTAGTACAGTGGATTGAGACTGTTACTTTAAAATGAGAACACGGGAATACAGGTGGAAACTAGTTAAGGTAAATTAACATTAGAAAGTAAACCTTCACACAGAGAATCATAGACACATGGAATAAGTTATCAAGAAGTATTGCAGACAGTATGACTTTAGGGACTGTCTAAACTAGAGTTGATTATTTTGAAGGAATTGATTGAGTAGGAGTGGTCGGTGTTGTTTCTCTAATGCTCTAAAGCACATGGTTTTGTGCAATTTACCTCCTTAATTACATAAAACTCTATCATAATGGAGTGTATATGTGGCATAGCGGGTCCACGGCTCAGAAGAAAAGCCCAGTTTTTAAATAGATAATCACCGCACTCACGACTTATAGAGGGGGCATGGTAGTGTGGCCAGAACAGTTCTTGGAAACTACGTGAGGCAGGCGTTTCCTCGCTTATGTGCACAGGTGAGGAATCGTCCACATCCGTAATTGATGCCGGGAACTGCTAATCGCCACTCCTGTGTCACGTCCCTATTATACATAGAAGGAGCGTGAGTGCAGAGGGGGAAAAAAAAGAGGAAAAACAGAAAGGGGAACGTGAACAGGAGTTAAGAGAGAAGAAGACGGCAGGAAGCTGAAAGCCACTGCATGCATATGTGAGCGAGTGACCAAGTGAAGGCAGGCTCACTAGAGAGAGCAGGCAGCTGAGAGAAGAGTCCCTTGGGAGTGTTAGGCCAACACTCAGAGGCAGCTAGAAGTTGTTGCTCCTGCTGAACGCTTCTGAGGAGCAGGAGTGACCAGAAGGTAGTTGGTTCGTTGCCAAAGGTACCAGGAGTCAGGAGGCTTGGGAGGTGGCAGCCCCAACTTGAGCGCCATGGTCGCTGGGGAACCCAAGTCATAGTCTGGAGAGTCCTACGGAGCCAGGGACTGCAAGGCTACAGACTAGAACGAGAACATCAGCTGCAGGTAGGGTGACTCCCCTGGTGCATAGCCTGGATGGGAGAAGCAGGGGAGCTGCCAGTAGAAGAAGGCACTGCTTCCAGCCGTAGTATTTTAACCTCCACCTTTTCACTGGTTTTTAATAGATTCTTTATTTAGTGACTTTTAGAAGCACTGCACAATTTTTTTAACATAGTTTTTGGTTTTGTTGTTATTAATAAAAGCACTTGCACCTTTTTGCACCATCACCTTGCTTTGTTGTGTCCTCACTGTCCAACTCATTCGGCTACATTACCAACAGTGTTGGGTTCAAGAGTTCCCAATAGGGATATGGGAGCATTGGAGCAGAACCAGAGTCGTCATAGTACAGTAAAGTGATAAGGAACTTTAATTCAAAAAATAAAACAGTTTCAAAAAATCTAAGATAAAATGTCATATTCGCAATTTCCTTTGGACCGAAAATTCCAAGAATCTGTCAATAGTATGTGAGTTGGGTGTAGTCATGAACTGTGCATGCCTACAGCCTACATAATCAGTCTGACAAGTGGCTTCATGCTGACTTCACCAAGTGCATATTTTTGACATGTAAATCCAGAAAAAAGTCAATGAGGCTTTGATGCAGTAAGAAAAGATGATTACAGAAAATTTTAGCGCTGGAACAAATGTATTTTGTCTCAGAGTATTTAGATGGTGACCAAAATGGAATTGCTGTAAGTTGTATATTAAAGTTTTTTTTTTTTTTATTCAACAAAATTTTTGGGTCCCTTTTGTATACCATGATTGTGAAAAAATAAATTCAACTTCAAAAATACCAGACTTTCCTGTAATGAGGGCCAAAGCTGAAGGAAGATGCTGCATGATAAAATATGCACCAGTGACAAGAAAGTGTGTGACATGGCCTTCTTTTACTGACTACAAGCTGAATCCCACTTTGTTTACTAAACATTACGAAATTAACTTGGACTCTCTTTCCTCTAGTATTGATTCCCTTATGGATATTCATAATGTATCCACTCCTGAAGAACTTGTCTCACATTATAATACTGGACTTAATGGTATTTTTAACTCTATCTGTTTCTTTCTCCTTCTCTGCTCCCTGGTTCACGCCTCAACTTCGGCTTTTGAAAGCCAAAAGGCTGGTAACTTGAATGGCTGTATAAAAAAACTGGACTCTTTGAGATGTACAAAGAGATGTACAAAAGCCATATACTTTATTACAAGGACTGCATTACCCAAACTAAATCTAACTATTATACTCACATTATTTCTTCCAATGAAGGCAACACCAAGTCATTGTCTTCACTGCTTAATAATATCACACAACCCCCGGATTCTTTACCTTCTCACCTTTACTCAAATGATTTTTGCAATTCCCTTTTGTCGTTTTTTAATGAAAAAATCCTAAAGATACACCAGTCTCTCGATACAGATTCTTCCAGTACTTCATTTGAATTTCATCCACCAACTCACTCATTTTCCTCTTTTCAGCTTCGTACTTTCTCAGAAATCTCAGATCTTGTCTGTAAGTCTAAGCCATCCACCTGTCAACTGGACCCACTCCCTACAGTTCTAGTCAAAGCCTGCCTCCCCTTTCTGGTCCCTCTTATTTCTGCTATAATCCACTCTTCTCTCACTACTGGTACTGTTCCTTCATCTTTTAAAACTGCTGCAATAACCCCAATATTTAAAAAAACTGGTGCTGATCCGACTAATTTCAGTAATTTTCATCATATTTCTAATCTACCCTTCATTTCCAAAATTCTTGAAAAAATAGTGGCTATTCAACTTCATTCTCATTTATCTCAAAATAATCTGTATGAACAGTTCCAGTCTGGTTTTCATCCCCTCCACAGTACAGAAATGGCGCTTATAAAATTTACTAACAACCTCTTTATGACAGCTGATTCTGGTTCAATTACTATTCTCATCCTTCTTTATCTGAGTGCAGCCTTTGACACTGTTTGTCACACTACTCTTCTCAATAGATTATCTTCGATTGACATTACCCTCACTCGACTAGATTGGTTCAGATCCTACCTCTCAGGCCACACTCAGTTTGTTCAGCTTAAAACTTTCACATCCCAGCCCAACACTGTTACTTCAGGTGTGCCCCAGGTCTCTGTCCTGGGACCCCTCCTTTTCATTATTTACCTTCTTCCCCTTGGCCACATCTTTCGTAAATATAAAATTAGCTTTCACTGTTATGCTGATGACACCCAGCTCTATCTCCCTAGCAAACCTACTGCTTCCTTTCCACTCTCCTCACTTATTGATTGCATAGCAGAAATGAAATACTGGTTTTCTTCAAATTTTCTTAAATTAAATAGTGACAAACTTAAATTAAATAGTGACAAAACTGAGGTTCTCTTCATTGGTACAAAATCAACATTATCCAAAACTGATCATTTTTCCTTACTTATTGATAATTCCTCTGTCTCAACTTCCCCACAGGTAAAGAGTCTGGGTGTCATCCTTGACAGTACGTTATCCTTTCAGGCCCATCAATAACATCTCCCGATCTGCATATTTCCACTTGCGCAACATTAATTGTATTTGCCCCTCCCTCACTCCCCACACCACTGCTATCCTTGTTTATAGTCTTGTCGCTTCTCGTCTGAATTATTGTAATTCCCTTTTCTTTGGTCTTTTTCGTGAATCCCTTTATAAGCTTCAATGGTCCAGAATTCAGCTGCCCGCATCATTACTAGAACCCCCTCTATTCACCATATCACTCCTGTCTTGCAGCAGCTTCACTGGCTTCCAGTTAAGTTCCACATTCAATTCAAACTTTTTCTGTTAACTTTTAAGGCTATCCACAACCTTGCCCCTCCATATTTGTCTGACCTCCTCCATGTTGCCATTCCCTTCCGTACCTCTAGATCCTCTTCCTCCATCCATTTGACTGTCCCCTTCATCCGTCTTACCATTATGGAACTCACTACCACCTGAGCTTAGAAATATTGAATCATTTTCACTTTTAAAATCTAAACTCATTTGTTTAAGACTGCTTTTTCTCTTTGACTACAATTGCGCTGTCTGATTTAAATTTTTTGTATTTTAATTTTGTTTAAAATGTGTGTTTTATCTATTGTTCAGTGTCCTTGAGTATTTAGAAAGGCACCTATAAATAAATAAAATGTATTATTATTATTATTATTAAATGATCTCTTATTCCCAGACAAACAAAACACATTCTGAAAAGGGTCTGATGTACATAATGACATGAAACAGCAGGAATAAAATGAAGATGTGTGCCTTCAGCCACCTTTTATTATTTACCAGCATGCAGCTTCTTAGAATACATGACAGCCAGGAAGTTTCTGGACCTGCCATTGTTTTGTACTTATACTTAAAACCTGTGCTAGTTGGCTTCCTTACATTTTCATTTTCCAATTTAACAACTGTATTGAAATGGCCATTGTGATACCTATTCCAAAGACTTTGACTTTCTGCTGACTTAATTACTACAGACCTAAAAACCTAAAATGTGTCATAAATAAAGTATTTCAATGATTCATAGCCAACTTCCTTCCTTCCATGCACTTGGGCAAGGCCGGCATGTTAACCAACACCCAGTACAGATCCTTGCCAGGCATGAAACAATGTACTTAATTAATATACAATATTTATCTCTAAACAAACTTCACCATATACTGTATATACCTGGTTGGGATAAGGATGGATGTAATTTACTTCACAATACATGAGCTAAACGTATTTTAAAAAATGAGAAATATTATTGACACATTTCCAGGATACATTCTAAATATAGGTCAGGCTTCTACCTTCCTCACAGTCTTATTACAAATGCTTTTTTTTGTTTGTTTCATTTCTTTCCATTTGTGGCCTGTATTGTCATTTAAATGAAAGTCATATTGTATGCCTGAACACAGCTTTTAATAAGATAACGTAAATATAGAATGGAGCACATTTTCTACTCAATGTGCTGTAGCGATCAGTGATTTGTGGACGATTTGTTTTTTTTAATGACTCTTTTCAGTGAATAAGGGGAATCAATTTCTGAGCCTGAACAAAGTGATTCAATAAAGCTCAACGGAAGTCCTAAAGTGCATGTGTGATATTGTAAGCCTCTTCTGTTTAGACATTTAAAGTGCATGTGTGAGTACTGCCTGTCTGATTCATAATTCTCGTTCACTTCATATATGATTTTTTTAATTATTGGTGAACAAGAACATTGTTTATTCTCTCATTCAACATACAAGTACAATAAAGCAACAAAACATTTATGGTAGAATGTGCAATTATTTTGGTAATAAATTCATTCTATTTACACAGCCCAAGATACAAAGTACAAACTCATTACTTATATTAAATTTCTGGTCACTTAAAAAATATCGCTCTGTTACATGAGTGAAGGAAAACAATCGCACTTTTATACAAACTAGATATCATTGAGGTGGTTCTTTATTTAGATCACTAGCCTATTAAGTTAGTTTGGTGATGGTGACAACACAATTATAATTGTACCAAAACATCCCTCTAAACATAAACATATAAGCTTAATTGAGGTCCCTGAAATAAAATGACCAGACAAATATAACCACAAAATTTGTAGTATAAAAACTGTAAACATTCAGCCATAATTTCTTTTCATAGCATAATCTGTAATCTAGGCAAAGAAGGCGATAACATCATTCATCAAAGCATGATGGTGGAGATTTTCCAACCACAGTCTGGCTATAGAGATCCTCAAACTGTTGTGGACTGGGAGTTCCAAAAGCACACAAGTCCCAAAATACTTCCAAAATTGCCCACTAGATAGTATTACCATACAAATCCTGAAAAGAAACAAAAAGGTCCTTGGGGAATTTTTATAAAATGAAAAATGTATTCTCATAAAAATGCTAAAATAAAATGAAGTTCCATTGAGCACAACACACAAAATGGAGTTGCCTAAAACAATAAGGCAAATTGAAGCAAACAAAGTACCAATGCAGAAATCAAGGTTTGGTTAAAAAGCAGAGCACAGCAAAACATAAAATTTACCAAGACTCCAAAGCACATTCTGAATGAACCACCAGAAACTATGGGAGACGCTTCATATTTTTAGGGTGGAAGATAGTTCCTGGTGGTAATTAGCAGGTGGTCATGTCTCTTTAGGAACCACCCACAAAACACAAGGATCATAAAACAGGCTGTCTGTCACACACGTGCGAGTAGGAGGCAGCTAAAGGGCTTGGGTAATTGTAATACCACATCAGACCAGGGGTTGGCAGGGTGCAGTTCCTTGCAGACCATTTCTGGGAAATCCTGACAGGTTCCGGTGCCTTTGATGATGTCACTTCCAGTTTCGGTGCCATGGATGATGGCATTTCCGCCGCCAACAACATCACTTCCTGTTCCGGCCCCTTTGATGAAGTCACTTCCCTTCAAAGCCTCCATCTTGCTTCTAGTTAATCAGTTCTGTTTTGGAGTCAGTCTTGTGAACAACTCTGTTCTTATCTAAACCTTTAGAAGCCAGGGATATTATGTGGGTGGCTGCCCCAAACCTTTATGATGTCTGGTGTCAATTATTATCACACAGACATTGACAACAAATCAGACAATAAACAAAAGTAATACTAACATAGATAAATTGAATACAAAATATTAAAAAATCATGAAACATGACTTTGAACCCAGCCAGGGGAGAAATCATGACTGAAACATGACATAAACATGCCAGGAACAAATTTGAACAGTGTTATTATTCAAGTCATAGATTGTGGAGGATGACATTTTTTGACGTTTCACACTTATACTTCGAATTAAATCAGCCTGTTTTTATAATTGTACTTTTATGCAGTACTGTAAACTAGCACATGAAATTGAACTGATTAAATAAGACATCTATTACAGAAACTAAAATTAATTCAAAATAATTCATTTTAAGCTAAAATTAATTAACTAAAATTAAACTAAAATTAATTCAGAAGTTAATTAGGTGCAAAAACAGGTCACTAATTAAGAAAAGGGTTAGAATGAAAACCTGCAGCCACGGTGGTCCTCCAGAACTGGAGTTGGGTACCCGTCATCTATTAGAATTGGCTTCAGGAAGATGTCCCCACCTAAAAAAATGAAAAGGTTTTCCAACTGTGCACTGAGGGTAGGCAGCTGCCAAAGTTGGTCAATGAAATCAGACCACCATTTAATCATAACATACACTTTCTGATTCCCTCTTGTGTGGATTCTGCGTGTTCTCTTTGTGTCTGTGTGTACTTTGATTACTTGTGATTGTTTCGATTTTGTTTTGATAACTGCACGGTTTAGTTTCTTTTTATTATTTCTTACTAACTTACCAAACCATAGACTAATTCGTATTATATTTAAAGAGCACAGTCACAATGGATTGTCCTGCTTTTATCATATTCAGAAATTACACTTTCTCTTTTAATCTAATAGCTAACTAGTATTGATCTGTGAACAGGTCTAAAAAATAAGCACTGCAGACATTGCTGAACTTGTCTTAGTGGAAGATGTGGATAACTAGAAGTCCTCAGAACAGCTCTGATCACTTGGCATCATGAGCTGACCAGTTTGCAGATATCCTGCTCTGTAAAAATTTGAAGACAGGATGTAGCAGATTTTGGATATATATCAGTACACAATATCAGATTTGAAACACTTGCAAAATTAATTAAATCAATTCAAACACTTTTACCTGCAATCTGAATGTAGTCTCGGTAGGCTGTAACAACATATAGAGTCAAACCCAGTCACTATAGAATTTTGAATTCATTTTTACCATTGCAACTATTTTCTACCATTGCTCCAGGATTGCTCCCCAATACCCATAGATGGTATCTATGCAACATATAAAAATCAGGAAAATGAACTGCAATATTTTGAACTGCATGCGCTGCTTTGATTTTCAGATACTCACAGTGAGAAGCAGATACTCACAGTTTGAAGAGGCATTGTGAACTGCGTCATGCAATGTTTTTAAAGAGTGTATATACAGTAAATGAGGCAGTTATACAGTAAATGAGGCAGTGAATGTGTATGCAATTCTTAAGGTGCACACATGTTGGTATTATATTGTATGTTAAAACAGTTTCAGAAAAATGTCACTCTTGTCAAAGTGCCATCCTAGGTCATCACCTCCTCGCATCACCCACATGCATGCCCTGAATTCGGATCCCTGCCAGTTTGCCTGCAGGGATGTAGATGAGTAAAGAACACAGTGAGGCTACTTGGCGTTCTTCAACACCTCACAGAGCACACATTTTTGGATCCTATTTATTGATTACACAATTATCCATGTAAAGTTTTTTTGACAAATCATTATTTAAAAGATTTAACCTTTTCTATTACAGTATAGAATCTGGAGAGAGTGCTGTGCACTGCTTCTAATATCTCTGATTGCCACCTCAATATTATGGACTAATTCTACTTTAATAGACTACAATGTGTGGTAGGGCTGCTTCCTCTCAGTAAGGAGACCCAGGTTCACGCCCCGGGTCCTCCCTGTGTGCAGTGATGTTCTCCTTGTGTTTGCGTGGGTTTCTTCTAAGTGCTCCATTTTCCTCACACCATCCAAAGTGAATTAGCAATGTTAAATTGTCCCTAGTGTGGGGTCGGAAGGTGTGTGTGTGTGTGAGTGTTCTCCCTGTGATGGAGAAACATCCTGTTCAAGGTTTTGTTTCTGCCTTGTGCCCTATGCTATAGATCACAGCCACCCACTTGAGCCTGATCGGGCTTAAGCGGGTCAGAAAATTACATGACATGTTTGTGGGTAACAAATTACTATGGTATTTCCACATAAACTTGTGGAGATTATGCTACCTCCAGTAACAAGGCAGTCAGGCAGATGAGCAAATACTTAGGATTTCTCACTTTGTCAGGTAAATTAAGTTCTTTCAACAAAAATCGATAGAACAATTGATATAGCAGGGTGCAGTAGTATGAACTTACATTCTCCACCTGACCTAGAACAAGTTAAAGTGGATGTGGAACATTAGCATCTATTTTGTCAAGATACTGCATCTCTTAAATGATTAACCTAAAATGACCTGGGTCAACCAAATCTTTAACTGCATTTTTATATGTGTTTTTAAGCACTACATTCAATTGGATGTTACAAGTGAGCAAAATTTATTGATGTGGTTTTAATAATTTTGTTTTTTTAATATATTTTATTACTTTAAAAAGCATCCAAAAAATCTGTTCCCTATTATTATTTCAAAAGAAATGATCTTTTCCGAATATTAAATTTAGTTATGATTTATTTGCATAAATAGTTAAATATAAGAAATCCGGTAAATTATATAAATAACTGAACAGCTACAGACATTATTTTATGTTGGGGGTTCCTCAATTTATATGGAGTTTCCATGTTATATTAAAACACGTTAAACTTATATGGAGTTCCCATGTCATATTAAAACAAGTTAAGTTAAAAGTATTTCAAGTGAAAAAGATGAACACTTTGAAATGTGACAAAATTAGAAGAGAGACTATTCTACTGAATAGGCACAGTAATTTAATGAGAAATCACTGGAGAGGTGAGTTCACACTTTAGTACACATGGGGACAAATTAGTTTGAATCACTCTAGTAACCGCCTCCAAGAAATACAACTGAGAGTTCTGCACCATTATCTTAGCCTTTAGTTAAACTGCTGAAGGAAATTTGTATTAAACAGTTCTCTGTACAGAATCCGTCAATAATGAGTTTTGCACACTATATGCCATTTGCATTTTGTACAATCACAAAATAAGATACTCTCAATATCCTGTACTTTAGATTACCATTCACTAGGTATTAAATTCTGTGGTGGACTGGCGCCCTGCCCAGGGTTTGTTTCCTGCCTTGCGCCCTGTGTTGGCTGGGATTGGCTCCAGCAGACTGCCGTGACCCTGTAGTTAGGATATAGCAGGTTGGATAATGGATGGATGGATGGCTAGTTATTAAATGAGAGTTTTTATTAAATAATGACAAATGATTTGCAGAAAAAAAAAATATAAAGCAACAGATCAAACAAAAGAAAACCCTAGTCTTTACTCTACAGGGCTTTTGCCCCTACTTTCTCATCTATCAAAGCCACAATAAATTAACTTCTGGCCTGTAGCGTTATATCTTTCTTCCTCCATGACACTAAACATCGCCCCATTCATTTTAACTCTAGACTTAAAGCACTAGTGAAGTACAGTCTTTAAATACTATGCTGTCATAACTTCCAGGTCAAGCTCTCCAACCCAATAAGGCCTGCTGATTAGAATGGCACTGGATGTCCTTAGTGTCCCTGCACTTCCAAATCATCATGGGCCAGGTCTCTAAAGCAGGCTGTGGGATACTTTCTGTCTTCTGGCAGGAAGGTCCCACTTATTTCAGCCGAGAACTGTGTAATCTTCTGTTTTTAGTTTTACTTGTTCTCTTTCACTGGTCTTTAATGCCACTCCTCTGTCCACTGCCAGCGAAATGCCATTCCTAAAAGCCTTTGAAAGTTGTGCATCTTAATATGTATAGCTGTATACTTTTCAATAAGAATGAAGCTGTAGGAAAGGAAATGAAATTGAATTCTCTGGAAACATGACAAATATATAAAAAATTGTATACTGTTTTTAGCATTCCAGCATTAACTGAAACAAGGAAGATCCAGTATCTACACAGTCAAATACATGTTTTAAAAAATTTTATATAATTAGAATAATAATTAAACAGTTACCTCCTTACATTAATCTGTTTATTAACTGACGCTACCAATTTTGTGAATGTAACTTTTCTATTTCAGGAGCCACAGAGATCTAGGGCCTAATTAAGCAGCACCAGACACAAGAGTAGAACCAATCCTGGAATGGCTGCCAGTTCAGTAAACAGCACACATATGCACTCACCCATAATCAATCATCATGTCTATTGTGAGGCACCGATAAACTTAACATCTACAATTTTTGGGAAGCAATAATGCTATCAAATGTGCAATTGTGCTGCCCAAGTAAACTTTATAAAATTTAAATAATACTAAAACTGGTCTTTGTATTTATTTAACTTCATCTTCAAACTTCTGGGTACATGCTGAGATAAAAAGTATTGTCCTAAGGAGACATCACTTTGGTTACCCATGGGCATTTTTCTTGTATTGAGGTTTATCAAAAAGTTTTTAACCTGAAGCTGAAAGAGAAATTTTAAGTGGCAACTTATTTGATTCTGTGTGCTAAAATATATGATTTCCAAGTTGTATTTTATAGTGTTTGTTGCTTGTTTCGGAATCATGTGAACATGGCCACTGGAAACCACAAAATTAGGTATCATGCTATCATTTAATTTTTACATTTACCAGGACATATCTTCTTCATATGTCTCAGTCCAGAAATTGGCTGAAGAATTCCATCAAGATCACCCAGAGTCTGGCTGGCCTTCATCATTTTGCATCCACAAAGCAAAAGGAATATCAAATAGTAGAGTGTGTGAGTCAGCAATCAGTATAGGGATTAATTATTGGTTGGTTAAATCCAATATTCATAATAAAGTAATCATGAACAAATAAATGTTGATTATAATAAATGATTATAAATGTCGTCAGGTTTCCTGCCTTGTGCCCTGTGTTGGCTAGGATTGGCTTCAGCAGACCCCCGTGATCCTGTAGTTAGGATATAGTGGGTTGGATAATGGATGGATGGATGGATGTTGTCGGGTGTCAAATGGGAATAGCTACAGATTACAACACTATCACAATATGTGCTGGAAAATTCTGAGTGAGGGTGTAATATCTTATCTATCATGAGATGAAATATGAGGGGTGTGCCATGAAGCACAAATGGGAGAATAAGAAGAAGAAGATAGAATTTGAATTTTCTCCAAGGGTAAATTTGGGTTTTTACAGAAGCTGTTCAAATTGTACAAACCATCTGAAGTGGAAATTTCAGTATTTTCACAACTTGTTTCTTCAAGGGGCAGCTGCCAGTATCCCTTATTTAAATTCAAGGTAGAGATGTAAGACACGTGACAAACAGATCTTCTACTTAGGACATCAGATATGCATCAGATTTAGAAACATTATTCAAGCCTCTAAATTCTGTTTGAAAATGTATGGCTCTGTGATGTTTTAGAACCATTACAATGTTCTCCTGCTTTTGGGAATTACCATTAATTCACACCTTTAATTTTCTTCCTGATGAATGGCTGTATAAACACATCTAAATCTTAACACCAGGCTCCATTATTATTTTATTTTTGGCAAGGAGGGGAGACATAAGACAGTTTCCCCATGTGACTGTGCAATAAGTAAATGCTATGGTAGTCATCAACGATGAAATATCACATGATACAGTAAACATGTCTTTATTGTAACATGAGCTGTTTCAAATTGTGTGACTGTCATTCCTTATAATACTTGTGGTGCCTTTTATGCACACAGTCTATGTGTTCCTTTTATAACAGCATATTCAGACTGTGTTAAATTTCTGTAGAATGTTTGTTTTGATTAGGCAAAAATGTATCATTATTGGTGGAAGGGGGAGGCACAAAACTCTAGGGTCATATGTATGCTCTGACTGACTCTTAAATAGTAACTCTACGGGATGAGGCTTTTTTCCATTCTCGCTATATACATCAGGTTGTTTCTAATACTGCTAAAAGAACATCCATGATAGATTTGACTTTAATTGACTTGCCTTTAAAGAGTCAAAAACTTAAGTACTGAGCTGCTCTACCTCAAAAACAATATGAATATACTGTGGAACACTTTTGCAAAATGAGTAATTACAATGGAATGAGTCCACACATTTAAACATGCAATGAACTGAGGAGGAATGACAGGTAGGCCAGCTTTCTAGTAGGTAGGCAGGAAGGTCGTATTTTAGGGCAGGAAGTGGAAGAGAGGTCATCATCTGGGACCAGATATGAGATCAAAATTGGAGGCGGAAGTGACATTTTCACACAGGTTTTCCTTCTGGAGGTCTGTAGAAAGAGAAAAAACATGCATTTATGTTCATTGCCAATCCTCGATCCGGCATGTCATTACCGAGTTGAGTCCTTTGACTGCCTCCCAAGCGCACGTGCTTGACATCATCTAATCTAATCACAATTCTGGTAGATATAGTGCACTGCTAGATTCATGTCAAGCAAGCTGTTTAATGCATAACATTCATAGTAGTAAAAATGGCAAAATACTTTTCTCAGCATTCAAATTTTAAGAAACCTAAATTTTACACAGTTAAAGGAATCATTTTAAGCAAACTTTTTGTTTTGCCTAACTGCTTTAGAGCAAGATAAAATCATTCAGATATGCAAGGAGACCTCTAACTTTGACTTAAAGCACCACGTGTTTCTTCATGTTACCTAAGACAGAATGATCTAATTTCCCATACATAGAACTATTGCTGTTAGATTAGCATGTTATCAGGTATATACTAAGGATACTTTTGCATATTCATAACTATAAAGGCTTTGTCTGAACAAAGAATTATTAGTCCAAACATGATTATTATATAAGACTGACTTCTTGTATGGCATATTACGAACATGTCTTTGTTAAATAATTTGTTATGCTTATACATTGCTGTAGTCTAAAAAACCTGTTTGTGTATGAGTGTTGATTTGAACTGAGGATTAAGATTTTCCCTAACAGCGCTTATTTTGGATGATCTGACCTTATCCTGAGTGCAGAATAATGCTAGGAGAGCACTGCACACTTAAAACTGTCTTTTATATGTAAATATTTTTTATAATTTACAGAAATCAAAATCTTTACTATGTGCTATGATATTTTTTTCTTAATGCAAGCACTAGTGGTATTAGCAACATTTAATTTATCATGGCTGTCCTTGCCAAGGTGATAGCAAATTGATTTGTTCCACTGTGTGCTTAATTATATCCCTACTTATGTCTTTTGTCCCTTGTGGTTATGCAGAGCTTTCCTAATTGAAAAAACTGGTGAACAACATAGGCTGCTTCTATAAAGTTTGATTTTATGCTTTAAATGAAGTAAATACAAGAATATTATTTTGAAACCATATTAAGGCCTAAATGGTCATGATGCTTTAAAAGTTGTTCCAAACATTTAATCAAAAGTGTTCATATTTCAAATAAAGGTAAGCAGAAGTTCATCTTATTTGGAGAAGCAAGCAAAGACTTTGCATTATGCAGATAAAAAAATAAATTTTAACTGTAACAAAATGAGCTACAGTCAAAGTTAGTAAAGGCTCCTGGACTGGTCACAGAAAATGATAAAAGTATCTGGCATGATTAGTATCAGTAATTAACAATAAAACAATCATCCATATACAAAACATGTATGATATTTCATACTTTAAAATATGCTTTTAGAAAAGGGCTTTTATTAAGTTTGAGTTATTTTTGTTTTTAAAGAAATTGCGATAAAAAGTAAACAATACATTAGTTAAACAGAAAGATACACATGAAAATTAAAAACAAAACACAAAAAACTTTGACACAATACAAACAGCAACTCCTAGAGTAAGCTTTCACATCTAGAAATAATGTACCAAAGCATTCTACCTCTCACCACTCATTCACTCTCCCTATCTTTCTCCTCATAATTCTTGTATTGTTGTAAATATTAAACAGCTAATTCTCCCACTAAACCTTATATGGGAGTACATCTCCATGGTCAATGAAAAGTTGATGCTCAAATGATCAATATGAATGGACTGGGCTCCCTGTTCAATTCTGTTTACAAATTTGTACAAAATAAATCCACTCTTTTCCGTCACAGCCCTGAATCAGATTTTGCTGTTTTGATTTTGCTGATTTGGAAATGCTATGTTGAAGAGGTCCCACTTCAGATTTATATAAAATGTTATTTTACCCATGGTGAAGTATAGTTATGTGTTCATATGCCTATTCTGTTCCTTTTCATTTCATGAAAGTGACTAACTCCGTCTATATACAGTATTTGCACATTGTTCACTTTATATAGTTTTTGATATTCTTCACAGGATCTTCTTAATATAAAATTCATTGTTATATTTTTCTTAACATAAAATACACACCAGAAGAAAAAGACTATGCAAACCAAACTCCACAGCACCAAGCATACTTTATTTCTCCACCATCCTTTACCCATCACCCCCTGTGGCTCTCTGTATTATTATTTTAACCATATAAAAAATGATGAATAACAAACTATTTTATTTTTATTCTCTTAAAGGTAACTTTTCTCTCTTATCTTGCATATAATAACTAGCACATAATGAGATAATTTCCAAACATTAACATCAGAATCAGCATTTATTTGTATATATTTTTAACAGTATTCAATACTAGTGCAAAAAACATAAGCTTTCAGAAGCTGGGTAGTAAGACTGAGATTTTTCAAAACCACTGAGGTGCAACAAATTTGGCTAACCTTTTTTTTACATAAAAATGGCAAATTAACAGAGACATAAACTCCCTCCTTGAACTAAGACAGCTATCCTGTGTGGCTTGGAATTGTGAAATCTTTAATTTTCTTCTGTTTTTCAATCAAAAAATGTTTGCATCAGGTCCTCTGACAGCAATAGGGCTTTCACAGGAGGAACATCCTGCTTTGTGTAAAATGTCCTGTTGTAAAGAAATGCACAAGATGCAGCCTTGTAGTAGTGTGTTTTGTTGCCCAATACAAAAGAAAGACGTTTTGGACAAATGGTTTCCAAGGATTTCCTTTCAGTGATGTGATCTTGCGTGCAGTCTTTCAGAACTCTATTTAGATGTTTTACCACTCTGTTTGACTCCAGATTGATGCTCTAGAATGCTTTATGTTCCTTTTACATAGGAAATTAGACCATGCTAGAGAAGTGAATCATGGGCCGTTGTCTCTATTTCTAATGGGGTGCCATGGTGAGTGAAAACAGAAGAGAGAAATTCTAAACAGCAGAGGGAACTTTGGATACAAAGACAGCCCATATATTATAATAATTAAGGTGAACCAATGTCTCCGTGTAAAAACTGTAATATAACAAAATGTCCAATTTTTAACAGGGTTTAGCTTAGGTACAGTATATTGTGTATAAATGCACAGAAGAATCTCTACGGGGGGATTACTCTTCAATTTAATGCATTAAGTTCAACAATGCAATATTTGTTGTACTTCTGAAATATTTGTTGACTCACGTGTGATCACTTGAGTAATAAGTTGTGCCCCATTTTGGCACTATGTTAGCTGGTTGACCTAGTTATAATCTACAAGTGTGATTGCATAATGACAGTCCTACATCCGTCTTCCTTTTCAAATGGACCTATAATGTCTATTCCAAGTTTTTCCCATGCTTCTTTGAGAAGTGTTACAGATAATAGAGGTGTTGCATGTATCTTTGCAATCTTATCATTACTTTGACATGTCTGGCTAGAAGCAACAACATGTATCACAAAAAACTGTAACAAATATAATTGTTACCTAGTTCAAACTTTGTCTTGATGGCATTTGTGATCTAAAGCAATCACTTTAAACACATAGAAAGTGGCACAAATGGCTGATGTGGAACCTGGTAATTTAGCTGATCATTAACTTGTGATGGATGGATATGGAAGTATGGAACTTTTTCTGTAACAACAGCAATTCACTTTTATGGCCTTTCACATTCTAGTTGTCAACATAATGCTGTCAGTTACAGACATCTAGCACTCTTTGTGATGGTGCAGAAAGCAAATAATAGCCATCTGCTCAGAATGTGTCTGTGTATCACTATTAAATGCATTATGTAAATAAGTTGGGACTGGTGCATCTGATTAAACTAATCAGGAGAGCAGGATCACATGAAGCAAGGGCAGGACTATTCAGAATTAATTTCTTTATATTGTCAAAATTCTTCTGTGCTGACAACATCAAACTGAAGGGAACATCTGTCCTGAGACATGCTCTCAAGGTCTTCACCCTTCAATAGTAATGAGTGTGACACTAAAGGACGCTGTTGCTCCTCCTAACCCTCAGACAACACGTCCAGACACCAGGTAAAACACACTAGAAATATTTTAATTTATTTTCTTTTTCCAATGGTGCTACAGTGCACCACAATCACCACTATAAACCAATTAAATAACAATACAGTAAATCATTCCTCCACTCCCAGCTGCTCCGTCACATTCCCTCCCAACTCCGGCTCCCCTTGCTGGGTTTCCCAGAGTCCTTTAAATAGTTCTTGAGTTCTTCAGTCCATGTGATTCCACATCACTTCCGGGTCAGATAAAGGTTTATATTTTTCTTCAGCCCTGTAGTACTTCTGTTCTTCTGACTTGGGAGTACTTCTGGGCTATACAGGAATTAAAAATCCCCTTGTCTTCCTGTAGCATCCCACAGTGGCCCCCAGGGTCCCCAACAGGGCTGTGAAACTGAACTCGATCTCCCATGGTGCCCTGCAAGAATCCTGGGCACTTCTATGCTTCAGGGGAGACACCACCTAGCAGCCTGGATGTGTCAGCCGGGATGAGCTTCCGGCCATCCATCATATGAGGTATGAAGTCTGCAATTTTTGGGGTTACTGTCATGTTCATTAATTGTTTCCCCCTAAATTATAATACCGCCAAGCAATTCTGAACAACATTTTTTGAAATAGAAGTACATGTGTAACACAAAACAATATATTATAAGTAGAGACTGGCTGAAGCTCATTTATGTAGTAGGACTTGAAAATCAGAAAATGTACATTGTGGCCAGAAGTGGTAATGGCAGCTTGGAAACTTAAAAAATTGTGGGGTGCCAACCAGGCTGTCTCGCTTATTTTCCAGAGTCAGAAATGCAAATCAAAGAAAACAAAAAATAGATATTGCAAGTGTTGTCTATTCAGCTGGCTCATCACATAATAACTACTGAGAATTTGTTGCTTCTAGCGAAGCTCCATCTCGTGGTTTCTCTGGCCAGTAAATGATACTTCACTCCAGGACACCAGTGGTATTACGGCAACTGAACTGAAAGGGGTGGGGTTAAGTGCCTCCCTTGGGCAGCTTCTCTGTGCTGCAGGGAAAGAAAGAGACAGCATTATTAGTGGCATTGCCACCTCTTGTCCTGTTTTTTATTATTTAATTTAAGTAAAAAAGAATCCTGCAAATATTAATTATACATTGAAAAGTTCTGTTTACAGGATTTATTTTTTACTTAAATTAAATAATAAAAAGCAGGACAACTTTCAATGTATAATTAATATCTGTTAAAATATACTGTATATTAAAAAAATACACAGATGATACAGTGAAAAAACTGCACAAACCCAGATGCTTCATGAACATAGCCTACCAAAGTATTCAGCATTGGGTTTGCAGAACTGCATTTTAAGTATCTGACAGGCAAGATTTGAGTAAGGGCCCGATAAAGCATTGACTGACATAGAATTACTTGACAATAAAATTCTATAAATGGTAATGTTCAGAGCTCAACTATAAGTAGCACTTGGGTGTGTCGATTTTTAAAAGCCACTGTATATCTTGTCTAGACCAGTGATTCTGAAATTGTTTTGGAAAAAGGTCTACATTGATAATATGAAAGATTTATCAGACTGCCTAAGCCTAACTGTTTCTTTTGCTTTTAAATTATCACATTATTTTACTGCATGTATTCATGTAAAAATTACTTATATAGAAATTCAACTTTGCAGGACTTGCAAATATTGAGAAATGGTGGTTAGAGTGACAGCAATAAAACAGAATAAGCAGCATGCATCACTGCTATCAGAGATACGCCACAGGGAAAGTAGGCATTTATATCAAAGTGAATTTAAATGACTTAAGGAGCTGCAGGTGAGAGGAAAATAGCTAGCTGGAACAAAGAAACAAACAACAAACAAACAAAAAAGCATAAAATAAAGATAAGGAAGCTGGCATGTAAATTTCCCCTTTGGATTAATAAACTATCTATCTATCTATCTATCTATCTATCTATCTATCTATCTATCTATCTATCTATCTATCTATCTATCTATCTATCTTTCTTTCTTTGCACTAAGCTTTCCATATAATGTAAAGGAACAGGGATGAGCTCTACTAATGTAAGATGAAACATAAAATGTTAAGAATGTTATATGTGTTTTATTTACAATGCAGTTAATTAAAAAGATTTTTCTAAAAATTGGTAAAACACAAGACATAACTATAGTCTACTGTGATATTCATAAATGAGACACAGTTTTGATTCAAGTTCTATTTTACTTTTAAATACAAGTATATGCAATTACATATTGGAGTAGTCATTAAAACTATTACCAAAATCCAAGATCTGAGATACACCTCCCTACACTAATAACTGGGATTTAAATGTGTTTGCCACCTTACAATACTTTTGAGACTAAATTCGTATTAATAACAGCCAACCACAACTGTAAGGAAAGAAGAAGATTAGCAATGAGTAAAACTGCAAGGTCTCATTAAACATGTGATGAAAGTTAAAAGATTTTAAAAGCAGAGAAGTCCATTCCAAGATACTGTATGCAAAGCTTACAGTAGCCAACAAAAAAAGGGACTGGTCCAGTTTAATTACTATTAAAATAAAAGATGTATTTAAAACTATTCAAATGTTTAATGTTTAAATATTTTTGTCATTGCTTAGTTAATTAGGGATTTATTTGAATTATTGACTTTTTGTCAGGGTGTATTTAGTGGCAGATGCACTGTTACCTCTATATGAGAGATGAATGGGCAAACTCAACATAAACACTGATTTCACCTGAAATTAAAATCAAGTCCTTGGATTGCTGAGGTAGCCATACAAATGAAGCTGCCACTATGTAACCCAATTTTTTTTTCTGTTAGCGTAAAATAAATTAACAGATCAGTGTACAATAATTTACTACACACTGTAAATGAAAACTGAATATGCTATCTGAGAAGCTTTTTCTACACTTAGATGATCATAGACCCTCTCATCAGGTTTACAGAGGTTTGGATTCTGGCAGTCAGACATTCTCTTTTTCCCACTTGGTTGTAGAGTATTTGAACTTACAGTTAATTTTATATTAAGAGACTACTTAACTCCATATTTTCTGAAAGGGGTCAACAATTTTCACAATTCTGAGATGATTTGTTCCTGATTGCATTTACATTTTACATGTACTTATTTTGGCTCTAGCCTTTATCCAAGGTGACTTAAAACATTTCAGATAGAATTGATTATGTTTCTTTTGTTTTTCCAATTCAGGCGCAGGCATGTGAAGTGACTAGCTCACGGTCAAATAACTTCAATACCAGACATTAGACCCACAACCTGACAAGAGTGAAATCCAAAGTCTTTGCTCCATGCCACACTGCCTAAAATGTTTGAATTCTGCTAGATTTCAATTTAGGAAACTTCCTGTGTCACATTTCTAAGATTGTTAACTTGACTTTTTCAACACAGGTTCTCAGATTTTAAAGAAATGTAGCACATTTATTTTTCAGAGTAGGTTATCAAGAAAATTCCATTTTTGTTGAGCTATCTTGAAAAGAGCACACTGTACATATTTTTGATATTTCAAAATCTTTGAAAAGCATTGACAAATTTATAAAATCAGCAATTTTAAAATAGAGAAATAATTATGTGCGCCTACAATCATTGATTAGTTTACTACTTCATGAGAAAGGTGACTTCATGTTATATATTTTGTATATTGTCCTCTTTTAATCCTCCAACAGGTGCTTATGAAAGCAAAACAGATCTGTAATAGCAGTTAGTCAATAATCAGGAGGAGCATGATTTAATTGCACATTCAGCATGTTCCTGACAATTTAATTCAGGGGCTCTTAACCTGGAGTGTCCGTACCCCAAGGGGGTGCGAGATGGCATTTCAAGGAGTGTGACGAAGAGGAAGGTTGTGTTAAGATTTGCTAAAATTGAGTGAGGTGCATTTTCCAACTTATTAGTGGTGCACTCATTGTCTTACAGTGTGCCATCATTTTTAGGTCATTTATACGTTAGTGTTCCTGTTCTGTGATATGCAATTGTCCTGTGAATGAGAAACAGAAATTCGTGTTCTCAATTGGTTCCTTGCTGTGGGCGAATCGTTCGTAAAGGCGAATAACTCTTTTATGATGCAACCAATAAAATTAAAATACTCTAACTTTAAAATTTTGTTGATTCTTTCTTTGAATACACCTGAATACGATGCCATGCACTATTTATTCTTTATGTGGTTTGCAAAGGTTTCATCAATAAATATAAGGAATAAAACATTACCAGCAAATGTGGACAGTGCCCCAGGAAAACTCAGGGAGGAAATACGATTACTCTCTGAAAAATGACAAAATGTAACAGAGATATGGAAGTTTTGGGTAAATTCAGGAAAGCTAGGTAGAAAGATTTGCTTAGATTGATATTTCTTTTACTACTTTTTATCCTAACAAACTTTAACGTAAACTTGAACCTGTTTATACTTCCTGCAGTGGGCTGGCGCCCCGGGGTTTGTTTCCTGCCTTGCGCCCTGTGTTGGCTGGGATTGGCTCCAGCAGACCCCAGTGACCCTGTAGTTAGGAAACAGCGGGTTGGATAATGGATGGATGGATGGATGTTTATACTTCTCTTGGATATTTGGTTTAAACTGTTTTAAACTTTCTTGATTAATCCTGAAACAATTATGACTAAATATGAATATATTTAATAGGGCATAAAGGGGTAGGCTCTTGGGCACCCACCCGTTAACAAACTGCACATATTCAACATGTGTCATCCACTAGCACAGGAAGAAAACAAAAAGTTCTACCCAGCTTGCCAGACAAATATCCTGCAACAAAAGCCAATACAACTAAAAATAAAGCTTTGAGATCTGTAATGATGTGCAATTATGAATAAAAAAAATTTACAGTCTTTAGCATCTGCTAAGATAGTCCATCTCAAGGGAAAAACCTTTTTCTTGCAATATTAAGGAGCCTTTGTGGAATACAGTTAGGGAGTAACCTGTTAAAGGAGCTTGGGGATAATAGCTCAAGGAAGATTATTTTTTGATTGTGAGGATGAATCTTTGCTTCTCATTATGAGAAAAACAAGGTTATAGAGATACTACATATATCATTTATAAAGAATCATGTAAGAAAAGGTTCAATATACTTTAATGGTTATTGGCTTGTGGCATCTGAAAGGTAAGGTTTGAATTACTGATCACATTGCTCTATCATTTTGATATGATTTTGATGTTTGCTAGGTATGGCTAAAATGCAGCTGTGATTTTATTTGTACATTGAAGTAGATTTGCAAAGCAAAAAAAAAAAAGTACAAAAAAGTATTAGCTAATTTACACAGAAAGCAAATCATCATTCTCTATATCAAAATGATACTGTTTACTTTAGCATTTTCACATAGATATTTGTAAACCAGAGCACCTTTTGCACCCAGTACTGCTGGCATAGATCATAGACAGCCGGAACCTAAATTGGGCTCATTGGGTTCAGGAAATGAATGGATAACTGTTTTTATTTACTTTACTTTTTTAACAAGACATATTTTATTTGTTCTAATTAAGTGCAACATTTTTTTTTTAAACTAGTAAAACCTAAAGAGGTTACAGGTATTGTGCAGGTTTTAATTTATGCAGTAGAAAGCCACCCTGAGAGGCCATTTCATCTACTGCAGGTTCAAGAAAAACAGCTAAAAAATAGCCAGAGGTTCTCCAGGATTACTAATCAAAAATTTATTGCTAATATTCTACAAAAGCAGCTGTAAGTCTATAACACAATTATTGTATTTCTTACATTTTTTTAAGTCCATAGTCTCCATCACTGATTAGATGAAGCCATAGTGATTACTCTAATTATGTATAATTAAAAACCCATGTTTTTATGCAGTTTTATATAAATATTTACTTCAAAATTTAATTATAAACTCTGTAATAATTAACAATATTGTACAAATATTAGGCTTGACATTTAAATACAAAATGCTTTGTCCAGCTGACTAACAAAATAATTTCTTTTTGCAGGATTTTCTCAAGATTAAGAATGAATTTAATGAAAACAAAGACTTTTCAAGAGACACTTTATTGTTTTGAACTTATCAATGGATCTTGTTCTAAATCATTCAGACCGGCCTTAATAAATGGTGCTATGTATAGTTTCATGTCTGGAACGATACTAGTAACAATTTGTGGAAACTTAATAGTTATAATTGCAATCTCACATTTCAGGCAACTTCATTCTCCTACAAATTTTCTTATCTTGTCCTTAGCTTGTGTGGATTTCCTTTTAGCGGTACTTGTCATGCCCTATAGTATGGTTCGATCTGTTGAAACCTGCTGGTACTTTGGAGATTTTGTATGTAAAATTCATTCCAGCTGTGATATGATGATGTCAATGGCTTCCATTTCCCACCTTTGCTTTATTTCCATTGACCGCTACTATGCAGTATGTGATCCTCTGCGCTATAAAACAAAGATTACTACATTAGTGGTGTCTCTGTTTATTGCTTTCAGTTGGCTTTACGCAATGTGTTTTGCTTTTGGAGTAGTGTTTTCAAATGTACAATTAGTAGGCATTGAAGACTTCATTTTATCCAGCTCTTGTGTTGGAAACTGTGGTCTGATTTTTAACAAGCAGTGGGGAGTACTTGTAACAATTTTTGCCATTGTTATTCCAGGAACAATTATGATATTTTTATATATAAAAATCTTCTTAGTTGCAAAAAGGCACATCAGAATATTAAATAAAATGCCAGGAAGTAAAGTTACACAGGAGGAAAAGAAAAAACAGAAATTCCAGGAAACAGAAAATAAAGCAGCAAAAACACTGGGTATTGTAATGGGAGTATTCCTGGTGTGTTGGTCGCCCTTTTTTATTGCCACAATCATTGACCCCTTTGTTGGTTTCACTACACCACCTGTGCTATTTGATGCCTTGGTGTGGTTGGGATATTTTAATTCAACTTTTAATCCTATTATATATGGGTTCTTTTATCCATGGTTTCAAAAAGCCTTGAAAATCATATTAACAGGTAGAATTTTCACAAGGGGTTCATATTCCATAACTCTTTTCCCAGAGCGACTGTAAAACATACAGTTTCTGAAACTCTAATAAAGTCTAATAAATACATATTTTTCCATATAGTAAATAATGGTTACAGATGTTCTCAGATTTGGTAAATAAACAATCATGTTTTTAATAAAGTATCAGCAGTTTTTTGTATTCCTGTTTTTTATTAAAAGTAAAAAAAATACTATTAGTAAAGCCAACTTAAAATATATACACTTCCTGTTGCCTTTTTAGAAGAATATGTGCTAATTCATGGTTTTATGTGTTTTATTTAAAAAAAACGTTCTAACAGTATATATAGTATGTTATTTAAACCAATTATATTTGGCTTGGTGTTTGCAAGAACATTATAATATCTAGGTAAATCAAATCAGAGACGGATACGTGGCAATAAAAACATTGCAAGCAATTTGTAAACCTGTGTTACTTTGCTTGGCTCCCTCGTTTCTAAAATGCAATAGGTCTTTCTGTCTGCAGATGGTGAAAAACACTCAGTTTTACGCTGGTAACAAGTGCCAGAAATGAGTGTTTATTTTATTGTAAATCCATCCATCCATCCATCCATTATCCAACCCACTATATCCCAACTACAGGCTCACGGGGGTCTGCCAGAGCCAATCCCATCCAACACAGGACGCAAGGCAGGAAACAAACCTTGGGCAGGGCGCCAGCCCACCCCAGTTGTAAATACATGTTATGCCTTAATTTTTATACATTTGATATTACTGTCATTTTTGTTAGAGGTGAGGCTAGAAACAGAGGTGAAGAGGACAGTTGCCTACTCAATATCATCTTGGCAGAATGTGGGATGCATGATTTAGTAGAGCTTTTCCACAGAGTGAACAATATGATTTATCTTATCAGTATTTCTCCATTCTAAATTATTGTTCTTTTAAACCTTCCAGAAAGGATAGGCAACTAAGATAGGCTCTGTAAACCTGTAAACCCAAAAACTGAATCTGCTGAAATGAGTTATATATAAAAATGAAACACAAAATAAAATATTAAACTTTAAACTTTACATTTTTTATTAACAGCATATGATAAAAACAGTTTATAGTATTTGTGAAAACTGTACTGGTTCATTTAATGTCTGATCTTAATAACTACATATTCCATAGCAGTGTAGTTTTCATCCAGGATTCATTAATTACCACTTATTGGAACTACACTTATTTTTATTAAGGGAAAAGAACATGCTTTAAAATGGGTTTAATGAAGGCTTCCTTCTTATCTTCAACAGTGGGCCTTGTATTAATTGAATTCATTATTACACTGATGCAAAAAATGGTCTTTCTGTGTCTGCATGGGTTTTCGTACACTGATTTTTCTCCCACTTTCCAAAAACATTTGTATTTTCAGCATGGCCCTGTATAGCTGTGTGTCATTGGCACCTGAAACAGACTTTCACCACATCCAGAATTAGTCCCTGACTTGTACTAGACTGACATTGAATTATATGAACAGGTTCGACAATGGTTTGTTATATACTGTAAGTACAGAGTATGGAATGTACTCTGTTGCTTATAACAACTTCTACTTCCCAGAACAGACTGCTGTATTGTTGTGAAGAGGATATAAAAGTCAAACTGAAGTCATACCCAAAAGTTGAAATGATATGACATCAGAAGTTAAAACGCTAACCAAAAATCTAAGATCTAAATAATACAAGGAAAATGTTTTATTGGAATCACAAATCTAAATAATATAAGCATGTTTATTAACCAGGAAAATGTTTTACTGCAAGAATGATACACCAACACAGATTTGCATCCAATCACAGATACCAGAAGGTTTATGGAGCTGACCTTTATACCCATAACCCTGGACATCACCCATAGCAATGCCATAGCAACTGGCACAGCAAAAGTGCACAAAATGGTGGCATTCAATGTCAAACAAAATGTCACTGAAGCAAAACAACAACTATTTATTAATTTCCCAGATACTCGTAAAAATGAAAAACAGATGTTATTTCTGGATTCAATGGCATAGAAACCCCTAAACAGATGTAAATATTGTGGAAACAGAGTCCAAAATGGCACAAACCCTAAAGAAAATAGCATATCATACCATTCAGGACTGGCTTGCATTGATTATTTAAGGTATGAATTTTAGCGTGTTGTTTCTGATGGCATCCAGCAAGTTATTTTTGGCTGTGGCTCCCATTGCTCTTCATGTGATTCAGGTGTATTATGGCAGGTATCTCATCACAACGTCTTATTTAGGAAAAATGTACACTTTTTGGGACATCAAAGCTTTGATTTATTTTTAAGACGGACAAATTAACTTAAGGATCTCATCCTTAAGTTCATTTTTGACTTGGCAATTCTGTTTTTTGTTTTGGCTTTGGCAATTGCAATGCTCTGACTCTTTTTACTGACTCCTAGTTGCTGACTACTCTTATAATTATCCCATTAACTTTTATTACACCTTAGTTCTATTAACCGATCCTAACACCTGTGATTTGTTTGTCTGAAACTGACCCTATCTTAACACCTCTAGATCATTTAATTTGTGACAATTTTATGAACCACTGCAAATCAAAATGACCATAACAAATGCAACAGGTAACATGATTACTTTTTTTTTTTAACTAAAATAACACCCCCTGGAGCCATCACCCTATCCTAGCTATATAGGAAAAAGGGTCTCCACATATCAATCAATGGCCATCCAGCCTACAAATGTCTGTAAATGTAAATGTTTTTCAAAGTAGAGAACTTTACTTGTTGATCTTTAACAAGTCCAAGAAGAACCAGAGACAGTGTACAAACGTTATTGGGCTCATTAGTGATTATAGACTACGAAGGAAAAATGACATATTTTGGATAGACTGACTCCAGGATATTGGGGGAGAGGATGAGGGGCCACCTTTACATAGTCACAGTACAGACAAAGAACTGTCGGATGCTTTATGTGGAGTAGATGCAAGTTTTGAATGTGAAGAACAAAAGAAATTTAAAAAAGGGTGAAGACAAATCAAAAAGGTGACCCTAAATTTATAGCAGGAGGTGGCATAGCACTACCTAACTTTCTGTTCTACAGTATTACTGAGCTAATATTTGTATTCATAAAATTGCAAGCCCTTTGTGAAATCTGCACTTGCTTGGTTTGTAATAGAAAAGAATTGGGCTGTAAATATTTTCACTATGCTTTTCTGGATGCTCCAGTCAGTCAGTCATTTTTTAACCCACTTAGTCCTGAACAGGGTTACAAGGGGTGCTGGAGCCTATCCCAGCTACCATAGGGCACAGGGCAGAAAGAAGCCCTGGACAGGGCGCCAATCCATCGCAGGGAAAACACACACACCCACACTAGTGCCAATTTAGTATCACCAATCCACTTAACCTGTATATCTTTGGACTGTGAAAGGAAAGTGAAGCACAAGGAAGAAACCTATGCAGACACAGAGGGAACATGCAAACTCTACTCAGAGAGGACCTGGGACACAAACCCTGGTCTCCTTACTTCAAGTCAGCAGTGCTATCACTGTGCCAACATGCCACCCAGATGGATGCCAGTTAACATTAGTTATTAATTTACCAGCAATCCTGTAGTTCAAATGCAGGACACATTTTAAGGAAGAGAAGCACTTATCTCTTGCCCCTATACATGATAATCATAGCCTAATCATGTATAGATATTTAATCTATGGAAGAGGGTCAACATTGTGACACTTAATAATATATTTGCAACCTTTGAGCAATTAAGCCACGAATATAAACTTCCAGATACTTTGTTAAAGGTATCCTAGACAAGCTCCCCCACCTTTCACAGATTTCTCTGAACAAAGATTCTGTGAAGGTCTCTAATATATAATAAAAATGTCAACGTATTTATCTTTTGCTTATCTTTGGTCATTCTACTAAAATGTCTAGTTCAATATGCGCCAAGCTTGGCATAATTAAACAAAAAAAAATTCACCAGTGACATATCTCAGTTTAAAACTGTCCAAAATGCACTCAAGGCAAAATTAAATCTATGAGCAATGCCGTCAGGCACCTTTTTCTTATTACCACACTTCTTTTAACTTCACTTGTTTGTTGTATTTTACAAATCTTGTAATCGATATTTAACCCACTTCCTACTATCCAAATGACTTGAAATTTTGCACACTTACTCACTTCCGAAGATAATGCATATGAATCAATAATCAGCTTCACTAATTGATCAATTAATCCATGTTAATTAAGAAATTAAATTTTCATATGAAGAAAAGTTAAAGATTTCACCAATAGATGCCGCTAGTAATGGATAGAAATATTAAAGGAAGTGTTAAAATACTGATTACAAAATGATACTAAAACAAACCCAAGAATAAAAAGTTTAAAATAATATATATATATATAAAAAATACTTTATAAAAGTGTACTAAAAAGTAAAAAATAAGTCTCTCATTGATCACTCGTAAAATAAAAGCGTGGGCACTTTTCATCAATCAATAAAATCTTAGCAAAAGTTTGATTGTAGAGCATCTGTTACTTCTCTATCTGCATTTTTTAATTCCCTTTTGCTATTCCTGATGAACTTCACCTCCTTCTTGACTATTCTTTTACTACTAAAATACTAAAAGAATCTCTTTGGGTTTCCTTTCGCTTTATCTACTATATTCCTCTGTAATTGCCTTTTAGTCTCCCTGATATCTTTCTTAATGGCTGCCCTCATGTTCTCATATGCCCTATGATTCACATTGCAGTTATTAGTCCTACACTCCTTTTTCAGCTATTTTTTCCCTTGCACTTTCTTTTTCAACTCTTTATTAATCCACTGAAGTTTTTTTTTTAATTTCCTACTAATTCCAAATTTAGTTTTGCCCCTGACCTGTATTATATGTAACCTATTTTAAAACATGTTCTACTGCTCCTCAGCTGTCAAACCACTTAAAAGCTTATCCCAGGCTATCTTCCTTTGATTTTGACACATCTGCCCAAATTTTGCCCTACCAAAGTTTAACTTAACAGTTTTAGTCTTAGTTGCTACACTCTTCCTAGTGGTTTAATCATTTCAACACCCTAAATTCTATCCTGATTATTACAAAATACTAAATCTAAACAGGCTTCACCCTGTGTTGATGATTTAACATACTGTATTAAAAAACAGTCACTGGTTACTTCTAAAAACGTATTTTGTAAAGTTATCACAGTTAATATTTGGGTACTTAAAGTCCCCCATGACTATAATATCCCCCTGTAAACTGTATGTTGAAATTACTGGCTGCATTAGCAGTCTATAAATACTCTTAAAATAAGGTCTCTTTCCCTAATGACTTCTAGGGCAGCCACATGTCCTTACAAAGATGGGGCTCATTGTCCCACTGAAGATGACATGCGTTTAAATTCTTTTTGACATAAACAGCAACCCCACCTCGTTTTATTTTCTGTCTATCCTTCCTAAAAAATGTGTCTATGTTATTCTCATCCTCATTTTTGTTATTTAGCCAGATTTCCATTATTGCTCTATTTTAGTTATGCTCTTCTACATGCAACTCCAACTTGCTTGTTTTATTTTTGATATTTCTAGGTGTGGCAACCTGCAAATGCTCTCAATCTTCTCCTCCCTCCTAGCATTAAGGCAAGATATTTTTAATGTGTTACTCATTTTAATGTGTATTTAAACATTGCGTTAGAATTTACATTACTATGCATTTTTAGTTTTTCACAATTGTTTGTTCCTTCATGTACAATTCTAAAACTGTCCTGTCCTCAGCTCCCTGTCCCCCCATACCTTGGTTTAAGCAATCCTCAACTAACCTACTCATACACCCCCGCCCTACCACACACCCACATTGGTGCCACCCCATTTCAGATGTAACCCTTTGTGGTGGAACATATGCTCCAAAATGAGTCCCAGTGCCCCATAAACCTATACCCTTCTAGCCTACACCAAGATTTGTGCCATGTGTTAAGCCTGCTAATGTCCTCAGTCATACCTGGACTTATTTTGCTGTGGGAAACGCTTCCCAAATTGTTTCCCACCAGCAAGCACAGTACAAAGCACCAATAAAAAGCATAAAGCACTTTGTTTTCTTTTCTTTTCCTCTTCTTTCTCTCTCTCACTCTCCACCTCGTCCTTTCTCCAGCAAGCTTTGTCTTCTCCTTGCCAACCCTGGCACCCAGAGCAGTGGCAGCTGGCTCCTTTTATGTAATATTCGGCAGTACTTCCAGTGTCCCCAAGGCTTGGTCTGGAAGCACATCTAGGTAAGGTGGAAGCCCAACAAAGCAGGGCAATGCAGTCCCTGAAGCACCCCCTGACAGCAACCCTAGAAATTAATAGGACTGAGCCACCAAACTCCAAGTTCAACATGCCCTGTGGTAATCCGGGGTGCTGTAGCAACCCAAGGGGGATGCCATCTAATAATCTGGGGGAGATAATGCTCTGAGCATGCTTTCTACCCTGGTCCTTCCATCACAAAGGCGACAAACCTGGGTAAGTGCACTGGCTGTCCACCACACCAGACTCTTTGGGTAATTAAAGTCTGTGATGAGAATAATATGCCCTGCCTTTTTATTGTATTATGAAATTGACACATATTGGAACTACTTTCTGTTACTTTTCTGAGTAGGGTTTGTTTTCTGTTGGCTTCTTTTCTATGAAGTTGATGAAGCACACTGGCTTCCTTGCAGCTTTTTAAAAGTTCCCAGCATAAGAAAGGAAAATTGCTATCAGTGGTGGATGAAGGTAAAAATATTTTCATTAGCAACATTCAGATCAGCATATTGTTTTGTGTTCAAAACTTTCCTGAAATATGACCATATTACTATGATAAAATATAATGGAGAAAATAGTACTATACTTTTTGTAGCTCATTGTTGGATTGCTCTGCAGACTTGACTGGGAAGAGCTCAAACAGGAAGAGTGAGCACACAGATTAAAAAATGTCAACACACTGAACATTTAGGTTAAACATAAGCACACACATGCAATGGTATGTCTGGACCACTGCAGGGTGACAATGGCTATCCCCATTAACTGAAGACAGGCTGGAAACACCAGGCACAGAAACAAATTTATATGCTGCATTTAGCACAATTTAAAAAAATATTTAATAAAACAAAGCTGAATTTGATATTATCAGTTGTCATAGACAAAAGACTCAGGAGTGTTTTATCTACCTTTGATCAGGTAAGAATGACCGGGAAGAATAAAAATGTGACACAGTTGGTAACTGCCTTTACTTCTTTTCCTTAGAATGAAGGAAGATGGTGACATCTCATTTGTCATGCTGCTGGAAGCCCTGTCCCTTCTGGTCCTTCCACTATTTAAGAAGGACAACCAGAAGTTGTATTTCATTTTTTACTTTCATTTCTAGAATAAACTGCCTCACATTATGTCAGGTTACCAGGCTGGCAACCCAAAACTTTGAGTGTTTCATCTTCATTAAATTATACCTTTTAATAGAAAGTTAAATTATTCAGAGGGTCTTATTACTTACTTTGAGACCAGGCACTGACAGTAAGAAAGAGAGGAGAAAGTTTTTTATATATATATATATATATATATATATATATATATATATATATATATATATATATATATATATACAACAACAAAAAACCTCAGCAGCTGTTCCCATGGACATCTCACCTTGCTCCCAGAGGAGCTGAATGACTTCTTTGCTTGTTTTGGGACTTGTAGCCCAAACCTGGTCAGTGTTACCAGCACTTAGCAGCAAGTAGAGCAGTTCTGTAGGTGATAGAGGTCCATTAAGTGTAACACTTCAACACTAGAATTACCAGAGCCTACGAGAAAACTCGTAAAACCAGCCCACCTGAAATCCTTTCTCACCTCTCCGTCAGCGTCTTTTGTCCTGTAAATGTGTCGATAAGCAGCAAGCAGGCTGCTATTTCATTTCCCCGCCCCCTGCCGCAGTTCAGTTCGCAAAGGAGTTTCTCAGTGCTCAGTGTTTATCTTCGAGTGAAGTGCTGGAGCTTTATAAGGTAAAAAAGTACATTGTCATTTGGAATACATACATTTCATGTCATTTCATTGTCATCAACAATCTCTGTAACACAGAAATGTTTTTCATGTTTTAGTAACAATTGACAAAATGTAGACATGGAATGTATAATGTGTAGTGCCTGAAATACAAATATGAAATAAACACTTTAACAAAAGGTATAAGTATAACAAAACAAGTGCACTTTTATTCAAGAATTTAACCGCAGAAAAAAGAAAGCAGTTTATGGTAGGCGGTTCACACGATAGCTTACGTGGTGCAATGCTAAGAACTGCTGCCTTCCAATCAAGAGGTCGCAGTTTCGATATCAGCTGCTTCCCAAATTTACCATTTTGAGTAGTGATCTACTCTTATTGTTTATATCATACAATAAAAACATACATTTGATTTGCATCTGTAAATTTATAGTACTTGTCAAAGTTTTTTTTTCAGTTTTATTCTCTCACTCACGTTCAACCTTACACACCCGATATCAGATGCCTTTTTTAGATAAAGATGTGGTACAAACATGTTTTGTTATACCCCCCTCTTTATTTGAAAACTGTGTCAGATGTTGTGCGTGAACGAGACTGGGAAAAGTGTGGATATGGATGTGAGTGTTGTGTGTTACTGAGAATGACTGTGGATATGAATTTTTTTTATTCACTTTTATTCTTGAGTGTTCCTGCTCACGCTGAATTAGTATGCACCTTCTGATTCATGATGTCAAAGTTGCACTGACAAAAAAAGACAGACTTAGGTATATATGACATTTGGAATAATTCATTCTAAGACCTGTATTGTACATTTCGGAAAACGGTGTTGCACTAATGCAACATTATATTTATTTGCATACCTTCATGCAGTTGTAGTCATGACGTGAACGCGTTTATTTTTTTTTTTTTCCAATCTTGGCCAGTGTTCTCATGTTGCTGCATGTTTGTATTTCTTTTGAACTCCAGGAGATGCAGAGGACAGAATAGTACAGAGAGGTCAGTTCCGCGCTATATACAATCATCAGATTCAAAAGTTAACAGTTCCCACACACACCCAAGGAACGTCCTTCCTACATTTACAACATGTGTATAAGGTGTGAAGCCTGAAGTCCAAATCTATCTACTTTTACAAAAGGTACAAGTATAACAAAACAAGTGCACTTTTATTCAAGAATATAACCAAAGAAAAAAGAAAGCAGGTTACAGTAGGCGGTTAATACGACAGCTTGAGTGATGCAATGCTAAGAACTGCAATTTCCAATCAAGAGCTTCTGGGATGGATGCTGGCAGCTTCTCAAGTTTACTGTTTTAAGTAGAGAGCTGCTCTTATTGTTAATATTATACAATAAAAAAATACATTTTATTTGCGTCTGTACCAGCCGCTGTAAATTTATAGTACTTGTCAAAGTTAGCTACTTTTTATTTTGTTTTATTCTCTCACTCGTGTTCACGCTCCCACAACACCTCCCTGCCCCCCCAAACCCCTGATCTGACGCTGTTTTCAGATACAGATGTGGTATAACAAACAAACTCCAGAAGATAAAGAGGACAGAATAGTACAGAGAGGTCAGTTCCGTGCCACATAAAATCATCACGTTCAAATGTTAACAGTTCCCACACACCCAAGGACTGTCCTTCCTACATTTACGATATGTGTACTTGTTGCAGTGTACACACCTCTCTGTGCTGTGGTTCCTACAACTGCATGAAGGTATGCAAATGAACATAATGTTGCATTAGTGCAACAACATTTTCCGAAATGTACAATACAGGTCATAGAATGAATTATTCCAAATGTTATGTATACCTAAGTCTCTGGTTTTTTTTTTTGTCAGTGCGGCTTTTGACATCATGGATCAGAAGGCGCATACTAATTCAGCATGAGCAGGAACACTTAAGAATAAAACTGAATAAAAAAAATTCACATCCACAGTCATTCTCAGTCACGCACAACACTCACATCCACGTTCACAGTTTTCCTAGTCTCGTTCGTGCACAAGATCTGACACGGTTTTCAAATAAAGAGCGGGGTATAACAAAACAAGTTTGTACCACATCTTTTTCTGAAAATGCCATCACATCGGTGGAGGCGTGTGAAAGCTTGAATGTGAGTGAGAGAATAAAACTGAAAAAAAACCTTTGACAAGTACTATAAATTTACAGATGCAAATCAAATGTATGTTTTTATTGTATGATATAAACAATAAAAGCAGCTCACTACTCAAAATGGTAAATTTGGGAAGCAGCTGTTATTGAAACCGTGACCTCTTGATTGGAACGCAGCAGCTCTTAGCTAGCTCTTGCACCACACAAGCTGTCGTATCAACTGCCCATGGTAACCTGCTTTCTTTTTTCTTCGGTTAAATTCATGATTAAAATTGCACTTGTTTTGTTATACTTGTACCCCTTGTGAAAGTGTTTATTTCATATTTGTATTTCAGGCTTCACACATTATACATTTCATGTCTACATTTTGTCAATTATTACTAAAACCTGAAAAACCTTTCTGTGTTAACAACATTTTTACAGAGATTGTTGATGACACTGAATAAACAAGAAATGTATGTATTCCAAATGACGATGTACTTTTTTACCCTATAAAGCTCCAGCACTTCACTCGAAAATAAACACTGAGCACTGAGAAACTTCTTTGCGAATTGAACTGCAGCAGTGGGTGTAGGGATGGGGTAGCAGGCTGCTTGCTGCTTATCAACACATTTACAGAACAAAAGACGCTGATGGAGAGGTGAGAAAGGATTTCAGGTGGGCCGGATTTACAAGTTTTCTCATAGGCTCTGGTAATTCTAGTGTTAAAATTGGTTAAACCCAGCAAAGCTGCCAGCCCAGATAGCATTCCTTCCTGAGTCTTCATGACATGCTTAAACCACGGTGTCATAGGTGGACACATGACATGTTCAACTTGTCCATGTCTTTATGTACTGTGCCACAGTGTTTTAAATAAACCACAGTTTTGACTGTGCCAAATAAATCTGCTATTTCCTGCCTGAATGAATATTGGCCCATTGCGTTAACCCTCTGTGGTGATGAAGTGTAAGGAGAAATTGGTCATGATCCACAAAGAACAAAACATCTCTGATGCCCTGGATCCTCTACAGTTTACATACCAGTGTAACAGATTTGTAGATGATGCCACACATCAAGGTATGGTTTTGGTAACCTTACTTGCCAGGATCACCAACTCCTCCAAAGAACTGTCTGTACAGCTTCTAAAATAATTGGGGCTGACCTTCCACAGCTTCATACCATCTACTCAATCACATGTCTCAGGAGAACTGAATCCGTCATTTTTGTTAAAGTCACCCAGCCCACCCCCTGTTTTCACTGGAGCTACTGGAGTCTCACCACTCACTCTTTTATGGATAGCTTCTTCATCCTTGCCGTAAGATCACTGAGCTCCCAGTAACTTGATGCTACAATACAATACAATACAATTTATTTTTGTATAGCCCAAAATCACACAAGAAGTGGAGCAATGGGCTTTAACAGGCCCTGCCTCTTGATAGAGCCTTGACTCTCTAAGAAGACAAGGAAAAAATCTCCAAAAAAAAACCCTTGAAGGGAAAAAAAGGAAGAAACCTTGGGAAAAGCAGTTCAAAAAGAGACCCCTTTCCAGATAGGTTGGGCATGCAGTGGGTGTCAAAAAGAAGGGTGTCAATACAATACAATACACAGAACTGAACAGAAGTAATCCTCAATACAGTATAAAAATAAAAATATTACAAGTACGGAGCAAAATTTAATAGTAGATGATATCACATAATATGATTTGGATTTGTTTAGAATCCTTAAGACCTCCGCCATCAAGCTGCCTCCCCCATTTGTCCATTCTTCAGCTGAGACAGCGCTGGGCCAGCCAATCCAATGAAAGGACCCATCTACCCGACGATTCCTGCAATCCTCCATTAGAAATTACTTTACATTAAGCAGGCAAAACAACTTGGCAGGCAGGTGGGCCGTGGCACCAATTGCCACATTTGAGAACTGAAAAGAGAAACAGAATAGGTGAGGGTTTGTAACAAAAATAGGTAAGATTTAGTAACAAATTATAACTATCATGTTACTTATGTTTTAGTGCTAATGTCTAACAACAGAGATGCAGTCTGCACAGTTAATAAGCAGCTCTAGTCAGAATATATTAAACTGTAGTGAGTCTTCAGCCGGGATTTAAAAGCTGAGACTGAAGGAGCATCTCTTATTGTAGCAGGCAGACAATTCCACAGTTTAGGGGCCTTGTAACTAAAAGCTCAACCTCCCACTGTTATTTTATTAATTCTTGGAATCATAAGCAGACCGGCATCTTTACTGTACTCCTCTGCTGTTTTTATGTCAAATTGTACTGTATGTTACATTTTTAACTCATATTTACTGTATTTATTTATTGATTAATTTATGCTCTTTGTTTCTTTATCTTCTGCTACATTTATTTATTAACTATATTTTTTTACACACCATCACAAACGTGTCACAAGAATTTCACTATGATCATGCAGTATACATAGCAAAAAAGATCTCTAAACTAAAATAAACTCTTAAGTTATATCATTGATTGAACAATGTACATAAGATTTGGTTACAGTACTCTGCTAGTGCAATCTAATGTGCCTTCATGAGGTGACATCAAAGTGCTGTCTTGCTGCTGTAAGTGATTGAGCCATCCAGCCTTTAGACCTTTTGTCTGAATCAAGTTACCAGAACAGAGCAGAACAGCCAAGAAATCAAAAACCTTGCCCATGTTCAATTAGGATAATATTCAACATCATTTACAATAACTGTAACCCTTTGGGGAATGTTGTATGTAGATATTAAAAGAATGTCTCAATAGTCTCACTCTGTGGACTGCAGTTTGGGAGTAACTTGTTATACTGGCTTGGGGAAAAGAGATCCCTTTTGTTTATGAGGATGTCTCTTTACATCCTCTTAAACAAGCATCTGTTACATCTAAAAAAAGGCAAAGAAGGTAAGACGTAAACTGGTATTTGAGAATAATTTCAGATGTTGTTTAGTGTAGTAAAGCTTAGCAGTAGCATATGAAAGGTGAGTTGTTACTTATGATCACACTTCTGTACATTAGCACAGGTTTTGACATTATTATACATTTACATTTAGTCAAATATATTACCTTAAATGACATTGAATTTTCAGTAAATTCAAAATCGACTAAACAGTTGCACAGATGTGCAATTTAGATTTAGAATTTATATTTCTACGATAGCAGATTTAAATCAGTGGCACAAAAATTAACAATGTTTTTGTTAATGTAAATAGAGAGAAAATAATCAACTAACACTACCAAACATAATTAATCGTATTACCTGATGATAATAATGGTACTTTGTTTAAATGATCATTCTTGCAATTCCGACTTAATATTTATTAGGCACATTTAACATGCATACTTTTCTAGTGATTTTATTTCATCTTCTGTTAAAAACAGCTTCAAATTAGAAGTTCTTAATATTGTTTAAAACTCAAAGTAGTAGCAATTCAACTACTTAATGTGACAAACTATCTGAATATGCCTATCAAGTAAAATTAAATTTTTCTGATTACGAAGAATTGAAGGTTTGTGAGTGCAGCTAGAGATGCAGTATAGCCTAGAGGGTAAGGTACTGGACTTCACCCAAAATTACAGAGTCAGATATCAATTCTGTTTACTAGGTCACCTATATGTGGAACATCACTTTCAGTGTGTTGTCATGTTATTTTGTGTTTCATCTTATTTATACTATATAAATTAACTTAAACTGAAAATAAATGAACATGTTGTAAAAATGTAGAAGGATTGTGTATGAATTGCACTTCCTATGCAGTTCCTCAAGGGTCCCTGATGGTGCAGGTTTTCATTCCGGCCACTTTCTCAATTAGCTTCATTTTAATTGACTTCTTTTTAAAGAATTCAAAACCCAAATTGTTTTATTTGTTCATTAAGCAGCTTCAAAGCAATAAATAATATAAGTAGTAGGCTACTCCTGATCTAAAAACATTTGGACAATAGGGTCACAAAGACAGCTCCTGTAGGGCTGCAAAGGATTCTGTTACTGCAACCTATTTTACAATTAGAAGCAAATTCTGGCTTGTATTTATGCACATTTCTTTATTTACTTATATGGTTTGGCATTGATGCCACTCTTGCAAGTCCAAAATTTCTAATATTGTTCTCCTTTTGTTGAGAACATCATCCAAATAGTTTTCCACATAAGGTGACTTACTATTTATTGTCTACCAGCCTCTGGTAACTTGTAATTTAGTTTTTGGAATCCTTAAAAAGTGGTTCAATTCAAATCTAGGGCACAAACGGATGTTTCATTATCATCAGTGAATGACTATCAATAAAAAAGAAAGTAGTTTGAACAAAAATCTGTGACCAGTGCAGTCATCCAAGGAACTGAATTTGAGGCCTCTGCTTAGAGAAATATGCTCATATTATCCCTTTAGTTCTTAGTACACCATGCATGTGCTATTGCAAGCATTTATAGATTGCATTGTAGATTTATAGATTGCACAGAATATTCTATACCTAAGGTAGCACTTATTTCTATGAGTAATTTCTTGAGAATTGAATAATTTTGCTCTATGTGATGCTGACAATTGGACAAATATTTTGTTTTAGAAGCTTGGAACAACAGTTTAAGAAGAAAAGACCTTTTCTTACACCCAGATATGAATTTCTCGAAAACGAAGAATTCTCAAGAAACTCAGTATTGTTTTGAACATATCAATGGGTCTTGTTTCAGATCATTAAGACCAGCCTTAATAAATGGAGCAATGTATACTTTCATGACTGCAACAATACTAATCACACTTTGTGGAAATCTAATAGTAATAATTGTGATCTCACTTTTCCGGCAACTTCATTCACCCACAAATTTTCTGATCTTATCTTTAGCTTGTGTGGATTTTCTTTTAGGTGCAGTGGTCATGCCTTATAGTATGGTACGTTCTGTTGAAGCCTGCTGGTACTTTGGAGAACTGTTTTGTAAAATTCATTCCAGCACTGATATAATGATGCCAATAGCTTCAGTTTTTCATCTTTGTTTTATTTCAGTTGACCGCTATTATGCAGTATGTGACCCCCTGCGCTACAAAACAAAAATTACCACATCAGTGGTTTCACTGTTTATTGCTTGCAGTTGGCTTTATGCAATGTGTTTCGCTTTTGGAGTAGTGTTTTTAAATGTGCGTGAAGTAGGCATCGAAGACTACATCTTATCGAATGCCTGTGTTGGAAACTGTGGATTAATTCTTAACAAGCAGTCTGGAGTGCTTGTGGCAGTTTTTGCAAATGTCATTCCAGGAGCAATTATGATGTTATTGTATGGCAAAATCTTCACAGTTGTAAAAAAGCAAATCAGACTATTAAATAAAATGCCATATAGCAGCAAAAAACAAAAATCCGAAGAAAGTGAGAATAAAGCAGTAAAAACACTGGCAATTGTAATGGGAGTATTCCTGATTTGTTGGTCCCCTTTAATAATTGTCATAGTCATTGACCCATTTGTTGGTTTCAGTACACCCCCTGTACTTTTTGATGCCCTTGGGTGGTTGCTATACTTTAATTCTACTTTTAATCCTGTTATTTATGGGTTATTTTTTCCTTGGTTTCGAAAAGCCTTAAAAACTCTTTTAAGAGGAATTTTTTATTAAACAATCATGTGTTAATTTACAGTATCTTCTGTTAGCTTAATTTACTTATTGTTTAACTGACAGGGGGCACAATAAAATCAAAAAGATATATAGTTTCTCATCTATTTGTGAATTTCCCCTTGGGATTAATAAAGTATCTATCTATCTATCTATCTATCTATCTATCTATCTATCTATCTATCTATCTATCTATCTATCTATCTATCTATCACTCTGTATTTACCTAGTTGTTTAAAGGTATATAATTTACACATGATTTATGTTATTGTTGTGTATTCATCAGTTTGTAGATCTCCTCTAAGTCAATCATCTGTGAAGAATGTGATGTAATACATGTCGGTGTATTAAATGAGATGTTTGGAATTGGATTTACACAATATAAAAAATATTTGTTGTAAACTTTAAAAAAAATGTAAAAGCATGTTGTGATTTCACTAACATACTTTGAATCCTTGGTTCTCTGTAAACTGTATATATACATATATATTTATTTATAGACATGAACAAAACAATTTTCAGAAATTATATTGTTTTCATACTGTACAGCAATATTAAACATTTGGCTGGCTGTTTGTTTGTCTAAGCTACCATTGTTATTCCAGGAACTACTGTGAAATTCTATATATAAAAAAAATCTTCACAGTTGTAATAAATCATAATTAAATGGTAAGAGAAAAGTTTTCTTCTGGGGGGAATAAAGAAACCTGAAACAGAAAATAAAGCAGCCACTGGCAATGTTAATGGAAGTATTCCTGTCTTTTTGGTCCCACTTTATGACAGCTTCTGGTGTTTACCATTCTGTTGCTTTAAGTGTGAGAAACAAGAAATACTTGAAGATTATTAAACCTTACATCTTAAGGGTTACTGAAATTTGCTCACATTGTCACACCACTTGGTCCATAAAAAAGTTCAATGAAAAAGCATGCTGTGACCTGCAGAAATTAAGTATTGAATGTACATTTTAATTATATTTTTTTTAAGTTTTGGTAAGGATATTTACATTTAAAAAAAAAAAAAGGGACAAAAAATGAACCATGTATATGTTATGCTTTCAGAAAACTCCAATATTCCACAACAATGAAAATTATACATACCACATAACTATAACACTGGGAAAACTGGGGAGCAGAGAATGGCAATTCAGGGCCGGCTCTAGCCATTTTGCTGCCATTGATGAAGATGAAAATGTCCTGAAGGCAATTGCTTTACATCTGTTGAGCTGCCCCCTTGGAGTTTTGAGCCTGATATTATACGGATTCAAAGTTTTTTTATAGCAATGTCTAGAATGGTTCACAAAATACTGCAGCCCCCCCTCCCCTCCCCAAAACTAAAACTGCCTAGCCCTGGCACCAGTGTTGTTGTTTCACCATCTTGCCTCTATTGATATGCTTCATATTTGTCCTAGAAAGCAAAGACGTTGCCAGCAACCTTGGCAAGATCTATGCATTTTATTAGCACTATATTTTACCTGTCAAAATGCAGAATGTAAAATAAAACATTGAACAAAATTTTTATTATGGCAATCTAAAATGATTTTTAATGTCACTATGTGATTTTAAATTTTCCTTGATCTTTTATGTACCATAATCAGATATGTAGGTATAAAGCTCTATATTTTTTTTGTACATTTGTCATTAAATCTCGACAAAGACTCTCTTCCAAATCCTGTAAATAATTCCATTAATTGTTTTCTGCTATCCATAAATGATTTATCTCTGTTATATTATCTGATAGTTGGCCTCTATTGTTGATCAGTGAAATTCACCAAAGCAGTTTGAATATGTTGTATTCCCTGGTAACATTGTTCGCCAAATATTTTCCTGGAAATCTGCCTTAAGACCAGCTTAGACAAACATTTTTTCCCAGCACCACATGATGCTTTGCAAAGTTAGCATGATATCACAGAGCTGCAGCCACCATGAGGAGAACTTTCATGCATGTATATTGCAAGATAGTTCCTGATCCACTTCAGGGAAATGTGATGTCATAACCTGGCCAATACTCTAGACATGCATCCTGCATGCATTAAAAGTGAAACTGTCTCAAATAACATCTCATATTGATTCATTCAGTAAACCTAATCAATTGAAAAGTTTGTTGAAAAATAAATATTAACAGAATATAAACAAGGATGTCAAGACAGAAAAGAACTTATACAGGTAAAACAAGCGACAAGGTAAGGGTTTTAACAGATGCCATTTTGATGGCTGTGAAAATAAATTTTACTGTGTTAGTGGAGCAAGTTATTTGTGATCGTGTTGCCAAATACCTGAAAATACCAGATATTTGGCAAAATAATAATTACACCTTTGACTTCATCAGGTGCATTAATTCAAAACCAATGTGTTAAATGAAAACCGAAAATTAGTCATCCACTTTTGACAGTCAATGAATTAACTGACATAACATTTTAAAAAATGTTAATTTTACACATCACAGTAACAAATGAAAGTGCGTCCACTCAGAAAACTATGTTTGCTGGCAAAAAGCAATCAACAGCATGTGGCAATGTATCTATTCTTGGGGCTATTCAACAGTTGTACATAGAAAACAAGTTCAATATAAAGCAGATGGTAATGCTTACCTCGGACAGCGCATCAGCCATGCCGCTGTTTTGCACCAGTCAATTCCACACTTATCAGAGCAACATTGTGTGGCACTTTGTGAGGACATGTGTATAGATGATGCTTGAACTGACATTCACTGATGAGTGATGTTGAGATTTTGCTAAGCACTATTTACTTAATTGTGTAATGTGATTGTGTTTAAACTACTAAATAAGGTCAAGTTTGATTAGGAATTGTGATGTATTAGTGGAATACTGCCAAACATTGTTGAAAAAAACAATGATCCTATTAACAAATTATGCTTGGATAAATTACAAAATGCAGAACACCATGTTGCTAAATGGATTTTTGAAAGAAGTGTCAAGAGTTCAAGATACCAATTAGGGAAAAATTAGAAACTGGAGCTTTAAAGACTTTCTCAGATATAATTACAGTTAGTAAACAACAGAATTATAGTTAGTAAATGACAGAATCACTTCAAGGAGTTATTTTCAACTTTGGTCATTTATGGCACACTCCAGATCTCATGTGCTGACAGTGAAAATGAGGATTTAATTTAGTGAACTATATAAAAAGAAAATCAAGAAATCACTTACTGTAGATGCTGAGCATTTGGAACACTTCATGAGAATTAAAGTCTTAATTTATGGACAGACTGATAATGTTCACATAGTTTATAACTTAAAGAATACAGAAATGTTTAGAAGAGAAACTTTTTGAAAATTTTGAGTAGAAGTAATCTTTTCATAAAAAACATATAAAAGCTGATATTACTATTAATAATGTGTTACATCAATTGAGTTATTTTTGTAATACTTGCCATTAGGTATACAATACAGTAAATTATCATGTGTGATGTTTTATGTGCTATATACACAATTATTGTTAATACTGTCACGCAAAAGTACTTGCTTTTTAGAACTTGTTGCCCACAGAAAATTTTTTTACATATTTTAAAAAATGATAATTTCCATTTATTAAAATGACTGGTTGACCAACCCAGAGCCACATCACTTGTAACATTCTCTAATTCTGAAAAGGTTCCTCTCACAATAACCCTTTCTTCCCAATTTTGTACCACCTCACACTCAAGTGTTACTTCACCCAAATCTTTTCAAAAAACAAGGTAAATAATATTATTTGCACCACTAGATATTTAAAATATGCATTGAGAGTTTATGTACTATGCATTATGTATTCAGTTACTTTCTGAATCACTGATGGATACATGTTATCTCGTCCCAGTGATTTCTTAGATTTCAGTCTATTTCATCTGAGTGGCTCTTGTCCGTCTATACTGTACACTCACTGACCACATTATTAGATATACCTCTTTAACTGATTGTTAGTGCAAATATCCAATCAGCCAATCACATTGCAGCAATTCAATGCATTTAGGCATGTAGACATTGTCAAGATGACCTGCTGAAGTACAAACCAAGCATCAGAATAGGGAAGAAAGGTGATTTAAGTGACTTTCAACATGGCATATTTGTTGGTGCCAGATGGACAGGGTGGAGTATTTCAGAAACTGCTGATCTACTGTGAATTTCACACACAACGATCTCTAGGGTTTACACAGAATGGTCCAAAAAGGGAAAATATCCAGTGAGTGGCAGTTCTCTGACCTAAAATGCCTTGTTGATTCCAGAGGTCAAACTGGATAGAAAGGCAACAGTAACTTAAATAACCATTTGTTGCAACAAAGTTATGCAAAAAAGCATCTCTGAATGCACAACATATCAAACTTGTAGCAGACGGGCTACACCAGCAAGAGACCACACCGGGTACCATTTCAGTCAGCTTAGAATAGGCAGCAGAGATGACAATTCACATGGGCTCACCAAAATTGGACAATAGAAGATTGGAAAATTGATGCCTGGTCTTTCTGCTGTGACATTCAGATGGTAGGGACCGAATTTGGCGTCAACAATATGAAAGCAAGGATTCATTTTGACTCACATCAACATTTCAGGCTGCTGGTGGTGGTGTAATGCTGTGGGGGATATTTTCTTGGCACACCTTTGGCACTTTAGTACCAAATGAGCATTGTTTAACCAATGGACCCATTTTCTGATAGTTACTTCCAGCAGGATAATGTGCCATGTCACATTTCAAATACTCTCAATATGGTTTCTTGAATATGACAATGAGTTCTCTGTACTCAAATGGCTTTCACAGTCAGCAGCTCTCAATCCAATAGAGCACCAATGGGAAGTGATTGATCTGGAGATTTGCATCATGGATGAGCAGCCGACAAAGCTGGAGCAACTGCGTGATCTTATCATTTCAATATGGACCAAAATCCCTGTGGAATGTTTCCAGCACCTTGATGAATCTATGTAACAAAGAACTATGGCAGTCCCCAAGGCAAAGGGGGTCCAACCCAGCACTAGCAAGGTGTACCTAATAAAATGGCTGATGAGTGTAATTTCCAAATTAATATGTACCACCTAACAAGTAGTCCTTGTTAGTACTGGGAACTTATTGACTATTGCAAGTTCAGTGCAGTCACTGTTTCTGTCTGTATATTTTAGTTCACCTTTACTTTTCTTTGTACACTTCACATAATTCTATTATTAAATGCTGAAAATATCTCTTAGGATCATATTTTGCCTTGTCTGCAATGTTTCTCTGTAACTGCTTTTTAACTTTTCCAATATCCTTTTAAACCAATGCTGCCATGCCCTCATACTCCCCGTGATTAGCACTGGAGTTATTAGCCTCATATGGCTTACTGTACATACTTGTTTTTTCCTTTGCATATTTGTTTTAAAATCTTATTTATTTGCTGCAGTCTTTTCTAATTGTTTTCTAAAGCTGTCCTGCATTATATATACACTTTTAAAATCAGAGTCACGTCTCCTAAGCCATATCCAACCTTAAATGCCTATCCCAATTTGTATTATTTAGGCTTTAGTGCATCTGTCTAAAATTTACCCAAATGAAGGTCAACTTTAAGGCAAAGTTTTAGTTTTTGAATGTGCCCTCTGCTATAACTGTCAAATATTTCCTAATATTTCAATTACATTAATCCTCTGAATTCTATCCCGATTATTATAAAATAATAAATCAAGACAAGGCTCATCTTGGTGCTTTAACATTCTGTGTTAAGAAACAGCCCCTGAATATGTCCAGAAACATATGCTCTGTTTTGAAAGGCTGGCCAAATTACTACAGTATTTCGGTAATTAATGCCAATGATCAGTATAATATCCTCACCAAAACTTGTCTTTTTATTCTATTATAAAAAATTATGTATATTGAGCCTACTCTCTACTTCTTTTCTGGATAGGGTTGTTCTCTGTTGACTTCATTTCTGTGTACAGTATGACTTCTTGGTGGCATTTTTAAATTTACCACCATAAGCCAAAGAACGCTGCCTTCCTCGATTTTTGTGGTGGGTGAAGTGACTCTAAATTCACATAAGGTACTGACAAAGGAAGGAGTGGAGATAGAGGGATATATTAACTTGTATTCATGTTTGGGCATTGTATATAATATTTGAGAAAAGAGGAGTGGCTAAAATACACTGCTGGTGTTATCTAATGTCTCTTCTTGAGATGACATCTCAGTGCTGTCTTACTGCTGTAAGTCATCAAGCATTCCAGCCTTTGGACCTTTTGTCTGAACCAAGTCACCTGGATAGAGCTGAATATCCAAGAATTCAAATGGCAGACAAAAACGCTGTCCATGTTCAATCAGGATATCATTCAACTTAACCTATAATAATAATATTCACCCCATGGGGCAATGTTGTCAATGGCTATTAAAAGAATGTCTCGCTAGTCTCACTCTGTGTAATACTGTTTGGGAGTAACCTGTCATACTTGCTTGGGAAAAAGAGATCCTTTTTGTTTAGGAGGAATACAAATGGAAAAAGACTATGAAGCTAACAACTAAGCTGGTCCTTAAGAATCATCTAAGATTTTGTTTAATATAGTAAAATTTAAAAGTAGCATCTGAAAGGTGAGTATTTACTGTACTTATGATAACATTTCTGTACAATAGCAAAGGTTTTGAAATTTTTATACTGTATTTGCTTTCGTAAAATGCATTACCTTAAAAGATATTTGAATTATCAATAAATTCAACATCAAGCAAACAGGTGATTGGATATGCAATAAAGTAACTGTTCCTTAGATTTCTGCAACAGTACATTTAGCTAATGGCTTAAAGTAAGTAGATATCAGCACTTTCATTAATTTAAATTGAGGCAAATTCTCAACAAACGTTATCAAACAATTAATTTTGTTAAATAACCACACTCAGGGTACTATGTTTAAATGACCATTCTTGCAATTTTCCAAATGATTATTTTATAGTCTGTTTCACATTTAACACTTATTTTTTACGAGATACATTTTATTTGCTCTTCCATTTAAAACAGGCTTGGAACTTCTATTATTATTTTTCTTAATATTGTTAAAAATCAAAACAGTGCAAATCAGTAGCATATTTTACTATTTGGTGTGATAAGCTGTCCTAATATACCTTTTAATTAACTATTGTTTTAATAAGTAAGAAAATTAACCTTTTCAGATTAGGACGAAAATAGAAAAGGTTTGTGAGTGCAGGCAGGGAGGCAGTATAGCCTAAAGGGAAACATACTGGACTTCACACAACGTTACAGAGTCAGTTCTCAATTCTGTTTACTAAGTTACCTTGCGAAACTCGCACACTGTAAACGTAATGTCCCGTTCTGTGTGTTGTCATGTTATTTTCCATTTTATCTTAATTACACTGATGTCCATTATAAAAAATAATTGAAATTGAAATTTAATTGACCTTTTATAAGAAAGTAGAATGTAGAAGGACTGTGTAAGAATTGCACTTTGAAAGACATTCCTTTCAAGCTCGGTCCTTGGAGGGCCTCCAATGGCACATGTTTTCACTCTGGTTATTTTCTTAATAATTAGTGAAGTAATGCTGTTAGTAGAGCATTCTTTGTTGGTTTGATTTTAATTGGCCTATTTTTTTATAATTACTAAACCAAAATTGCTATTTTTTTATTCAACCAGATTCCAAGAAATCATTAAGTAGTAGCCTGCTCCTCAACTTAAAACATTGGAATCAGGGATTTCAAGATCAGCTTCTGTAGAGCTGCAACCTATTTTACAATTGGGTGCCTATTATTTATGGTATTGATTCACATTTCTTTATTTAATTATATGGCTTGGCAGTAAACTCACTCTTACAATTCAGACATTTATAAAAATGGTTTATATTCCTTTTGATGAGAACATCATCCAAATAGTTTTGGACATGGATGGCTTAATACTTATTGTCAACCAGCAACTTGTTAAGGAAGATATTTGGAATTTAGCCTAGAGGGTAAGGTACTGGACTTCAAACAATGTTACAGAGTCAGTTATCAATTCTTTTCACTAGGTCACCTTGCAAAACTCACAAACTGTAAATAAGGAATGCCAATTAGCAAAAAAAAAAAATCCCAAAAAGAGGAACAATTAAAATTACGAGCACAAATGTATGTTGTATTAGCAAAACTAGCTGACTATTAATTTAAAAAATCTGTGACCAGTGCAGTCCTCCACAAACTGAATATGAAGTCCCTGCTTATGGAAAACTGTTCAGATCATCCCTTTAGTTCTTAGTACGCCATGTCTGTGCTATTGCAAGAATTTATAGATTATAATGTGATATACAGCATATTCTGTACCTAAGGTACCACTTACCTTTACAAACAGTTTTTGACAACTGACTAATGTCTCTATGTGATGTTGACAAATGGACAACTATTTTGTTTTAGGATCTTCAAACAGTGTACGAGGAAAGGACCTTTTCTTACAACCAGATATCCATCCATATTCTAACCAGCTGAATCCGAATACAGGGTCACGGGGGTCTGCTGGAGCCAATCCCAGCCAACACAGGGCACAAGGCAGGAACCAATCCTGGGCAGGGTGCCAACTCACAACTAGATATGAATTTTTCAAAAACAAAGAATTCTCAAGAAACTCAGTATTGTTTTGAACATATCAATGGGTCTTGTTTCAGATCATTGAGACCAGCCTTAATAAATGGAGCAATGTATATTTTCATGTCTGCAATAATACTAATCACACTTTGTGGAAATCTAATAGTAATAATTGTGATCTCACTTTTCAGGCAACTTCATTCCCCCACCAACTTTCTGATCTTGTCTTTAGCTTGTGTGGATTTTCTTTATGGTGCTGTGGTCATGCCTTATAGTATGGTACGTTCTGTTGAAGCCTGCTGGTACTTTGGAGAACTGTTTTGTAAAATTCATTCCAGCACTGACATAATGATGTCAATAGCTTCAGTTTTTCATCTTTGTTTTATTTCCATTGACCGCTATTATGCAGTGTGTGATCCTCTGCGCTACAAAACAAAAATTACTACATCAGTGGTGGCTCTGTTTATTGCTTGCAGTTGGCTTTATGCAATGTGTTTCGCTTTTGGAGTAGTGTTTTTAAATGTGCGTGAAGTAGGCATCGAAGACTACATCTTATCGAATGCCTGTGTTGGAAACTGTGGATTAATTCTTAACAAGCAGTCTGGAGTGCTTGTGGCAGTTTTTGGAAATGTCATTCCAGGAGCAATTATGATGTTATTGTATGTTAAAATTTTCAGTGTTGCAAAAAGACAAATCAGATTATTAAATAAAATACCATTTGGCAGCAAAAAACAAAAATCCCAAGAAAGTGAGAATAAAGCAGCAAAAACATTGGCAATTGTAATGGGAGTATTCCTGATTTGTTGGTCTCCTTTTATGACTGTCATAGTCACTGACCCTTTTGTTGGTTTCACTACACCCCCTGTACTTTTTGATGCCCTCGGCTGGTTGGTATACTTTAATTCAACTTTTAATCCTGTTTTATATGGGTTTTTCTTTCCCTGGTTTCGAAAAGCCTTAAAAACTATTTTAAGAGGAAAATGTTTTACTTAAATGTCTTGTCTTAATTTACAGTATATTCTGTTACCTTAGTTTAGTTATTTTTTAACTGACATTGAGCACATTAAAATCAAAAAGGTATAAAGTAGTTCACATCTGTTACTCTATCACTCTACAGTTACTTAGGTGTTTAAAAAGCTAAAAGACTGAAATAAAAATTCTTAATTCAATGTTTATTACATATGGTACTCATTTCTAATATAGTTTGAAATGTTTTTATTTGTGTTTAATAAATGCCAATGTGTTAAATAAGATGTTTGGAATTGAATTTAAATAATATAAAATGTATTAGCTATTAATTTCAAAATGTATAACTTTTGAAAGCATGCTGTGATTTCATTAACATACATTGATTCTATGTTTCTGTGAGTGCTATATTTATATAATCTAAATATACACAAATGATATAACAATTTTCAGAAATTATATTGTTTTAAACTGTTAGTATAATAATATTAAACACCTCAACTGTCTGTTTGACATCTATCTATCTATCTATCTGCACAAAATGTGTACATATTAATGTGGTTACACTAATGCACCAATGCTGATTATTTCACCATCATGCAAATTGTTGATATGCTCCACAACAATCCTAAAAAGCAAAGAAGTTACCAGCAACATTGACCAGTTCCATGCATTTTACAAAATTTATTATTAATATATTTTAGCTGTCTAGTTTACTTCTTGTGGAATGAAATGTATTGATTTATGTAGTGCTATGTACATGTCCAAATTATTGTATATCTATATATACTCCGATCAGCCACAATAATGAATAACATTGACTATCTCGTTACTAAAGCAACTGCCAAGTTGTGGGATATATTAGGCATAAAGTGAGCAATTAGTTGTTGAAGGTGATGTTTTGAAAGCAGCAAAAATCGGCAGGCATATGGATCTTAGCAATTTTGACAAGGGCCAAATTGTGATAGCTAAATGATTGGGTCTTGTGGGTTGTTCCCAGTATGCAGTGGGTTGTATTTACCAAAAGTGGTCCAAGGAAGGACAACCAGTGAAGAGGGTCATGGACGTCCAAGGCTCATTGGAGTGATGTCTCCCTTAAATTTGCTAGTACAGTACTACAAATGTTGGGCGGAATTTTACATGAACGCTGGGACCTTTTATTTATCACATTGCCAACTATTATAAACATGATTTAAAAGTTGTTTATATTATTACACTGTAATGAACAACTTTTCTTCTGAGTGGATATATCTAAATGCTTTTTTATGGCATAAGTAATAGTGATTTATTAACTAATCTACAGTGCTTTCAAGAATAAGAACAGTGTTCCTCACATTACCAATAGGAATAATGTTAAATTTGAGTTTATCTTATTATGATTTTCATTTGTTTCACTCCATTTACATGTATTTTTTTCATAATGAAACAGCAGGAAGTGATGTAACAAGCAGGTGACATTTTGGAATTGAAGTGAAATCATCTGGAGGTGGAACTTTGTGGGGTGGAACCAGAAGTGACACATACACCAGAAGTGATTATTATTGGGGTGATTCTTCAGTTGCTCAGCAGGGAAAAGAGGAGAAAGTGTTAGAGTGCAGCTCCAATTCCCAGTGTGGTGAGCAAATACAGTTATTTGAGCCCATAAACTGTTTCCCATTCGCACGTGTGTGACACAGAAGCCCATGAACCTCAGCAAAAGCATCGGCATTGGCTTGGAGAGGACCTTGGCAGTAAATGACTGAAAAACTGTAAGGCTGTAGGTCCAAAAACCACCATGTGACGACGCATGGTTTCATTTCTCTATGCAATGCCATCCACTGCAAAGCAGCATGGTCGGTAACCAGAGTGTAATCACAGCCCAGAAGGTAGTACCTCAGATGTGTAATCAGTCACTTAATTGCCAAGGCCTCTTGTTCAACTGCTGCATACCTCAGGAAGAAGATGGGGTGTTCAACACCTTCAATGGTTTGGCTCAGCATGGTACCAAGACCTGTGTCCGAAGTGTTCATTTGGGGAATGAAAGGTAAATAGAAATTAATACAGGTGCCAAATTAAGGGCCTGCTTTAAGTCACAAAACGCCAAGTCTGCCTTTTCATTTCATACCACCATGGCTGGAGCCCTCTTCTTTGTCAATTTAGTCAAGGGCGCTAACGTTTTTGAAAAACAAGGCACACACCAGTGGTAGTACTCCTGTAAAGCCAGAAAGGCGTGGACCTGATGCTTGGTTTTCTGACAGGTCCAGTTCAGGGTGGCTTCAATTTTGGAGCACTGTGGTCACACTGTACCTTCACCCACTTAGTAGCCCAAATATTTGGCCTCCAAAAATCCAAAGAGACACTTCCTGGGATTAATCTGTTGCCAGCTTCACCTAGTGCTTGAAGCACAGCTTATACCTGCTGTAGGTATTACTTCCATGTGCTGGAATACATTACGATGTCATTCAGGTAGGCAGCGCTATAGGAGTTATGGGGCCGTAGGGTTTTATCCACCAGACACTGGAATGCACAGTTTACACAGGCGCCAACCAAATGGAAGAACACAATACTGTCAGCATCTGCTAGGGGTGCTAAACGTGGTTTTGGCCTTAGTGGATTCCGTTACCACTACCCCTTTGTCATGTCAAGCGTGGTCAAGTATTTTGCGCCTCCCAGTCTCTCAAGGTGGTTGTCCACATGAGGCATGGGTTAGGCGTCTAATTGGGAAACCTGATTAAGCCGATAGAAGTCATTGCAAATCCTCCAATTCCATCAGGTTTAAAGACGAAGACGATGGGGCTGGACCAGGGACTATGGCTCTCCTCAATCACACCTAGTTCCAACATTTTCTTGATCTCAAGCTCCACTTTGACTTTTTTCACTTCCAGGAGGAAATAGGGGCATTCCTGGACTATCACCCCGGGTTCAGTGATGATGTCAGGCTCGATCAGTGAGGTTTTTCACAGACTATCTCAGGTATGAGCAGAATCACTGAGACCAGCTCCTGTCTTTGAGTGGGTGCCAAATTTGGACCGAAGTTGGAAGAAAATTTATGAGCGAACAAAGAGTGAGGCTGAGTCGGGAGTGGACCCAGGTTCCTTTCCCTCCATAATTTCAGCAAATTAATGTGTTAAATCGGCTTAGTGGGTTGATAATTCAGTTGTTTAACTAAATAATCGACCAACCCTTTTCACTCCTTAACTTCGTATGTGCCCTGCCAATTGGCCAGTAATTTAGAATGTGAGGTAGGGACTAAAATCATGACACGGTCACTGGGTCAGAATTCCCATAGGGACATCCTCCAGTTATAACACCGGGCTTGTACTGTTTGAGCTTTTTCTATATTTTCTTTTAGAATAAGTCAGATTTTAGCCAGTCTATCACATAATTGAGTGATATACTCTAAAATGTTAGTAGATGGAAGGGCCTATTCCTCCCAACCTTCTTTTAGGACGTCTAATAGTCACTAGGGTTGACGACCGTATCATAATTCAAAAGAGGAAAACTCTGTCAAGGCTTGAGGGACCTCCTGATAAACAAAATGAACTCCACAGTGGATTAATAAAGATTTAAAAAAGAAGCTGCAAAGGAAAAAACTGCTTTATAAAGTACATAAGACTAATGACTGCAAAGTGAATCGTAGAGTGTATGAGAACATGAGGGCAACCATTAAGAAGGATATCAGGTATGCTAAAAGACAGTTGGAGAGGAATATAGCAGATAAGGTGAAAGAAGACTCCTAAGAAATTCTTTCAGTATGTTAGTAGTAAAAGAACAGTCAAGGAGGAGGTGAAGTACATCAGAAATAGTAAAGGGGAATTAAAAGATACAGACAGTGAAATAGTGGATGCCATAAACTTGCATTTTTCACCAGCACCTCATAATATTTACCCTAGAGTTCTTAAGGAGGTTAGTGAGTACATATATATACCCTTGACACATATTTTTAGGAAGTCACTGTGCACTGGAGAGATTCCAAAGGACTGGAAAATGGCAAATATCATCCCATTATATAAAAAGGGTGACAGGGCAGATCCAAGCAACTATAGGCCAGTAAGCTTAACATACATCACAGGAAAAATAATGGAAGAAATCATTAAGGAGAAGATTGAGCAACACCTGGAAAGGACAAAAGTTATTCTGAACAGTCAGAATGGGTTCAGAAGAGGGAGGTTGTATTTTACTAACATGCTAGAATCCTATGAGGAGGCAACAAAAGGATATGATCAAAGTGAAGAATAACTTTCAGAAAGCATTTGTTAAGGTGCCACATGAGAGGTTGGGCATCAAACTAAAAGAAGTGGGAGTTCAGGGTGATGTTTTTAGATGGGTGCAGAATTGGCTCAGACACAGGAAGACAGAAGGTGATCTCATTAGAATTGGCCAATGTTAAGAGTGGTGTTCTACAGGGGTCAGTGCTAGGACAGCTGCTATTTTTAATATACAGTATATAGATGATTAAGATAGAAATATAAGTAACAAGCTGGTTAAGTTTGCAGATTATACCAAGAAGAGTGAATTAGCAGATAATTTTGAGTCCGTTATATCATTACAGAAGGACTTGGATAGCATACAGGCTTGGGCAGATTTGTGGCAGATGAAATTTAATATCAGTAAATGTTAAGTATTACACATAGGAAGTAAAAATGTTAGGTTTGAATACGCAATGGGTGGTCAGAAAATCGAGAGTTCACTTTATGAGAAGGATTTAGGAGACAGTTTTCAGAAGCCATTAAGAAGGCAAACAGAATATTAGGTTATCGAGCACGATGTGTGCAGTACAAGTCCAAGGAGGTTATGCTCAAACTTTATAATGCACTGGTGAGGCCTCATCTGGAGTATTGTGTGCAGTTTTGGTCTCTAAGCTCCATGTTAAGTGGACAGTTAGTGAGTAGTTGTCCGGGATCTCCACATCTGCACCAACATGAGGTTGGAGTTCTTTTTTATTTTGGTTTGACAGCGGGGTCCATGTAGCGATGGACACACTCTGGCTGGTCTACACACCCCGTTTGGGGTTGGCCAGTGGACCATATTGAACGCTCAGATTGTTAGGCCACGCTCAATAATTTCAGCCAGCACATTCAGATTGTTAAATGGCAGGTAGGGAACCGGATGGGAAAGAATTTCAGGTAGGGCATTATTCATCACATCACAATGGATCCATTCCACAATATTACGTGGATTGTTTACATGTGGTCATAACCAGCGCCCAGCCATGTTCCAGATTTCATACATTTGTGGCCGAGTTGGCTTCATTGGAACAAAGCACCACTAGTGACAGGACCTCGCCTTCTGGTCCGTGCTTTACAATTTGAGCATGTCATAGTTAGCAGCCTCCTCCTCAGCAAGGTCATTTGCACATGTGTGACAACATGTAAATATATATGATTTTGGAGAGCCAGATGGGAGTACCCTTTCAATGTCTATAAATACAAATGTATATTGCAATGGAGAAATTTGTGGGGTACATGGTAAGTTTAAACAGTCAAGGGGTGTTTCTAGTAATTAAAAGTTTCAGGATCTTAGCTTTGGGTTGGGGGTTGAATGGATGATTTCGATTTGAGCTTTAGTGCACATTCATATAATGGTGTAATATTGATTAGGGGCTGTATTGTATATGGTGGACAAAAAAATCAGGGGCTTACTGTTATTGATCATATAAGTAATTAAGGAAAAAGATCAGAGGCTGGATGCAATAGATTATGGACTTAATTACTGAAGCCCTTACCCACCTGTCAACACCACTATATCAAGCTTATCTTGGTTCTGAGGACATCATATCTACCTGTTTCTTTCTCACTCTCTTTTTGAGTCTAACGAAGGAGCACCTACGCACTTGATAATCATTGAACATCACATCTCCCTTGAGTTTTGCTAAAGTTTCTCCTTTAAAATTACACCTAACTGCACACACCAAGTGGGATCATGCCTCTTTTTTCCTGTCCAGGACACATTTTCTTCTTCAGTCATCTGTGCATCTTATTGATTAGTGCTATTGTTTTGCCCTCAATTGCTCCTGCTCCATCCATTATTATTATTATAAAGTATACTCTCAATACAACACTGAGCATGTATATTAGCATAATATTAATAAATACTGACAAATAAATCATCACAGGGCGGCTAATTTTATTTTCTCTATAACATCACCAAATTTTGTTGTATTTAGTTCTTCCTTTGTGGGGATTTTACACCTAAATATTGAAATGTCCTTTCTTAACAATTACCTACTTCCCTAGATATACCATTATACCAAATTTCACCTTTTTAACTAAAGGGAAATACTGGTTTTATAGAGGAGTGAGTGACTGAGTGAGTCAGTGAGTGAGTCATCAGAGAATACTTTTGCAATGAAGGAGTGTATGTGGTCTGAAACAATCTTTAGGTAGACGGTACATGTCAAAGTAATATTCACATGAATGTCAGGACCCAATCTTTCCCATTGAAACATTATCAAGAGCATCATGCTGCCTCCTCCAGCTTGCCTTCTTCCCATAGTGCATCCTGCTGCCAACAATGCACAGGCATCTGGCTGACCACATAATCTAAAATAAAATGTGATTCATCACACTAGCTAGGATCACACTAATTAGGATCAAACGAGATGGACTAGCCTCGATTCCCCATTTGCATCAATGAGCCTTGGACGTCCATGACCCTCTTGACCGGTTGTCCTTCCTTGGACCACTTTTGATAAATACAACCCACTGCATACTGGGAACACCCCACAAGACCCAATCATTTAGCTATCACAATTTGTCCCTTGTCAAAAGTGCTTAGATTCTTATGCCTGCCCATTTTTGCTGCTCCCAAAACATCACCTTCAAGAACTGATTGATCACTTTCTACCTAATATATCCCACCCCTTGACAGTTGCTTTTGTAATGAGATAGTCAATGTTATTTGCTTCACCTGCCAGTGGTTTTAATGTTGTGGTTGATCGGTGTATATATAGCTATACAATAATTTGGACATGTACATAGCACTACATAAATCAATACATTTAATTCCGCAAGATCAAATACTATAATACTTCTTGTAAACTAGACAGCTAAAATGTTACAATAATACATTTCACAAAATGCATGGAACTAGTCAAGGTTGCTGGTAACTTCATTGCTTTTTAGGAATGTTGCAGACTACATCAACAGTTTGAATGATGGTGAAATAGTCAGCAATGGTGCCTTAAAGTAACCACATTAATGTGTACACATTCTGTGCAGATAGATAGATAGATAGATAGATAGATAGATAGATAGATAGATAGATAGATAGATAGATAGATAGATAGATAGATAGATAGATAGATAGATAGATAGTGTCGGAGATGGCCGGGAGATTGCCGGAACACACCTGGAGCACATCCGGGTGCTTATAAAAAGGGCCGCCTCCCTTCGTGTGATGACTTGAGTCAGGTGGAAGACGGTTGAGGTCTGGGAGGAGATAAGGAGGCGGCCTGAAGAGTGAAGGCATTATTGTATTGTGGACAGAACTTTGGGAACTTTGGGGTTGTGTGACACTGTAAATAATGAAGAATAAATGTGTGTTGGGTGACATTGACGAGTCCGCCTGTCTTTTTCCAGGCTGGCTACCACAATAGATAGATAGATATCTTTTTGATTTTAATGTGCTCAATGTCAGTTAAAAAATAACTAAACTAAGGTAACAGAATATACTGTAAATTAAGACATGACATTTAAGTAAAACATTTTCCTCTTAAAATAGTTTTCAAAGCTTTTCACAACCAGGGAAAGAATAACCCAAATATAACAGGATTAAAAGTTGAATTAAAGTATACCAACCAGCCGAGGGCATCAAAAAGTACAGGGGGTGTAGTGAAACCAACAAAAGGGTCAGTGACTATGACAGTCATAAAAGGAGACCAACAAATCAGGAATACTCCCATTACAATTGCCAATGTTTTTGCTGCTTTATTCTCACTTTCTTGGGATTTTTGTTTTTTGCTGCCGAATGGTATTTTATTTAATAATCTGATTTGTGTTTTTGCAACACTGAAAATTTTAACATATAATAACATCATAATTGCTCCTGGAATGACATTTCCAAAAACTGCCACGAGCACTTCAGACTGCTTGTTAAAAATTAGCCCACAATTTCCCGCACAGGCATTTAATAAGATGTAGTCTGCAATCCCTGCCACACACACACATTTAAAAACACTACTCCAAAAGCGAAACACATTGCATAAAGCCAACTGCAAGCAATAAACAGAGCCACCACTGATGTAGTAATTTTTGTTTTGTAGTGTAGAGGATCACATACTGCATAGTAGCAGTCAATGGAAATAAAGCAAAGATGAAAAACTGAAGCTATTGACATCATTATGTCAGTGCTGGAATGAATTTTACAAAACAGTTCTCCAAAGTACCAGCAGGCTTCAACAGAATGTACCATACTATAAGGCATGACCACGGCGCCTTAAAGAAAATCCACACAAGCTAAAGACAAGATCAGAAAGTTGGTGGGGGAATGAAGTTGCCTGAAAAGCGAAATCACAATTATTACTATTAGATTTCCACAAAGTGTGATTAGTATTGTTGTAGACATGAAAATATACATTGCTCCATTTATTAAAGCTGGTCTCAATGATCTAGAATAAGACCCATTTATATGTTCAAAGCAATACTGAGTTTCCTGAGAATTCTTCGTTTTTGAAAAATTCATATCTGGTTGTAAGAAAAGGTCCTTTCCTCGTACACTGTTTGAAGTTCCTAAAACAAAGTAGCTGTCTATTTGTCAGCATTACATGGAGACATTATTCATTTGTTAAAAACTGTTTATAAAGATAGGTGCTACCTGAGATACAGAATATGCTGTATATCACAATATAACCTATAAATTGTTACAATAGCACAGATATGGTGTACTAAGAACTAAAAGTATGATATGAACAGTTTTCTGTGAGCAGGGGCCTCATGTTCAGTTTCTGGAGGACTGCACTGGTCACAGATTTTTATTCCTGACAGTTTTAAACTTAATTGTCAGTTAGTTCTGCTAATACAACATACATTTGTGCACTTGATTTTGATTGTTCTTATTTTTAAGATTTTTTGTTTTGTCAGTAGCATCCCATATTTGCAGTGTGTGAGTTTTGCAAGGTGACCTAGTGAAGAGAATTGATAACTGACCCTGTAAAATTGCTTGAAGATCCAGTACCTTACCCTCTAGGCTAAATTCCAAATAACTTCCTTAACCAGTTGCTGGTTGACAATACGTACTAAGCCTCCCATGTCAAAAACTATTTAGAAGATGTTCTCAGCAAAAGGAATATAAACAATTTTAGAAATGTCCGAATTGTAAGAGTGGGTTTACTGCCAAGCCATATACAGTAATTAAATAAAGAAATGTACATCAATACCAGAAAGAATTGGCATCTAATTGTAAAATAGGTTGCAGCTCTATAGGAGCTGATCTTGAGATCCCTGATTCCAATGTTTTTAGATGAGGAGCAGTCATTCTGCTTCATTGTTTCCTGTAATCTGCTTAAATAAAAAAACAGTAATTTTGGTTTAGAAATTTTTAAAAAATATTTCAGTTACAATAAAACCAACAAAAAATGTTCTGCTAAGATTACTTTACTATTTATTAAGAAAATAGCCTGAATGAAAACCTGCACCATCGGAGGACATCCAAGAACTTAGTTTGAAAGACCAGGAATATGCCTCCTTCTCCATTCTTTCCTTTGTCAGTGCCTTCTATGAATTTAGAGCCACTTTACCTTCCACCAATATCAAGGAGGGCAGCTTTCTCTGGCATATGGCTGTAAATTAACAAATGCCGATGGACATTAACAAATAGAGAGTAGGTTCAATATGCAGTAAATCATTTAAAAAAAAAAAAAAAAAAGGGAAGTTTTGGTGACAATATTATACTGATCATTGACTTTACCCAAATAGTTTTTTTGGTCAGCCTTGTAAAGCAGAGGAGATGTTTCTGGACGAATTCAGGGACTGTTTTTTAACACAAAATGTTAACGCACCAATGACAAGAGAAGCCTTGTCTTGATTTATTATTTTATAATAATCAGCATAGAGTTCAGGGGAATAATGTAATTGAACCATAAGAAAAAATTTCACAGTTATAGCAGAAGGCACCTTCAAAAACTAAAATGGTTAAGTTTTCCTTTATTTTGGCAAATTTAGGACAGATGCACTAAAGCCTAAATAAGATCAATTTGGATAAGCTTTTAAGGTTGGATATGCCTGAGGAGATGTCACACTAATTTAAAAGGACAGGTTTAGAAAAGAATTAGAAAATATTTTGCAGTGAATAAAAGACCTAAAAAGAAACATTCAAAGGAAAAAGCAAGTATGTATGGTAAACCGTATAAGACTAATAACTCCAGTGCTAATTGAGGGGAGTATGAGGGTATGGCAGCATTGGTTTAAAAGGATATTAGCAAAGCTAAAAAGCAGTTACAGAGGAACATTGCAGACAAGGTAAAATATGATCCTAAGAGATTCTTTCAGTATTTACCAGGAGAATTATATGAAGTGTACAAAGGAAAGTAAAAGTGAACTAAAATATACAGACTGTTAATGACTGCACTAAACTTGCATTTTTGTTCTTTGCAGAGTGTACATGTGAACAAGTCAATAAGCTCCCAATACTAACAAGGACTACTTGTTAGGAGGTCCATATTGATTTGGAAATTACACTTAGTGTCAATTTTATTAGGTAAAACTTGCTAGTTTGGGGTTGGAGCCCCTTTTGCCTTCAGGACTGCCGTAATGCTCAATGGCTTAGATTCAACAAGGTACTGTAAACATTCCTCAGGGATTTTGGTCCATATTGAAATGATAACATCACGCAGTTGCTGAAGATTTGTCAGCTACACATCCATGATGCAAATCTCCCATTCCATCACATCCCAAAATACTCTATTGGATTAAGATCTGGGGCCTCATGTATAAACGGTGCGTACGCACAGAAACGTTGCGTAAGAACTCTTCCACGTTCAAATCGCGATGTATAAAACCTACACTTGGCGTAAATCCACGCACTTTTCCACGGTACCTCATACCTTGTCGTACGCAAGTTCTCCGCTCGGTTTTGCAGACTGGCGGCACCCAGCGTCAAAGAAGTGCTACTGTTCCTGTGTGGTTACACCTTATTTTCCTGACGCGGCTTTATAAATACACCGAAACTAACCGCATATTGTTTATTAGTGTAATGCATCTGATTGTAATTAACTTGTAACAATATAATGGTAGAGGGAACAGCCATAGTATTCCAAATACCATAACTGCTTTAGCGTTGTTACTCTCACTTCTTCTTCTTTCAGCTCCTCTTGTTAGGAGTTGCCACAGCGGATCATCTTTTTCAATATTTCTCTCACTGCACCACTCAGAGTATTTATATCACTGTATCTGAGTGTGAATCACAGCAGCAGCTGATCGGAAAGGGAATTATCGGTATACAGCTTCAAGGACACGCTGTCTCAGCCACTGCAAAATGTTTTAAAGCCTTTCCTGTACGGACCTCGCGGTTCAGAAACAGAAACAATATCATTTATAAAGTGAAATTCAGCAAAATATGTTTATTAAATTATACAGATAAAACTTTAACTTCATTTAAATAATCTATATTCTTCACTGGGAGTGTCATTAAGGATAGAATAATTAAACATGTACTACGAAGATATTTCAATGTTCTTTAAACGTTTTGAAGAATCGGCGCTAAGCTTACAGATGGCTTAACGTCTATTACAGAGCTGATTGTATGGCGATCGGTTACTTGGGAAAGAAAAGCACTGACTGCAGTGACAGCTACGCCAATATATATTGAATATAAAACAGAAGAGAAAATAACAACACAGCTAAAAACACAGCGACAAATTTCGCAAAAGTTAAATGCTTGTGTCATGAGCACGAGGCGGCTATGCAGCCATCCACTGTGCATAAGCTACCTTACTGACGGGCGGGCGAAGGAGCCACCGATTCTTCCTCTGCCCAGTGCCACCACAAGCCTAGAGCCGCCCCTGATTGTACTGCTGCAATAAATTATTTCATCGAAGTGAAACACATGTTTAATAACGCGATTTAACTCCTATCATCATGAAAATGATATCACGTATACATCTCAGTATTTTAGTTATTCAGAGAGCTGTAATATCACGAATGTAATTGATTCTGTGTCCAGTTGGAGGAAGAGAGCCGGTTTAAAAAGCAAGTAGTGATTCACACACATAGAGCACATAGAAGATCAAATACAAAACAAAGCATTTAATGTGCTACTTTAATTACGATGTGATTTGAGAAACTGGTTAATTAAACGATTTTAAGATGAAGTTTATGATGTTCTACTTTAATGATAAAATAAACTACGTGATTAAAGTGGAAATGTCGAGATTGAAGTTGACATTTCGTGCTTTTTCCTCACTGTGTGCCTTTTTTCTCTGTACCCTAATAAGCTTTCATATGACACTCAGACAGTGGGCTTACAACTCGGCTTTTGTGACTTCTTTTTTATTTCTGGCACTGTGCGATTTGTGAATGTGAGCTTTCAAGTTTCTCCAACACGCTATGTCACTCGATCAACTTTCTTTTGTTGAATATACCACGGTTTATTTGAACAAATAGTATGTTTTTCCTTTGCCTCCACTTGGTATTCGCTGAAATTCTTATATTTTCCCCCGTGCTTTTCCCATTGTCTTTTCACAGAAGGCTGCGCTTAAGGGCGATTTATATTGATTTGCATATTCAAAGAGGCGTAATTCTGGGAGGATTTGGGGCGTTACATAATGCGCGTGCACGAGCGTTAGTTTTCACGCTGATCGGGATTTATGTAGCGGAAGAACGTGGAAGATGGAGTATGCACAGATTCCTTCATCTGGATTTTTTGTGCGTAAACACATTTCGGCTTTTGTGCTTACGCCATGTTATAGTGCGAGTTCTACGCACGTCGTTATACATGAGGCCCCTGGTGACTGTGAAAGCCATTTGAGTGAACTCATTGTTATGTTCAAGAAACCAAATTGAGATTATTTGAGTTTTGTGACATGGCACATTATCCTGTTGGAAGTAGCCATCAGAAGATGGGTCCACTATGGTCATAATAAGATGGATGTGGTCAGCAACAGTACTCAGGCCATGGCATTTAAACAATGTTCAGTTGGTACTAAAGGGCCCAAAGTGTGCCAAGAAGCTATGCCACATATTACACCACCACCATCAAGGCAGGATGGATCCATGCTTTCATGTTATTGACGCCAAATCCTAACCTTACCATTTGAATGATACACCAGAAATCGAGACTCATCAGACCAGGCATCAATTATTCAAACTTTAATTGTGCAATTTTGCTGAGCCCAAGCGAATTGTACGAGTGATGTATGACAGACTTAATAATTAGTTTTTAGTACATTTTTTAACTTAATATAAGCATGGTTTTTAAAAAGTATTTACAGTATATATATATTATTTTCTACTTTTTGTCTTGGGTTCATTTTAGTATAATTTTGTAACTGACTGACTATTTTAACACTTTCTTTAATATATTTATAACTAAGCTCCATATGAAAATTTCATTTCTTAATTAACATGGATTAATGGATCAATTAGTGAAACTGATTATTGATTCATGTATTGGCAGTGAGTAAGTGTGCAAAATTTCAAGTCCTTTGGACAACAGGAAGTGGGTTAAATATCGATTACAACATTTGTACCAGACAACAAACAGGTGAAGTTAAAATAAGTGTGGTAATAATAATAATAATAAAAAGTAGAAAACTGTTAACTTGTATGACCCTTAGTGAAGCAGCTAGACACTTGAGCACAGATATTTTGAATACATAGTATCTAAAAGCACACACACCATGGCTACATTAAGGTCTGGGTGCGCTCTAATATCCAACTGTAATTCACTGCCACAGTGATCAAAATGCTGGCAGGTAGTGGCTGAGCTGCTCTCTCAAGAAACCTCTGACTTGTTAGACAGGAAAGAGAGACATATTTGTAACTACTTATTTCACACCCGTTTTTACTTTGCTATTTTTAATTTCGTAGGTTTTCTCTTATAGTTTCTCAAATGAAGTTTTCAGCAGACTAACTGTATCTAGTATTACACTACTGTATTTGCCTCCTAGTGATACTTCCAACAAACAAACGTATTAACAGCATTATAAACTTTCATCAGTATGTAATTTTAGTCAATTAAACTTAATGAGGAATTACAGGGTTTAATGTAAGACACAGTGTATCATCAAAGACATACAAAATAAAGCCATGAATATAGTATTATGGTACATACATAGTATTATGGCACTTCTACATCTGTCTATGTGCATTTGGACAGATATATAAAGTGTGGTAATAATACAATTCAAAGTAATTTATTTGCACCTTATATCTTAATATGGCATGTCTTTCAAACAAGTCGCAATTTAATATAATCAGGACTCTTTAAAATTATTTTAAACCATTTGTCTGACACTTTTATCCAAGGTGATGTCGTGGCGAAAAATTCGTCACCAGAAGGCTTTTTACCTGAACATAAAGGCTATTAGGACTCAGGACAGGCAGACAGAGTTTTAAGGCTTTATTGCAATAAATCAACAACACAGATTCAACCCAACTCGGCCGAATGAGATCGAGACCTGAACATTTTAGCAATCGAAGTTTATATAACAATTTCTTATCATTTTGACCTTGTTCGATTAGCTCATTCTACACCTGGCTATACTGTCTATTGTTCACTCTAGTTTATGTTTTGCTTATTTTTGATTGGTTCTTCGGCTGGGCAGATGTTCCTTCTTCCATATTTGGTCTTTCATGGTGTCACTTCCTTCTCTAAGCCTTTCAAGCTATGTTATAATGGTGGCCTAATGCTAAGCTTTAATTAAAAAGAAATATGGTATATGCTTTTATTTAATCATTTGCTTGACATGCTTGGTTTGCCTTAATTTGGTTGCTAAAGGTAATTTCTAATATATTCTTCTATATTTATTGCTAATGTCTGAATTTACTAATGTTTCTTTCATACATTATATCAGTGTGACCTTGTTTTACAGCAAAAAAAGCCTTTTGTTGCCTTTCTGCTGATTCATCAATCCAGCTGGCCTCTTACGTGCCTACCGGAGCCATCTTCTCTGTGGTATCGTTCCTTTAGCTTCCTAGCCTTGGACACAGGTGTTCTCAATCTTCTTATCCTGTTCTAAGCTGGATTCTATACGTCATTTTTGTTCTTTTCCCACACTAGCAATTCTGCTTCAAGCCCAAAAAATAATGCAATATGACTGATTTTTAGTTAACTATTTACTTGACCTATCTTTGTTGTTTAGCTTTTTAATTTATGCTTAATCTAATGTTTTAGAAGCTTTTAATTACTTTTTATGGCTCTTTATGTTAATTTGCTATTTTTATCCTAATATAAAAATTTTTCCTTCTACAGTGACTTACAACTTCAGGATACGTTGCAACTGCTCACGGATATTTTATAGTACGGTCTGGTTAAGAGACTATAACAAATGCCAACTCACTGTCACATCTACAGTATTTATCTGTTATACTGAATAAACTTGTCATATTAAATTTGATCCAGTAGTTATATAAGTCATCATTTATCTAATTTATCTTATCTTATTTATAAGATTTAGATGATTTGTGACATAATAGGGCAGCACGGTGGTTGCAGTGGTAGCATGGAGTTTGCATGTTCTCCCCGTGTCTGCGTGGATTTCCTCCGGGCGCTCCGGTTTCCTCCCACAGTCCAAAGACATGCAGGTTAGGTGCATTGGCAACCCTAAAACTGTCCCTAGTTGTGTGTGTGTGTGTGCCCTGCAGTGGGCTGGCACCCTGCCCGGGGTTTGTTCCTACCTTGTGCCCTGTGCTGCCTGGTATTGGCTCCAGCAGACCCCCGTGACCCTGTGTTAGGATACAGTATAGCAGGTTGGAGAATGACTGACTGATTGTAACATGATAAAGTTATGGTGTATCTTTCTGTTTTCTGTAATTGATCTGAAGATTCTTGCATCTTGTCCCACTTGTTTTCTTCAGGATCTGCTCAGTTTTTCAACAAACCATAGTAGAGAAAAACAAGGTATGTAAATTTGATGGTTAATAGCATTTATTAACTAAACTGTTACCTCTTCTTTTTCTCATTTCCGCCATGCTTCTGAATCTTCTAAATATGAATATGTGAATCATCTAATTAATTAAAGAAGCACATTCTACCAATTTTGCCATGGAAAAAGTTGAATACTGCTTTGAAAATGTAAACAGCTCCTGTAGAAAGGTCTCAGGGACACACTGCGTTAGAGCTGTAATGTATTTAATTCTTGCATTAATTGCAATCATCACTATTTGTTGAAATCTGATTGTAGTAATATCCATAACTCATTTTAAACAGCTATAGTCACCAAATAATTTCTGTATCTGTTCCCTGGGAGCAGTTGACTTTTTGCTGGGACTATGTGTAATGCCTTTTTCTATTATGAGAACAGTTGAAACATGCTGGTATCTTGGGTCTATTTTCTGCCACTGTGCATTGATAATTTAATTTCATATTTATCGATTTTCCACTTGTGCTTTATTGCTATTGATTAGTATTATGCAGTGTGCAGTCCTCTTTAGTATACATAAAAAAATCACAGGCAGGGTGATTTACATATTTATAGGTATGGCATGGATACTTCAACAATATTTAATTTTGGTTTAACTTACACCAAGGCCAACGTGTAAGGTATTGAAGAATTAATTGACATTTTGTCTTGTGAAGGTGGTTGTAAGCTAATGTTTAACAAACTTTGGGCAATACTCGCATCAGCAATATTTTACATACCATGCTTGATCATGATATGTATTTATGCAAAAATTTTTATTGTTGCAAGAAAACAAGTTAAAATGATAAATAAATCATGGAGCAGATAATTTCTGTGGAAGAAAAAACAAGGAGAAAGAATCAAAAAAGGGAACAAAAGGCTGCTAATACAGTGGGGATAATTACGGGGGTCTTTTTACTGTTATCTTTAGTGAACTCAGCACAGAAACAAAGCTATCTGTTGTGCTTAATCTGATATACTGCTGATTCTCGTTATCAATGGGTGTTTGCCTTCCTAAAAATTCCTAAGGATATCGAAACCACTAAACCTATGGGAAAATGGGGTTAAGTTCCCATAGGACACCGGCTTGTGGAGAGGACCGGTTGGGGAATACAAGGTCAAGAGGTTATGCTAGCCCTTTACTCTTGCCCCTTGTGGCTCACTTACAATCCTTCTGCAGATTCACCTACAGAGGTCTTGTTATGACTTTTACTTCCTCTGTAGTCAAGTTTGGTTGTCTTCTATGTATTCTGTCAGAGGCCAAAAGCGACAGCAGTATGGCTGATCTGAGGACTTCACTAAACCATCAAATCAATAATAGCAATGTGTACAAAAGGCAGGGACAATCAGTGTGAGCTTATAACCTTTAGTAACTAGGAATTCCTTGTTCATTCATAGGGACCAATTGCAATCCATTGTCTCCATCACAAATGGAGTTCAACAATTTACCCACACATCCCAGCCCCAGGTAGACACAAGTTAATCTTTTCAGCGTACAGCTCATGCCACTCTGGTTATCCATGGGCATTACAGACCTGTTATTGGTCAATCTCATGTTTTTCTGCTGCATAATCAGCTTCACAGAAGTCTTTTTCTGCAGGGTATGACCACAATACAACTGCCTAATGCCCATCCCTGCCTCATAAAACAGCCTGCAGCAAGGAACTTCTCCGCAAATAGGTGTGATTAGACTGTAGGTGTTGCAAAATGGCTTACAGTTTTATAATACAGTACAGTAATCCCTCCTCAATCTCGGGGGTTGCGTTCCAGACCCCCCCCCCGCAATAGGTGAAAATCCGTAAAGTAGAAACCATATGTTTGTATGGTTATTTTTATATATTTTAAGCCCTTATAAACTCTCCCACACTGTTAACATTATTAGAGCCCTCTAGACATGAAATAACACCCTTTAGTCAAAAGTTTAAACTGTGCTCCATGACAAGACAGAGATGACAGTTCTTTCTCACAATTAAAAGAATGCAAACATATCTTCTCTTCAAAGGAGCGCCGTCAGGAGCAGAGAATGTCAAAGAGAGAGAGTGCTCGCTAAGAAAAGCAAACAATCAAAAAATCAATACATGCTTTTAAGTACACTTTATCGCAAAGCACCGCGATAAAGCGGCATTTTGTAGAGGAGCGTCCGTATCCTCTGTGCAAACAGCCCCTCTGCTCACAACCCCTCCATCAGGCGCAGAGAACGTCAGAGAGGGTGAGAGACCAAGAAAAGCAAACAATCAAGCACCACGTGGGAAGCATATCATTGAGGAGTTTTAGTTAATATGTAATACATGCTCTGATTGGGTAGCTTCTAAGCCATCCGCCAATAGCGTCCATTGTATGAAATCAACTGGGCAAACAAACTGAGGAAGCATGTACCATAAATTAAAAGACCCATTGTCCGCATAAATCCGCGAACCAGCGAAAAATCCGTGATATATATTTAGATATATTTAAAATATTTAGATATATATTTAAAATCCACGATAGAGTGAAGCCACGAAAATCGAAGCGCGATATAGCTAGGGATTACTGTAGTGGATAATCAAATTGCCAGGGAAGAAATGCTGATAATGAGGATATACTGTATGTACATGTATTCCTTTCCAGTATAGAGAATGGAAATGAGTCCTAAAAAATAAATTATTTTGCTACACTAAAAGCAAAATTTTACTATGTGCAATGTGGTTTCCCTTTGCTTTTGTGCATGGACATTTAAACATCTCTTGAACTGAATGTTTAATAGCTTATTTTATTTATGTTTCTGAAGATCCAAATATTTAAACATATATTTTTAATCCATTGTCTTGTATAGTGTGTCAGGGATGCCAGGGGCAACGACCCGGCCGGGACGCCGTGAGGGACCGGATGTGGGTCTGCGCCCACCCCGGATCATGTGGGGGCCGTCTTCCTGGTGGCTTTGGGGGCCACGGGTTGAGGGCTTGGAAGCCCCAACCTGCAGGGGCCCGTGGTCACCGCCTTGAGACGCCCCAATGCCTTGAGGACCTGTTGCCTCAGCACTTCCGCCACACCAGGAAGTGCTGGGGGGAAGATTTGGAAGGACACCCGGAGAGCTGCCGCCTGTCTGTGTCCGGGTCGGCTCCACAAGTGCTTAGCTTTGAAGATGCTTTATGTAAAACTAAACTTCTTTGGTTAATTCTGAAGTTGTGTAAGTCATACACTTCTGAATAAAAAATAACAACTCATTCTGCCAATAAAGTCTGCAGTCACCTAACTTTTTTAAATACATTGTCAACCTGACATTTCTAGGCTCACAAAGCCACTATCTAATGCAATACTTGGTAGCTTATATCATGTATTTATGGTTCTTGCTGAATGAAGGAAAATTTCTATTTCAAAGAATTTTACTTTTGATTGGCTTCTGAAAAGTAAAATTCTTTGAAATAGAAATTTTACTTTTGATTAGCTTCTGCTTCCCATGTGTTCACCACCTATGGGAGGGGCCAAGGAGATAGATAGATAGATACAGTAGATAGATACTTTATTAATCCCAAGGGGAAATTCACATACTCCAGCAGCAGCATACTGATAAAGAACAATATTAAATTAAAGAGTGATAACAATGAAAGTATAACAGACAGACAATAATTTTGTATAATATTAATGTTTACCCCCCCCCCATGTGGAATTGAAGAGTCGTATAGTGTGGGGGAGGAACAATCTCCTCAGTCTGTCAGTGGAGCAGGACAGTGACAGCAGTCTGTCGCTAAAGCTGCTCCTCTGTCTGGAGATGATCCTGTTCAGTGGATGCAGTGGATTTTTCATTATTGACAGGAGCCTGCTCAGTGCCAGTCGCTCTTCCATGGATGTCAAACTGTCCAGCTCTGTGCCTACAATAGATCCTGCCTTCCTCGGAGTTTGTTCAGGCATGAGGCATCCCTCTTCTTTATGCTGCCTCCCCAGCACACCACAGCATAGAAGAGTGCACTCACCACAACCGCCTGATAGAACATCTGCAGCATCTTATTGCAGATGTTGAAAGACGCCAGCCTTCTAAGGAAGTATAGTCGGCTCTGTCCTTTCTTACACAGAGCATCAGTATTGGCAGTCCAGTCCAATTTATCATCTAGCTGCACTCCCAGGTATGTATAGGTCTGCACCCTCTGCACACAGTCACCTCTAATGATCAATGGGGTCCATGAGGGGCCTGGGCCTCCTAAAATCCACCACCAGCTCCTTTGTTTTGCTGGTGTTTAGTTGTAGGTGGTTTGAGTTGCACCATTTAACAAAGTCTTTGATTAGTTTCCTATACTCCTCCTCTGCCCACTCCTGATGCAGCCCACGATAGCAGTGTTGTCTGCAAACCTTTGCACGTGGCAGGACCCTGAGTTGTATTGGAAGTCCGATGTATATAGGCTGAACAGGACTGGAGAAAGTACAGTCCCCTGCGGCACTCCTATGTTGCTGACCACCATGTCAGACCTGCAGTTCCCGAGACGCATATACTGAGGTCTGTGTTTAAGATAGTCCACGATCCATGCTACCAGGTATGAATCTACTCCCATCTCTGTCAGCTTGTCCCTAAGAAGCAGAGGTTGGATGGTGTTGAATGAGATCAGGTGCAGTGTGCAGTGTGAGTTGGGTAGTGGCCGAAGGCGGGGACCTTGGCAGCCCGATCCTCGGCTACAGAAGCTGGCTCTTGGGATGTGGAATGTCACCTCTCTGAATGGGAAGGAGCCTGAGCGAATGTGTGAGGTTGAGAGGTTCCGGCTAGATATAGTCGGGCTCACCTCGATGCACAACTTGGACTCTGGAACCAATCTAATTGTGAGGGGCTGGACTCTCTACCGCTCTGGAGTTGCCCCCGGTTAGAGGAGCCGAGCGGGTGTGGGCATACTTATTGCCCCCCGACTTGGAGCCTGTTCATTGGAGTAGCCTCCCTCCGCCTTCAGGCAGGGGGACAGGTCCCAACTGTTGTTTGCGCAACAGTTTGGAGTACCCACCCTTTTTGGAGTCCCTGGAGGGGGTGCTAGAGGGCATACCTTCTGGGGACTCCCTCGTTCTGCTAGGGGACTTCAGTGCTCATGTGGGAACTGACAGTGAGACCTGGAATGGTGTGATTGGGAGGAATGGCCCCCCCGATCTGAACCCAAGCGGTGTTTTGATATTGGACTTCTGTGCTCGTCATGGATTGTCTATAACGAACACCATGTTCAAGCATAGGGTTGTTCATATGTGCACTTGGCACCAGGACACCCTAGGCCCCAGTTCGATGATTGACTTTGTGGTCATGTCATCGGACCTGCAGCCACATGTCTTGGACACTCGGGTGAAGAGAGGGGCGGATCTGTCAACTGATCACCACCTGGTGGTGAGTAGACTTTGATGGTGGGGGAGGATGCCAGTCAGGCCTGGTAGGCCCAAACGTTGTGAGGGTCTGCTGGGAACGTCTGGCAGAGTCCCCTGTCAGAAGTAGCTTCAACTCCCACCTCCAGCAGAACTTCGACCACATCCCGAGGGAGGTGGGGGACATTGAGTCCAAATGGGCCATGTTCCATGCCTCTATTGTTTTTGCAGCTGACCAGAGCTGTGGCCGTAAGGTGGTCGGTTCCTGTCGTGGCGGCAATCCCCGAACCCGTTGGTGGACACCGGCAGTGAGGGATGCCGTCAAGCTGAAGAAGGAGTCCTACAGGAGCCTTTTGTCTTGTAGAACTCTGGAGGCAGCTGATAGGTACTGGCAGGCCAAGCGGAATGCAGCTTTGGTGGTTGCTGAGGCAAAAACTCCGGTGTGGGAGGAGTTTGGGGAGGCCATGGAGAGCGACTTTCGGACAGCTTCGAGGAGATTCTGGTCCACCATCCAGCGTCTCAGGAGAGGGTTGCAGTGCAGTGTCAACACTGTATATGGTGGGAATGGTGTGCTACTGACCTCAACTTGGGATGTTGTGGGTCGGTGGGGGGAGTACTTGAAAGACCTCCTCAATCCCACTAACATGTCTTCCAAAGAGGAAACAGAGCCTGGGGACTCGGAGGTGGGCTCCCCCATCTCTGGGACTGAGGTCACTGAGGTGGTCAAAAAACTTCTTGTTGGCAGGGCTCCAGGGGTGGATGAGATACGCCCGGAGTTTCTCAAGGCTCTGGATGTTGTAGGACTGTCTTGGTTGACATGCCTCTGCAACATTGCATGGACATCAGGGACAGTGTCTCTGGATTGGCAGACTGGGGTGATGGTCCCCCTCTTTAAGAAGGGGGACCGGAGGGTGTATTCTAACTACAGAGGGATCACACTCCTCAGCCTCCCATGTCTATTCGGGAGTCCTGGAGAAGAGGGTCCCTCAGATGGTCAACCTTGGATTCAGGAGGAACAGTGTGGTTTTCGTCTTGATCGTGGAACAGTGGACCAGCCCTACACTCTTAGCAGGGTCCTGGAGGGTCCATTGGAGTTTGCCCAACTAGTCTACATATGTTTTGTGGACTTGGAAAAGGCGTTCGACCCTGTCCCTCGGGGAATACTGTGGGGGGTACTCTGGGAGTATGGGGTACCGGACCACCTGATAAGGACTGTTCTGTCACTGTATGACTGTTATCAGAGCTTGGTCCACATCGCCGGCAGTAAGTCGAGCTCGTTTCCAATGAGAGTGCCCTTTGTCACCGATTCTGTTCATAACTTTTATGGACAGAATTTCTAGGCGCAGTCAGGGCATTGACGGGGTCCGGTTTGGTGGACTCAGGATTTTGTCACTGCTTTTTACAGATGATGTTTTCCTGTTTGCTTCATCAGGCCATGATCTTCAGCTCTCTCTGGATCGGTTCGCATGATGAGTGTAAAGCGGCTAGGTTGGGAATCAGCACCTCCAAATCCGAGACCATAGTCCTCATCCTGAAAAAGGTGGAGTGCCCTCTCAGGGTTGGGAGCGAGATCCTGCCCCAAGTGGAGGAGTTCATATATCTTGGGGTCTTGTTCACAAGTGAGGGAAGAATGGAGCGTGAGATTGACAGGCGGATTGGTGCGGCTTCCGCAGTGATGTGGGCTCTGCATCTGTCTGTCGTGGTGAAAAAGGAGCTGAGCCATAAGGCAAAGCTCTCAATTTACCAGTCGATCTATGTTTCTTCCCTTACGTATGGTCATGAACTATGGGTAGTGACCTAAAGAACGAGATTGCGAATACAAGCAGCTGAAATGAGTTTACTCCGCAGGGTGTCTGGGCTTTCCTTTAAAGATAGTGTGAGAAGCTCATTCATCCGAGAGGGGTTCAGAGTAGAGCCGCTGTTCGTTCCGCATCGAAAGGAGTCAGATGGATGAGGTGGCTCGGGCATCTGATCAGGATGCCTCCTGGACGCCTCCCTGGTGAGGTGTTCCGGGCATGTCCAACCGTAAGGAGGTCCTGGGGATGACCCAGGAAATGCTGAAGGGACTCTCGGTTGGCCTGGGAACGCCTTGGGATTCCCCCAGAAGAGCTTGAAGAAGTGGCCGGGGAGGGGGAAGTCTGGGTATCTCTGCTCAAGCTGCTGTCCCTGCGACCCGATCTCGGATAAGCGGAAGAGGATGGATGGATTGATGGATGGATGGATGGATTAGTTTCTGTGTATACCTATTCAGAAGATAAGAGACAAGAAACACTACAGTTTCACGACAATGTCAAGAATTTGGAGCCCCAGGAGGTAATTCCAATTAATTAAATTGTTTTTGCCCAAATGATAAAGTAAATAAAGTCAGCATTCTGCTTTTCTCTTTTCACTGATGTTTCATCCTTGTTGGTGGCCTGTCAAATGACATTTCTCTTCAGGAAAAAACATTTTTTAATCTTTTAGTTGTGATCATTTTTTTTTTACTTTTTAACCAATAAAAACAAACAATCAGTTTCCGATGACATAACATAATACCTCTGTAATAAAATCCCTTCCTACCCAGTATATAAATAAAGTTCAGCCTTCCCCCAACACCATCATAAAATTTGTGCCATAAAGGAAAATTAACAAAAAAAAAGCCAACCCTTCCCCCATCTAAACCCTGGATAGGTGAGCCCGCAAAAGAGATTGAAAGCAATAGAAAAGAAAAAAGAAGTCAAATAACAATTTATATACAGGTCAGATTCCATTAGAACAACGTGCTCAGGAATGAAAAAAGAATTTGCAGGGATTTTGTTTTAATGGAATTTGTACACAGCACAGTCCAAACTCCAAGGGAGAAATGTCAGTCTCTACACATTAATACATCAATGTAACACATAGGGTATCACCACTTATGTATATCCCACTTCAAGCAATGCCTTGTATATACTATATATTTACATCTGCGGTCTTTAAAGGGGGACAACATAAAACTGAGGATAAACCCAAAAAGAAATACTGCACTAGATAACAGTGTTAACAAATGAAAATCCAAAACATCTAATAATGATAACAGATAAACTTGTGCTGCTGCATTATAAGATGCCATAATAAGATACCGGTCAGCAGTGCAAAGCTGGAGACAGTGTTAAGAGGAAAGGCTGGTGGGTGTGGCATACACAAATACTGATATCTAGAAACTTCAAGGTGTGGAAACCTCCACTGAGGGACAGCACAAACAGGCAAGTACTAGACTCCATGCAGTGTTGCGAAGCACTGAGTGGACTGTCATTGGGAAGAAAAAAGCTGTGGAGAACAGACTGATTATTGTGCAGTGGAAACACTCGAGCAGGTTAAAGAGACATTTGTGGTATTCTTCAAGGTCAAAACATTGAAGTGTCTAAGTGGTAACATTTCTCACCCTTTTGAAAGGTAATGACTTGTGTAAATATTTCTTAGCCCTGTGTATTTTAAAACAGTATGGTCCATGGCCAGGAGGTTGAGTTATCTGTGCATCCATGGAAGCAAAAGTGTATGGGAGGCCACAGGCAGCGTGAGGAAGGGTTTGGAAGAGGACGAATAAGAATCGAGAAATGCCGTGTCAGCTGCGTGTGGGCGGGACTGGTTTTGAAGTGCAAGCAAGACGAACCAGAAGAGAAATATATATAAGAGATAGGCGTTTGTTTCTACCATCTTGGTATAAATCAAGTCTTTTGATTTCTCAACTGAGCACCAACACAGAAAGGCAGTCATAACTGTCGGGGAAAGTCATAACAGGCTTAAGACGAAGTCTGCAAGACCTTATGGGAAGTTTACAGAATAGAACATTAGTTAATTTGTAAGGACTACCTCTAGAGGACTGTTAGTGGTAACCAAGGAGGAGAAAAATTAAGATGATTTACTGTAATCAAGCTAACAAGGGATGAACAACAAAAGTCCAATGATTTAATTAAACGTCTGGCAAAGAGGGACCTGCAGCGTCTTTGCTATAAGTTGTATATTGCAACCATGGTTTCCTACCATTTCAAATGAATTTAGAGTAAAGGGACTTGGTATTGCACCAATAATGAGACAGTGATGAGAGTGGAATGACAGTACTGACAAAATTTAAGCTTGGATCAATATTCAATTGAATTTAGGCAATTCAAAGAGGAAGGGACAGAAAAAGTAAGGACCAGGAGAAGAGAGACTTTTATGATTAAATTGAAAATATGATGATGCTTTGAAGTAGAAATTTTATTCAGTGATGTATATATATATATATATATATATATAGTGGCAGTAGGGGGCGCTAGTGCTCCCTTGAACCCACAGGTACAACTCCAGACACCAGGTAAAAGTCCAAGACTCTTTATCTTTGTCTTCCACCAATGTGCCCCAAGCACCTTCCACACTACTCATAAATCTACCAAATAACTACAATAAACACAATAATCTCTCTCCTCCTCGCCCAGACACTTTGCTCCTCTCCCTCCCAGCACAGCTCAGTGTCTGGACTGAGGCTTCGTCCTTTTATAGCCCCTGACCCAGGGGTGTTCCTGTCCCAACAGTCCACAGTTCCTTATTCCTTCCGGGTCAGGGCAATCAGTCCTTTACTTCACCCCGGGAGCACGTCGTTCTTTTCCGTCACGTGACCGTGACGTACTCCCGGGTCATACGGCATCACAGAGCCCATAAGCCTCCCCACAGCGACTCCTGGTGGTCCCCAAGGTATCCAGCATGGCTGTGTATAAACACTACAAAGTCCATAAATCCCTGCTGGACCTCAGGGCACGATCCTGCTGTCGGGAGAGCTCCTCCTGGCGGCCTGGGGGTGAGGACCGGCATGGGAAGCTGACAGTCCTCCACATATATATATATATATATATATATATATATATATATCTATACTAATAAAAGGCAAAGCCCTCACTCACTCACTCACTCACTCACTCACTCACTCACTCACTCACTGACTCATCACTAATTCTCCAACTTCCCGTGTGGGTGGAAGGCTGAAATTTGGCAGGTTCATTCCTTACAGCTTCCTTACAAAAGTTGGGCAGGTTTTATATCGAAATTCTACGCGTAATGGTCATAACTGGAAGCAGTTTTCTCCATTTACTGTAATGGAGATGAGCTTCAACGCCGTGGGGCGGAGTTTCGTGTGACATCATCACGCCTCCCACGTAATCACGCAGTACATAGAAAACCAGGAAGACCTAAAAAAAGCGCTGAAGAAAACATGCATTATATAATTGAGAAGGCAGCGAAACAATAAGAAGCGGCGAGTGACATATACAACCATATTCATGAGTTCTGCTACTGAAACAAAGCACGATGTAAACCTACACTTTAAATTAAGTTCATAGACAGGCTCCACTGGCGTTTGTAATTTAGTGCCTGCCCATATAAGGCCGTCCGTCAGCGGCAATCCAATAGCAAACTCCCACTAAATATTCACGGGTTAAGGACTGTGCTTATGCAGAGGAAGATGAGATGGTCAGGGTGGTGTTTGGTACAAACTCAGCGAAACTGCGAGAGAAAGTTTTAAGTGCCAGGACTAAGGTAACATTAAATACAGCCATGGACATAGCACGAGATGGCACCAGCACAGCTGGGAAACTTCGATGCATGTACAGAGCGGCTCACGTGAACTGACGCAGTGCACAGATAAAAGCAACAGTTCCAAAGAGCGCTGAACAAAACCGAATTACACAATTGAAAAGGCAGCAAAAAATATGAAGCGTCTCATACATACAAGCATATTCATAAATCCAAAACAAAGCACACGTTGGAAAAAGTCAATGTCCCGCTAAAGGAAGACAGTGTAAAAAAACGTGCATGCAGTGTGTCACGGTCTCAGATAAAGAAGAAGACGAGCTGTTTATTGATGCAGTAAGAAACGAATCGATGAATGAAACCTGTCATCTTTACAACGATTGACAAACACGGAATGTAACTTGAACACAACACATCCTACAAATACGAACCTGATTGAAAGAAATAATGATAATCAAATCCTTGATGACAGCAACACTCAGTAACACTCACAAAACAAATACTGTATATTGACAGTCATGTTACGTTATTTTTAAAATGTTCCCTTTTCTTTTTCATAGCTTTTTTAACACACTACTTCTCCGCTGCGATACGCGGGTATATATATATATGTATATATATATAACCCGATCTACATACTCGAATAATGGATACTTTATTCGCCATCAATGATTGTTTTGGTAAAGCCATACTCAGTGTATTCATTAGATGAACGGTAAAAAAGTAAGAGCGAGGGAAGGATGACTTATTGAGGCATGCAGGCTGTAGTGCGCGTCAACTCTATCTGAATTGCGCGATCACATTTGAAAAAATATATCTTTTCAAGTTCTATTTAGTCCATATGTGTCAAACTCAAGGGCGCGGGCCACATCCGCCCGGCGTGTAATTATATCCGGCCCGAGATCATTTTATATACTGTATTATTGTTATTAAAGCCCGGGTATATGAAGCGCTGGTAACACAATAAACTACAGATCCCATAATGCAGCGCTTCAGCTGCCTTGCCGAACACTTACCGAGTTAATCAAGTTATTGCGAAGCTAGCTCACACGATGCTGAAGAGAAAAGTTGATTCTGAAAATAGAGCCTTTAAAACCGATGGGAGGCTGAGTATATGTTTACTAAACCCGTGTGTCTCATTTGTGGAGCTAATGTGGCTGTAATTACAGAATTTAATCTAAGACGGCACTATGAGACAAAACATCAGGTTAACCTGAATGCAATGCAGAAGATACAGAAAGCAGCATAATTAAATAAGAATCTGACACTTCAGCGGACGTTTTAACCCGTGCACAATCACAAAGTGATTTCAAGTGAAGCTGCTTTTATGGGAGACACAAATGCACCAGTGCACCTTGCCTCACTTTCCCTGTTGCCAAGTAATGTTAAACCAAGTCGTCACTACGGTGTTCCCAAATACGCACTTTGCTGATAAACTGAGCGCACTGAGTTTGCACGGCGCTTTGGTGACTTCGAAGAACAAAAAAAGTCCGTCTACATGCGGCTCGAACCTTATGCATGCATTATGTTCATAATATCCACGCAGACTTGCACGTAAGAGCGGGAGTTATCCGTTTTAACAAGCAGCGTATTGCACTGATACGAAATAGCTGTGTGTGTATATATGTAGATATGTACTGTATGTATATGTATATATATGTTTATATATGTGTGTGTGTATGTATGTATATATATATGTATTTGTGTGTGTATGTATGTATGTATGTATGTGTGTATGTATTTATGTGTGTGTGTATATGTATGTGTATATATGTAGATATATATATATGTATATATATATGTGTATATGTATAGATATGTATATATATATATATGTTTATGTATGTGTGTGTAAATATATATATATATATGACAACAACACTCATCACTCACAACAGTGACAAAACAATTACATTGACAATCATGTTACGTTATTTTCAAAATGTTTCCTTTTCTTTTCATTGCTTCTTTAACACACTACTTCTCCTAAGCTGGTATTTTGCTAGTATATATATATATATATATATATATATATATATATATATATATATATATATATATATATATATATATATATCCCGATCTACATACTCGAATAATGGATACTTTATTCGCCATCAATGATTGTTTTGGTAAAGCCATAATCAGTGTATTCATTAGATGAACGGTAAAAAGTAAGAGCGAGGGAGGATGACTTATTGAGGCATGCAGGCTGTAGTCTGGCGTCAACTCTATCTGAATTGCGATCACATTTGAAAAAATATATCTTTTCAAGTTCTATTTAGTCCATATGTGTCAAACTCAAGGGCAGGGCCACATCCGCCCGGCGTGTAATTATATCCGCCCGTGAGATCATTTTATATACTGTATTATTGTTATTAATGGCCGGGTATATGAAGCGCTGGTAACACAATAAACTACAGATCCCATAATGCAGCACTTCAGCTGCCTTGCCGAACACTTACCGCGTTAATCAAGTCTAGCTTATGATGCTGCAAGTTATTGCGAAGCTAGCCCACACGATGCTGAAGAGAAAAGTTGATTCTGAAAATAGAGCCTTTAAAAACCGATGGGAGGCTGAGTATATGTTTACTGAACCCGTGTGTCTCATTTGTGGAGCTAATGTGGCTGTAATTACAGAATTTAAACTAAGACGGCACTATGAGACAAAACATCACAGTAACCTGAAAGACCTGAATGCAATGCAGAAGATACAGAAAGCAGAAGAATTAAATAAGAATCTGACACTTCAGCGGACGTTTTACCGTGCACAATCACAAAGTGATTTCAAGTGAAGCTGCTTTTATGGGAGACACAAATGCACCAGTGCAACTTGCCTCACTTTCCCTGTTGCCAAGTAATGTTGAACCAAGTCGGCACAACGGTGTTCCCAAATACGCACTTTGCTGATAAACTGAGCGCACTGAGTTTGCACGGCGCTTTGGTGACTTTGAAGAACAAAAAAAGTCCGTCTACATGCGGCTCGAACCTTGTGCATGTTTGGTAGCACATATCTGTGTGAGAAGCTCTTCTCAGTGATAAAGACTAACAAAACAGCACACAGGAGTCGCCTTACTGATGAGCACCTGCAGTCCATCCTGAGAATCTCCACAACACAGAACCTCACACCAAACATAAACGAACCTGTTGCCAAAAAGATGCCAGGCGTCCAGCTCTAAAATGACATATGAGCAAAGACAACTGAATGATTTGATTTGTTATTCCTGAAAGGAACACATTTTATTTATGTTTCCAGGTTTTGTTATGCAGCATGTTCATATTTGAATTTGTATAATTTTGACAGGATATATTTTTATGGAGAGCAAAATCTTTTGGGATATTTAAAATTTAAGTTTATTTTTTATATAAAATTACATAAGAGTAAAGAAATTTGAATGTTTGTTCTTTTAACGTTTACTTTATTTCTAACTTGTATAATTTAGACAGGATATATTTTTATGGAGAGCAAAATATTATAAGTTGTTTAAGGTTTGAGTTGATTTATTCAGGAATAATATTCCTGTCTGTTTTTACCATTCCTACCAAAGATATTTCTGTCGACTTAATAAAAATTCCTTCTATTTAAAATTTAAATAGAACTTGAGCAAATACGATAGTTCTTAATATCCATGCAGACTTGCACATAAGAGTGGGAGTTATCCGTTTTAACAAGCAGCGTATTGCACTGATACGAAATAGCTGTGTGTATATATGTAGATATGTATATATATGTTTATATGTGTGTGTGTATGTATGTATGTGTGTATGTATATGTATGTGTATATGTATAGATATGTATATATATATGTGTATGTGTGTGTGTGTAAATATATATATATATATATGACAGCAACACTCATCACTCACAACAGTGACAAAACAATTACATTGACAATCATGTTACGTTATTTTCAAAATGTTTCCTTTTCTTTTTCATTGCTTCTTTAACACACTACTTCTCCAGCTGAAGCACGGTATTTTTATATATATATATATATATATATATATATATATATATATATATATATATATATATATATATATATATATATATATATATATATATATATATATATATATATATATATATATATATATATATATATATATATACACTCACCTAAAGGATTATTAGGAACACCATACTAATACGGTGTTTGACCCCCTTTCGCCTTCAGAACTGCCTTAATTCTACTTGGCATTGATTCAACAAGGTGCTGAAAGCATTCTTTAGAAATGTTGGCCCATATTGATAGGATAACATCTTGCAGTCGATGGAGATTTGTGGGATGCACATCCAGGGCACGAAGCTCCCGTTCCACCACATCCTAAAGATGCTCTATTGGGTTGAGATCTGGTGACTGTGGGGGCCATTTTAGTACAGTGAACTCATTGTCATGTTCAAGAAACCAATTTGAAATGAGCTTTGTGACATGGTGCATTATCCTGCTGGAAGTAGCCATCAGAGGATGGGTGCATGGTGGTCATGAAGGGATGTACATGGTCAGAAACAATGCTCAGGTAGCCCATGGCATTTAAACAATGCCCAATTGGCACTAAGGGGCCTAAAGTGTGCCAAGAAAACATCCCCCACACCATTACACCACCACAGGGTGTGAAACAGGGCTAGGCAGTAACCCTTGCAGAGTACAAACAGATGTACTTAGAGTATTAGAGAAACACCCATTACCATTCAGTGTTTGCGTTCTGTTTGTTAAAAAGTCCAGAATCTAGCCAACCAAGTTAAGGTCTGAACAGAATTGATCAATCAGTTTATCAACTAAAATGCTGGGCTGGATCATGTTAAAAGCTGGCAAAAAGCCTATAAACAGCAAGTGTTTTTTATCCTTCCAAGTGCTCAAACAGTTAATTCAAAAGTGTTGCTGTGGCATTCTCCACACCGCTCTTTGCTGTGTTAGCAGATTTGTAAGGGTCTAGGTGAACCTCAGTTTTGTAAAGTAGGTGTCTCTTAATTAACTTCTCAAAGGATTTCATGATATGAGAAGTTAATGCCACTGGTCTAAAGTTACTTAGTGCAGTTTTTACCAACGGATTAACAGGCTTGGCACTTGCTGTAATTCCAAGGACATTTCAAATATGGAGTGGAAAATTGAAGAGAGCTCCTCTGCTCAGTTGTGAAGCAGATGGACACTTATTCTGTCTGGACCTTAGCTTATTTTAATATTTGTTTAAGGACCTTTTTGACATCATTCTGGTAAAGGAAGTGCTGCCTCCTGGCTCCAGTCTGTTCTTTTCATGACTTGCTTCTGAAGCAAAATCCTGTGTTTCAGATCTTGAATAGAACTCATTTAAGTTTTGCGCCAACTGATAGTCAGTTATCACCACAGCCAGTTGAACTTGATTATTGCTTTTAGAATGAATGCCAGCCATCATCTTCATGCCATTCCTTAATGGGCCCAGGTTATCAGTCCACAGTTCATTCTCTATCCTGTCCTTATACTTCTGCCTCACAATATTAACCCTACAAACCTATGAACAAATATGATGTCATGCAGCCCTAACCTATCAACGTATATGATGCAGTGCACCCAAGTGGTTCAAAGCTTGATCAAAGCAATACTTTTTATTTTCTTTCATGCATACCTGCAAATCATCTACAGTATATAGCAGACATAATGTAAACTGAAAAGGACACTGGCTGGTGTTGTTGCATTTGAATTCCAAGTGCAGACATTGTCTGTATACAGTATGCATGTGTGTTTGGTACTACCCAGATTTCTAAATGCAGTCAGGTATTCCTTTTTCTCGCAAGCAACAGAAAATGACTTTTTTTCCCCCTTGCCATAAAAGGCACTTGTAGAGTCACAGCCTGAGAAGGTATGGATCCCAATAAGTGCCAAACATACACTGTTGCCGAGAGCTGATGACACCTTACATAAGTCAATGATCCTCGTTTTGTTGCCAACCCCAGTGAAAAAATACAATCTGCATGGTAAATCTGGCTGCAGACTTAATGCAATCACTACCACATCAGTATCAGGGCTCTTGATGACTACAGTTTGGTGTTCCTGTGCAGCATGTTTTGCATGAAAAAACAACCTGGTGTCACATTCCTCATGATCACATGTCAGATTTTCAACAGCACTGACAGTTTGTAAACCCTTTGTTACAGCCATGCAGCGACACAGGTCTCCATGTGTTATGTATAAATGTAAGTCCTTACCTAAAATGGTAAGATCAACGTCTCGCCACATTACATAGAGGAATTCTGCCAGTGCTTCTTTGTTTGTCCCATCTGACAGAAACTTCTTCCATTGTGTTGGTGTCTTTTGATCCCGTCCATAAATTTTTACCTGTTGTGTGCCACCAACAGCTCTGCGTGATCGTTCTACATTTTTAATACTAATTTCTGGATACTTGTCTATCACAAAATTGTTTCTGTACCTGATGGATGAGGTATTCTGTCTACCAGCTTATCTGCAGAAAGTGTCTCAACAAAAACCAATTCACTGATGTTGCGCTTGTTGGGAGAGTGAAACACCAGCTGGGGGAAATCACGGGACAGCCTCCTCTTCAATTTATCCTACCTGAAATACAATAAATTATGATCACAATCACAAAATATAAATCTCACACACAAAAAACATTGTCAGCTTATTATGATAAAATAGGATTATGTGAATATTATTATTTATTAAATTTTTCTGAGAAAAAAAGTTTCCATAAATGTTTATTCCAAATCTGCAAAATAAACTTATGGTATTTAAATTACCTGTAGTTTGAAGCATCAAGATCTTCATGGCTTTTTACAAGATTTAAAAACATTCTTCTTAGCCGTGTCATTGTCATCACCTCTTGGTTTACAATTATTCAATGGCAGATGATTCTCTCAGAGAAGATCTTGTAGCTGACATCTTAGGTTGGCTCATTTCTATTAAAAGCATCAAATATTTTATGTTCTGTAACTACTGTATTACACTGGCTTCTATATTTGGAATGCATATATTGTGTGCATGTACAAACTAAAAGCAACTGACAAACCAATTGAGTTTTTTTTATTCTTCAGAAAGAAAATACTTACAATAAATTATTTTAAATATTCTTTTGCTCTCACAAATGACTAGACATTTTATTATGCTGAATTATTGTAACAAGCGGTCCATGTAGATTAATGATTAATTTCTTTTCAAATTAGCAATCATTCAAATCAATTATGAATTATTTTAAAACGCAATATAACAACTTACTGTTCTTCTGAGGTCTGTGTATTTGTTCCAGTAGTCTTTGTCAAGAACCTGGTGTACTGTCTGTAACAGGACTTGTGATATCGTACTTCCAGAGACACACAGTCTTTGTCTTTAATATGCACAAGAATGCTAGTGTCTTCCTTCATCTCAGCTGCTTTGAGCAACTGGCCTGTAAAAAAGCAAACATTTAATTAAATGAAATTGTAAATAAATATGTATTTGAAAAAACATAACAGTTCTGACTGTTCATGCATATGTGTATGCAAAAACTGACTGCACTATAAACATTATAATGTACATGTAATGTAAATATTGATGTATTTGAAAGTTAGTTATGGTTCTCAGCATATGGCATATAACTTTAAGTTCAAACGTGTGCTTGTGTGCTTTATACCTGCCGACAGCATTGTGAAAGATTGTCCTTCTGGCGTTTGCCTGCCACAGTGATGTACTTGTCCGTTTTCTTGCAAATTATGCACAAAGCAGGAAGTACAGGACCCGAACAAGCTATCGGCAGTCCGCTACTGGACCTAAGTTTTTTTGTTGGGCAATACGTTGACGAAATACTATTTCCCGATGACACAGACTGGTCTGTGTTATGATCATCACCAGCTTCAGGGCGGTGTGAAACTCGTTTCTCGGCCGCATCCAATCGCTTTTTGTCAATAAAACGCCGGTAGCAAGTGGAGTGAAACCCTGTGTCTTCGGGCACACGGTCAAACTCGATTTCTAGACAATGTTTGTATGTTTCTGCTATTTTCTGACTCTCACCCTGCAAGTCAAGCCACCGTTTGATGCAGTTTCTAAATGTATCCCACCGTGTGCGTGTAAAATCCTTCGTTTCTTCTTTTTTTATAGATGTGAGATGCATATAGCATTGTTTATAAACCCTTTTACTGACTTTTGGTGGAGGTCTGACCAATAATTTCATCCTCTTCGCTACTCGATAGTGACGACAAGGACTCTTCCACCTTGAACCATGTTTACATGTCGTTCTGACGTTATGCCATCTCATTGGTCTAGCGGCAAGCACGTGACGCGAAGCCGCATCTCTCACCTTTAAAAAATGATTACGCGAGGATGGGACTATTGCCATCTTTATACACTTGTAAAAAAATAACTGCTGGATTATACATGGAGAACTTTTATTTTTTCATTCTATACCAATTGATCCTTTTATTGGAATAAAAAGAATGTAGTGCCCCATATATGGGAACGGAATGAAACGAAAAGCTGCTTCACCTTACGGCCTAAAAAAGAGAAGACTCTCATTGGAGTGGCAAGACAAGCTTAAGCTTTAACCAGATGACACCATGGAGCACCACGCAACTCCTCCAATATAAGAACTCTTAAAATCGCCCATGACATCCCTTTGCTGTATGCTGTAGCCATATTTTTCCATCTACATTAGCTCCACTGCATCTTTTGCTTCCACAAGTCTCCTCTGAATTGTACCCCTCTCATTTTTGCACTTGATTTTTCCTGTTGATGACGCTGGTGCTTGAACACAAGTTTACTTCCTGCAACTTTTTCTTAACACCCTGTCTAGCAAAAACAAATAAATAAATAATGGAGACATTGTTTTCAGGGTTTTAGAGGTCATGGAAAAAATGGAAAGAGGTCATTGAAAAAAATCATTCTTTGGATTTAGAATGTTTTTTTAAAGATGTTGTTTTTGAACTATGTGTTCTTACAACACAATTTTGTTTTTTTTTTAATGGGAGGCGTCATTATTTGATGTTTGTGGTGCAGAGTTGCCAGGCAGCTGGTGGCAGGACGGTCTGGTATTTGTGACTCATTACATCTTTACTGTATCACTTTCTGACTGTCCAAGTTTGTGGCTAAATCAAAACAAATACAACATTTTCATTACTATTGTTAAGATATCTCTGGTTACAAATACTTTTTTCCACTTTGACTTTGATGTACAGCTTGCGTTTTGGCATAGGCAGTGTAAAATATTCTAGTTACTACCATTTACACTATATTACATAACAGATAACACTGCTGCTCTATTCACAAGTGCCTTACCTAAGACGGATAATTTAAGTGCTGAGTCAGAAGACGTCATCCTTGATCATTTTAGCATGATCATTTTGAGGGTAATTGATACAGTAGTGCCTGATAAGATCAAAACCATCTCTAGCAAACAGAAAGCACCTTGGAGTAACACTTTACCAGTCCTTCATCAAGAAGAAAATTTAGAAAGGCAGAACATAAATGGAAAAGACATAAACTTCAGATCTATGACCACATCCATAAAGAAAGCTTACATATTTATTACTCTGAAGTGGCAAAGACTAGATGGTTATATTTCTCTAGGATCATTAATGGAAACGACAATAACACACATGCACTGTTTACCATTATTGATAATTTAACTAACCTTCAGTCTAAATCAGCCTCTGATGTTTTAACTGCTCAAAACTGTGTTGAGTTTGCATTATGTTTCTGCCAAAAAGTTGGAAACATTAGATCAGCAATACATTCAATTCAGATGAACAAAGAGGATCCTATATCTGTAGCATCAATTAGGATAACTGTGCCCAATTTTTCCTGGTTGGAAGATGTTGACACCAATATTCTTCAAGAGATTGTGTAGTGGTTGAAATCCTCTAACTGCACTCTCGATATTTTGCCTACAGGCTTTTTAAAATTTGTTTTTGGTACTATAGCAGCAGATATACTTTAAATAGTAAATGCATCAATTAAAAATGGAATAGTTCCTAAATCATTGAAGACTGCTATTATTACGCCTTTTTTTAAAGAAGAGTTAATTGCAGTCTCAATTTTTTATTTTTTTAAAAAGAGCCTCCCACATCTATTATACAGTGACTTTCCTATTTATCTATCTAGTGCCTTTCAGATCTATATGTACTCTAACAGCCTTCTTGCTTTCCTGCAGCGTGTGTTGAATAATAAACAAACTGAATCATTTTTCATTTATTTTATTGACATAAATCTCAGATACACAAACATACATATACTGTGTATATATATATATATATATATATATATATATATACTAATAAAAGGCAAAGCCCTCACTGACTGACTGACTGACTGACTCATCACTAATTCTCCAACTTCCCGTGTAGGTAGAAGGCTGAAATTTGGCAGGCGCATTCCTTACAGCTTACTTACAAAAGTTAGGCAGGTTTCATTTCGAAATTCTACGTGTAACGGTCATAACTGGAACCTACTTACGTACATATATACGGCCATAGCCTTTAGCTCGGTTGCCGTGTGAGGCGGAGTTGCGTCCCTCATCGTCATGCCTCCCACGTAATTGAGTGCCTGCCTATATAAGGTCATCCGTCAGCAGCAATCCAGTAGACACGCTGCTGCTAAATAATCGCGGGTGAAGAACTGTGCTTATGCAAACGAAGATGAGATCAGGGATAGAAAGCACGGTGTAAACCTTAAGTTTAAATTAAGTTCATAGACAGGCTGCCGCTGGCATTTGTCTTGCATAAGACAATTACAATATTCGCGAGATACAAGTTTAATGAGAAGACACAGGGTATAAACGAGACTTTTTATCACTTTGTAATGAAGTTAAAATTGCTGGTGAAGGACGGTGCTTATGCAAACGAAGATGAGATGGTCAGGGATAGAATAGTGTTTGGCACAAACTCAGCAAAAGTGCGAGAGAAACTTTTAAGTGCCGGGTCTGAGCTAACATCAAATAAAGCTGTGGACATCGCAACATCGCACAAGATAGCAAGAGCACAGCTGAGAACCTTCGATGCATGTACTCCGAGCGGCTCATGTGAACTGACTTTGCAGGACTGGGAAAGGTAAACCCGTGCATGCAGTGTGTGATGTCTCTGATAAAGAGGAAGACAAGCTGCTTATTGATGCAGTAGGAAAGGAACAACCCTCTGATGCTGAACAAGCCTTTGCAGACATATCAATAGGAAAGCAAGGTATAAAGCTTAAGTTTAAATTATGTTCATAGACACGCTGCCGCTGAATATTCGCAGGCAAATCCACAACTTAATACCAGGAATGCCTGTTAAACATCTTAGATTCACGAGTACCGATTTGGGTAGTGATCACTTCAATGAATGAAACCTGTTATCTTTACAACAGTTGACAACGAAGATGAGATGGTCAGGGATAAACTACACAAACACGGAATGTAACTTCAACACAAACATCCTTCAAATACGAACCTGATTGTAAGAAATAACAATAATCAAATCCTTGATGACAGCAACACTCATAACATTCACAAAACAATTACATTGACAATTATGTTACGTTATTTTTAAAATGTTTCCTTTTCTTTTTCATAACTTCTTTAACACACTATTTCTCCGCTGCGAAGCGTGGGTATTTTGCTAGTATATAATAAAACTAATATTTTGCTAATGCTGAGATCTATCTGCCTAGTGTGTTCTCTTTCAGTTTTCTTATATAGTGTCTTTGCTGTCTGCCTATTAAACAGTGAATTCCCTGTCTATCTGTCTATGTAGTAATCAGTATTATAACTTTTTGGTTTTCCTTTCTGCCTAGTATATAGTGCCTTTCCTATCTGTCTGTCTTATATAATGCCCTTCATGTCTGTCTATTTATCTACCTATCTAGTGGCTTCTCTGCCTGTATATTATTTACTGTGTACCCTGTTTTTTTCTAATAGTTTTGTATCTGTTATACAGTGCCTTCCATATCTGTCTGTCTAGTGCTTTTCACATCTACATGTACTCTCACTATCTGCTTGCTTTCCTAAAGTATCTGTTGATTAATAAAAAGGCTGTACCATTATTCATTTAGTAGTGCTCTGTCTGTTTTTTATACAGTGAACTCCCTGTCTATCTATATAGTAATAACAGTAATTTTATTATATAGCAGCTTCCCAGTCTGCCTATCATATAGTGCCTTTCCTTCCTATCTATCTATATATCTATCCCCTTAGCTGTTTTTTTAATATATCTATTAAACAGTGCCTTCCTTGTTTATTTTTATATCTAGTGACTTCTCTGTCTGTCTGTCTCTTTATTACATAGTGCTCTGTCTGTCTGTGTCTTATGGATCTTAAAAATAACACTTATAAGGACACTTGCTTATATTAATTGCAGTCTCAATTGTTAAAAAATATTTTAAAAGGAGCATCTCAAATGAAAATATAACAATCTCATTAACTGACAGAGCATACCATTTTCTAAATTTTATGTCCGTTTGAAGTTAAAAAGAAAAAAAATAAATAACACTTTCTCCTCAACTGGGAATCAAACTCGGGTCTCTGAGGAAGGCCTGCTGCGCTCTAATTGGCTGAGCAGTCTGTGTCAACTATCCGCGAATGGTTCTTTGCACAAGCTGCCTTGTTCTAATGTTATTTTCTATCAGCTGTGCTATTTGGAGGCAAGTGAATATGCAGTATTATACTGTCAGTGTACGGGTTATCTTGTCACTGTAAGTACTTTGCACTGTTCAAACATACATGTTACCGACTGTAGGCATCTGCTTCCAGAGATTTGTAACTTTGTGTTATTTGTGCATCTTTATTTTGTAAAGATGTTATTTATTTTTACAAATTTTTTATTTGGAAATAGCAGAACTTGAACATTATTTTATATTTTTGCCTGTCTTATTACAACATTTCCAAAAAATAAATAATTTATTATGATCAAACAGTTACTCAGTACTTGAGTAGTCTTTTCACCAAATACTTTTTTACTCTTACTTGAGTAATCTTTTGGATGACTACTTTTTACTTCTACTTGAGTAATATTGTTTTGAGGTAACGCTACTCTTACTTGAGTACAATCTTTGTCTACTCTACCCACCTCTGCTTGTTGTTATATCTTTATACATATTATTTACATAAATTAAAAAATATCAGCAGCCCCAGCACTCACCTCTGAGGGACACAGCTCTTAGCATCACCCAATTCTAATAAGGTTTCTCTCACCATAACCCTCTCCTTCCTCTGTTTTAGCCAAATCTGCCCCCATCATGGAGACTATTCAGTAAGACCTCTGCTCTTGCCTTGTGCTGGTCAGTCTTTTACTTAAAAATTCCTTCTATTAATTTATAAGTGAAGTAAGTCATACTTATTGGCCTATAGTTACGTGTATTTGCTTGGTCACCCTTTTCATATTGCAGGACAAGAACAAGAAAAAGTTAAGTTTAAAGTTTTCTCTATTTTTGAGTGAACTGGTAGCTTTGAATTTTCAGTACATTTTTTTTAAATGAACTGTATTGAACTGAGAAATTTTTTTAAGGCTCATGCTTGATCCTGCCTTAACAACTCAGCAGCTACATTCCAGTCAGGTCAGACTGGTTCAGTGCATTACCACACCCAAAATACGATGAAACAGATTGGGATCTCAGTTGGCAACCTCCCAGCCAAACACGTGGTCCAGTCTCACCCTCCAGAAATGACCATCTATCTGCCACAGCCAGGTGTTACATGGTCATCCCCTTGGTTTGGTCCAGCCACTTGGGTCCTCAGCAACGGCCTTAAGGAGGGCTATTTTTTTTTTTTTAATAGTGTCACTTAAACCTTGCTTAATTTATAATTATTGGACATTTTCAGGATGTCTGAACATATAGGAAAGCATGTGAAAATATAAAAAAGTAATGTAGGTGAATTATGTTTACAAGCAATAGAGGGTCATTTAGATAACCTCTGATACAAATGTTTCTTTCTTGTGATTGTAGCTTTACTTTGTAAAACTTTTGTTTTTTATCACAGTATTTCTTTTATTTTTTATGTGCCTGATCGCTTTTGCATATTCATTTGCAACAATAAAGATTCTAGAATAAAGAGCCAGCAATACAGAAAATGGGAGCAGAATGAAAATAGCAGATCTAATGTACTAAGTATGGGATCCTCCACATACAGTTGTGCTTGAAAGTTTGTGAACTCTTTAGAATTTTCTATATTTTTGCATAAATATGGCCTAAAACATCATCAGATTTTCACTCAAGTTCTAAAAGTAGATAAAAAGAAACCAGTTAAACAAATTTTAAACTGAGGGAAAATATACCAATAATTATTTGTTAAGGATCTCTTTGTATACCACGTTGTCAGTTCAGCACTACGGTTGTAATATGACCAATCTGTGCGAACTTACACTTGAGCATGCAACATATAGTTGGCCATGTGAAAAGCAATCCTGCCTCAAATCAATGGCAACCATTTGTAGGGTCTGTCCCTGAGACTTATTAATTGTCATCGTGAAGCAGAGCCTTACTGGAAATTAGAGGCATTTGAATTGAAATGGGAGATCAGAGGGTATAACGGGGATGCGAGGAATAAAAACTCTCCCATGAGCAACTGCCAGTAAAAATAGTAACCTCAATTAGGTTCTTTTGCAGACACGTGACCTGAAGTCTCGTGCCGTTACAAAGTTTCGGTGGCTGTAAGTTTTTCAGTAACATTATTGGTGTCCCAACCTTCAAAATTAGATTATGCTCAGGAGTGCCTGGAGGATTCAGAGTGTGGAGAAACTCTAGTGACAGAGTGTCTATTAACTTGTGGATTTTTCTGTGAGTATTTGGCGGCAGCGTCACAAAGTTGTTTCCGCAAGACCGTGTTAGCTGCGGAGCTCAGCTCGGAGTGAACTGAAGTGAATGAAATGAGGTAAATGGGAGGGGAGATGATGACGTGACTCCCCCACCTGCCTTAACTCTCAATCCCTCCACAAACACACAAACACAGTCTCTCGGATCTCAACATTCCTTTATATAAATCAGTAAAGGAGAGAGGACTAAACACTAAGGAAAAAGAACGGCAAGACCGCGTCAGCTGTGGAGCTCAGCTTGGAGTGAAATGAATTGAATGAAATGATGTGAATAGAAGGGGAGATGATGATGTTACTCCCCCACCTGCCTTAACTCTCTATCCCTCCACAAACACAGTCTCTCAGCATGACAAACGCCAGCGGCAGCGTGTCTATGAAGTTAATTTAAAGTTAAGCTTTACACCTTGCTTTCCTATTCGTTTGCATAAGCACAGTCCTTCACCAGCAATTTTAACTCCATTACACCAATTTTAACTCCATTACAAAGTGATCAAAAGTCTTGTTTATATCCTGCATCTTTTCATTAAACTTGTATCTCGCGAATATCGGATTCGTCGTAGGCATGACAAACGCCAGCGGCAGCATGTCTATGAACTTAATTTAAACTTAAGCTTTACACCATGCTTTCCTATTGATATGTCCTCAAAGGCTTGTTCACCTTCAGAGGGTTGTTCCTCTCTTACTGCATCAATAAACAGCTCGTCTTCCTCTTTATCTGAGACTTCACACACTGCATGCACAGGTTTACCTTTCCCAGTCCTGCAAACTATAGCGAATTGGTTCAATTTACCACATTTTTTACAGTCTTCCTTTAGCTGGACATTGACTTTTTCCACCGTGTGCTTTGTTTCCGCAGTAACTGCACTTATGAATATGCTTGTATGTGTCACTCGCTTCAAATTCTTTTGCTGCCTTCTCAATTGTGTTTTTGTTCAGCGCTCTTTGAGCTCTTGCTTGTTCTCTGCGTACTGCGTTCACAGTCAGTTCACGTGAGCCGCTACACAAAGAGTACATACATCGAAGGTTCTCAGCTGTGTTTGTGCTATCTTGTGCGATCTTGCGATGTCCACGGCTTTATTTAATGTTAGCTCAGACCCGGCACTTAAAAGTTTCTCTCGCACTTTCGCTGAGTTTGCGCCAAACACCATCTATCCCTGACCATCTCATTTTCATTTGCATAAGCACAGTCCTTCCCCCGTGAATATTTAGCGGCAGGGTGTCTATTGGATTGCTGCTGACAGACGGCCTTATATGGGCAGGCACTCAATTACTTGGGAGGCGTGATGATGCAAGACACAACTCCGCCTCACACGGCGACCGAGCTTCAGGCTATGGCCGTATATATGTACGTAAGTAGGTTCCAGTTATGACATTTACGCATAGAATTTCGAAATTAAACCTGCTTAACTTTTGTAAGTAAGTTGTAAGGAATGAGCATGCCAAATTTCAGCCTTCTACCTACACGGGAAGTTGGAGAATTAGTGATGAGTGAGTGAGTGAGTGAGTGAGTCAGTGAGTGAGGGCTTTGCCTTTTATTAGTATAGATTAGGCAAGCCCTTGATGGTGATGGGCAGGTGGCCCCTCCTCTTGAGTAACGACTAGTGTTGGAAAGAGTACTGAAAATTTGTACTTAAGTACAGATACTGTTACATTGCTGAAATAATATTCAATTACAAGTAAAAGTACTAGTGTTAAAAAAGTACTTAAGTAAAAGTACAAAGTACTCTTCTCAAAACTACTTAAACAACTAGTTACTTTTTTAGCCATTGATATTTAATGAATTATCAAAAAACACTGAATCAAATCGGAGAACCATGTAGAAAACAGCAACTACAAATATTTCTACATTACTGATGAAGAATATGATTGGATCAAATTCAAGAAATATGTGTTCTAAACAAATAAAGATTAAAAAGGAGTTTTGCCTGTAGTATGAACTTTTACCAGAGCACAGCCAACAAACAGCTGGGCAAGGGTCTTAAAGCCTTGGACATAACAAACATGTTTTGGACAGTTCACTTTCTGAACCTTTTGTTAAGTTTCAGCAAAAGTTGATTTTCAAATTTCACAGAGTCTATCCGGCTTTGTTTGGATGTGAATAGTAGACCAGCACAGCTAAAAAGCCATTCACATGCAGCTGATGCAGGCAGAGCTGTGTTTAGCTTAACAGACAGCTTCTTGATGGCTGGGAAGGAGTGAAGCAGCTCCATGCTGTCCGAGGAACATGCAAGGTAACGATCAAGCTCAACGGGACTTTGCAACATTCTGGAGAGTGGTATGGAGAAGAAATCATCGTCATCAGATGACTCTGTTTGCTGATGCTCACTCTCATGCTCCATGGTTTCAAGATGTTGTTTCAGGTATGTCAAGGCTGCAATTGGAACACAATTACTTTAATTTATGTGACTATTTTTAAATATCCACAGTTAAATTACTTTGTAGATAAATCACAACAAATTATACTTTAATATTTTGAGGAACTCAGTAACAACCTTTTAGGCTTGTCATGACTGAGATATAACAACATATACACACTTATACCAGTGTGCAGCCATAGCAACATGCAAATATATAAATTTGAACTTACCAGCCTCTATGATATCTGCTCTGTCAGTCCAGGAGGTCTTGAACTTGGGTAAAAGGACAGCAGCAGCAGCCAAGTCTGGATCCTCCATCATCTGTCCAAAATGCTTCTGCCAGTCATTTTGCAGGGCTTTGATGAGTGGCATGCAGGTCTTGCTTGATGTCTCCAGCCTGTTCAGTTTTGATAGAAGTTGGTGGATTACTGGCAGCAGCCATCCCATGTAGGCACTGGACTCTGACTGGAGAATGTTTGAAGCTTTTACTAGCAGCTTCATGGTGATACAATACTCCCAGAGGAATGCAACTTCTGTAGGAATCAACCTGGAAGATAAAATGTGTATAACATAAACAACTAAGCCAATCATGACTTTAATAGGGAGAGACTGCATACATGGTATTTAACATTACTCACATTGTAACCTTGAATTCGTCACATACATCTCCTCATGGCATCTTCTCCCTTCTCATCAATGATGCGTATTATTTTTTCAATGGCAAGATAGGTTGAATTCCACCGTGTTGCACAGGGACGGATGATCTGTAGCCCACACTTGTCCTCTACCACTTCACTAGCCAAATGAGATCGCCCAGTTTTTGTTCCAAATGCCCTGGCATTTTGCAAAGGTTACATGGAAAAGCCTTTTGTAGGTGTCATTCATGCACTCTGCAAGAGCTGCATCTGCTGCTGCCACAAGATTTAACAGGTGATACGCACATCGTTGATGTGGGGGTAGTTGATATTCCATACCAGAGTCTTCATCAAGGATTACACTTGTATCATGATATTCAATATGGTCACTCACATCAAGAGCATCCAAGTCTGCTTCATCTTCATCTACCTCTGCATCATTCTGTGCTCCAAACACATGGAAAGCTTTGATAAAGTTGGATCCACTATCAGTTGTCGTCCTTACAACTTTGTCTCTAATCTTGTATTGGCAATGGACATCATCAAGAGTTCTAGCAATCATGTCAAATTGGTGAGACCCTCTCAAATTTTTGCACGCTAGTGCTGCAGATCTTCTTTCCAAGCACTCTTCCTCTAGCCAGTGGCAAGTCACACCAAGGTAACTTTTCTGATGAGCTGACCAACAATCAGTGGTGGTTGCAACAAATTTGGCTTTACCCAATTCTACAATTATAGTTGTCTTCATGTCATCAGCAGCGTCACAGATTCTGGTACGAACGGTGGACCTGGAGATGACTTTGCTTTGAGGTTGCAATGTGGTAATTAATTCTTTGAAAGCTGGCTGTTCAACTACTACAAATGGCTGTAGACCTTCACATATGAAATCGATGATAAGCTTGTCAACAGTTGCTTGAGGGGCACATTTGCTTACAGCTGCCAACATCACATCTGGTAACTTGGCTTGCTTACTTATTGAGAGCTTGTTTGGTGTGGCTGTGGTCTTCCGTTGACGACTAGCTGATCTCACAATGATATCATGGTATTGATCAATTTTTGGTGGATGTTTCCTCTGGAAAGATTACAGAGAAATTATACAAAGGAAAATATAAATTATATCAGCCAAATTATATATCAGTCAGACTCTAAACCTCACATTACTACTTTTAACACTAAAGAAAAAACATAAAAAAAAATAATTCACTTAGAATAATTATTTAAGCTAAACTTTGATTGTTTAGAATTAAGTGTGGTAAATCTGTTTAATCATTAGAAACCAACCATACTTCCAAATTTATATTTTAGGGAGGTGGGGGAAATGAAATTTCTCCAGTCATACCCATTACCAGTACTGTCAAATATTGTGTATTTGGCCCCAGTGTGCAGAAATATTCAAAAATAAGAGGCAAATTTTACATAAATACTGCATGCAAAAAATGTGCTTTTTTTCTTTGCCCCAAATTGCGTGGGATTAGTATTATGTCTTTAAAGCTGAGACTTGGATAGCACCACAAGCCATTTTCATTCTGATACCTTAATGTCCGAGATTAAGGGCATCACTAAATTTTAGCTCTAACTATCATGGGTGCATAGCTGATATCTACTGACAGGGTCACGGGGGTCTGCTGGAGCCAATCCCAGTTTGCACAGGGTGCAAGGCAGGAAACAAACCCCAGGCAGGGCTCCAGCCCACCGCAGGGGATGAACACACACATCCACACACCAAGCCCACACTAGGGACAGTTTAGAATCGCCAATGCACCTAACCTGCTTTTAGACTGTGGGAGGAAACCGAAGTACCCAGAGGAAACCCACACAGACATGAGGAGAACATGCAAACTCCATGCAGGGAGGACCCAGGAAGCAAACTCGGGTCTCCTAACTGCGAGGCAGCAGCGCTACCCACTGTGCCACCATGCCGTTTGGGTGCCAAAATGTACAGTTTATTCCTACCACCAGAGAAACCTTCTTCGAAAATATCTATGGATATTGTTGATATTCTTCAAAATCATTTGAACCAGAAACCTCTAGTAATTGTGGAAAGATTTCATTTTCATAAATGAAACCAGGTGAGAGGAAAGTATAACCGAATACACCACGGAATATTGTTCCTGTTTTAAAAAATGGGAAAAACCGAAGTCCGCAAATGTGGGGGTTTTAAAGTTACAATTGATCTATTATTTCACAATGCTCAGTACCCCCTACCTTGCTTAGCAGATATTTTGCTTCTCTGTCTGTAAGTGAACATTTTACAAAGATTGATCTGGCACAAGACTATTTACAGATGGAGATTAATTTGTGTTGGCTTAAAATGTGTTATTACTTGCTCCTTACTGACTGCTGAAAATGTCTGATCCAGTTCAATTTCTTGGTTTGAAAATTTGGCCCAACTGAATTTTTAATTAAATAACCCTGCTCTAGAGGTCTGTGGTGTCGTTTCAGAGCATTAATGGCCCTATTATACCATATGAAATAACTCTGTTACCAGGATAGACTGACTTAGGACATCCAGGACAGATTGTGTTAGTCTATTGGTTGTTGTTCAGTACCAGTAAGCTCAAGCATCCACAGCTTGTACTGTGTTAGTATTTGATAGAGTTAAATACAGCAATTTCTGTCTTGATTTAGAGCTAAACATCTATATTTAAGTATACAAAGAAGTCTACTTAAGCTAATTGCTTTTCAATTCCAGGCAAAATTTCTCCTTGCTAATTTGTACAGTGTTCTGCAGTATACAGAAATTAGAATGAATATACTATATCCATAAAATAAAAGATAACCTTATTGAAAAACAGACAAGATTTTTTTTTTTTTTAATGAATAAGTATTGCTGTTTTTTTTATACTTTTCATGGAAGCTGCTGTTTTTGTCTGAGGCTCTAGTGAATAGTTTGCAGGTAAAATATAACCAAATCCATATACTGTACATGCACTCAATCTAATTGGGTTGATATTGGGGTGTAAATGGACCTGCTGTTGGAGCTACACCTAGTAATGCAAATCAGCAATGGAAAACAACAGTGAAGAAAATAAATCATACTAACACATACTATACATATATCCAGCACGAGTCCAAATACAAACCTGGACAGCACCAAGATTAAAAGCCAAGGTTTGCTGTACACATCAAATGTATACTTTTCTAGTTCTGCTACATTCAAAGAAGATACTTTTTATAGCCTGAAAGAATTAATCAGCCTTTAATAAATAATCCTTTTATTTATTTATTTTGCAATAATCTTTGGTGTAAAACAAAATAGTCTATATAAATTAATATAAATTAATTAAATAATAAGAGTGAAATTGATAATAACATCACACTAGAATGCAGGGAACAGAAACACTTTATACATGTAAGTAAATGTATGCTCAAATATATACATAAAGGATATATACTGTATATCATGGGGATTGTCTGAGCCATTAAAAAACAAATAGTGAAAAGTATACAAAAAATAGAATCTTTCCAACTCTAATTACTGTACATGGATGATATACATTACTTTTATTTACAGAGTTCACAAAACCTCAGATTTGATAAGTGGCATTAAAATATCAACATGGAAAAAAAAATATTAAGTGTTTTAAAATTTAATCAAGGTAGACTTGTGTAAATTGATTTTCTTTTCATCTTAGCTTAAAAAACCTTATCCAGGTATCATTAAAAAGTGAACCAGACGTGAATAGGATGCCAGGTTATTGTGATGCATTAACACAAATTGATTGGATTTGGATTGGATTAATGTGTGCTATCTCTTGTGGGAACCAGGGTTGCTCCAGCTGCCCCAACCCCAAAACAGACAGGCAGAGATGCGAGTTTCAGCACCAATAACACACTTTTATTTACATGGGGAAGTGCAGCACAATATAATGTAGCAATAACACCCAGGACAATACACAGTCCTTGCTTCTTTTCTCTTTTCCTCATTCCTTCTGCCTCCTCTCTTCTTTGCAAGCTTTGTCCTCCCCCTCCCGACTCTGGCTCCTCGACTGGAGTGAGGCAGCTCCTTTTATGTTACACCTGGAAGGGCTCTAGGTGGCTCATCAGGATTAACCGGAACCACTGCCAGGTATGAAGAAAACCCAATGTAGGGTTCTACAACTCCCCCTGGCATGCCCTGTGGGAAACTGTAGTGCCACAGCCACCCAAGAGAGCTGCCCATTAGCGTGCTGGGGAAGGTAGTGCCCTCTGAATGTGCTCCTCCCCGGTCCTTTTATCCATCTGGTGTCCTGGCTGGGCAATGGTCACAGCCACCCATCACTGTCTGGATGTGAAAGGAGTATCCAAAGACATTCCATGCGTACAAACTTCACACACATATTGACCAAATGGGAAATCCAAATCTAGTTCTTTGGGCTGCTAGACAGCTAAGGCATAAGTACATTAGAACTAACCTAAGCAGAAAACATTGGTTAATTTTATTATGTTTTGTTTGCTAAATACCTAACCAAGGAGAAGGGCTTATACTGTCGAATAGTAACGTCATTAATTACTTAATAATTAAAAAGCCAAACTTGTTTCTTTAGCATATCAAATACACTGGTATGTCCTTGAGGTATCTTTTCACTCCAAGGTTTATGTTTTATGAGGCATTTGTTGTCCCTTTATAAATACTCAACACTTTTCTTTTTTAAATTTGAGATCAAATATGTTGTTAAGGCCTGGAATTATTTAACCATTTGAATCATATGTTTTTAATATATAGAATTATTCAACCCTCTGGCAGAATTATTCTTTGTACAATTGTATGAGTGAAGAATGAGATTGGAATATTTTAAAAGTAATGATGAGCTTTAATGCCTTTCGGAACCATGGATAGAAAAAGCCATAAATTAAAGGATTAAAAGTTGAATTACTGTATGCTAGCCAAATCAAACCATCAAATGCAGTTGTTGGAGTCTGATAGTTATTGTAAGCATCGACCACAGTATCAGTAAAATATGGTGACCAGCATACAAGAAATACCCCCATCACAATACCTAATGTTTTTGCAGCCTTTTGCTCTCTTTTCCTTTTGGCCCTTTGTTTGCTTTCTTCCAAAGAAATTATTTTAAAGTCCCTGCTTTGAATTTGCCTTGCCTGCTTTCTTGCTACATTAAATATCTGTGCATATATGCAAATCATTCCAAAGCAAGGTATGACAAATGTCAAGGCATCCAATAAAGACCAAAGTTTATTGAACTGGATTATACATCCACCTTCACATGTTAACATAGGAACTACACTTTCCAGACCTTCATCATTGGCTTTAGAGAAGATTAACCCAAAACTGTAAAAAGCTGACATCACCCAAGCAATTGCTATAAAACAGCAGACTACTCCAATGCTTATTTTGTTTGAGTAATGTAAGGGATCACACACAGCAAAATAGCGATCAATAGCAATAAAGCCTAAATGGAAGATTGAAACTGTGCAAAAGAACAAATCAATGCAGGTGTGGAGCCTACAAAAGAAAGTTCCAAGATACCAACAGGTTTCAACAGTCCTGATCATGCTAAATGGAAGTACACACAGCCCCAACAAGAGGTCAGCAGTGGCCAAAGACAGTACAAGTAGATTGTGTGGAGAATGAAGCTGTTTAAAATGAGAGATGGAAATAATTACAAGGAGATTTCCAAATATTGTTGTTAGTACAATTATCAAAATTACTAAATACATTGCAGTTTTCATGCCAACAGACCTAGAAACTTTAACGCAGGATTTATTCAAGTTATCATAACAGTATTCCATTGGGTCCATCTTTTATTGTCCTACTTGTCTTTCTGTTTCCCCATTTATCTGAAAAAGAAATAGCCAAAAGAAATAAATCAATCAATAATAAAAAGTCATGGTGTAATTTCACTTAGAGCAATGTTAACTATACACTGCTGTGTCAGAAAAATAATCCAAAATAATTTCAAATAATAGATTTTGTTAGATTTAAGAAATGCATATATTAAACACAATGGCTCTAAAAAATGATGTATGCCTTGGTATTCTGCTGCCCTCTATCTAAAATATAATAAAATCACAATGCGAAAAACTATGTAGTACGAAGCTGTATGTAAGCTTTGTAATGTAAAACCCAAATTATTAACATCTGTTTTAGAGTAAGAATTAAACATATTAGTACAACTAAACATTTTGGTATTAGTAATATATAGAGTTTTATAAGTATTTTCATATTTACGGACTTTTAAAGTAAGGAAACCATGAAATAAATTGTGTAATGTTTATGAAATTAATTAACATAAATAATGACTATACCGTAAGGTATTTTGTAAGGAATCAATTGAAATATACAAAAGAAATAATTAATTTAGTGAGATAGGAAGCCATACACAGTAAAAAAAAAAATAAATAAAACAATGCTTTTGAAAAATGAATACATACAAAAAGACTTTTCAAATAATATGCTATAATACTAAAAATGTATAAATAGTCAACATGACAGTGTAAAATATGTACATAAATGCTTGTATAAATATGGTACAATTTGACTCCCTAATTTCTAACAGTTTATGTTTGACTATATAATCCAAATCCAATCCAATTCATCACAATAACCTGACATCCTATTCACATCTGGTTCACTTCTTAATGATACCTGAATAAGGTTTTTTAAGCTCAGTATAATATTCTGCAAACAAATTTAAAGCAAATAGCCTGTGTTATCTATTTGATTAGTTTGTAAATTTCATAAATCAAAATGATTCAACCCAAATCACCAGACAGTTATTTCTATTGAAACATAATCTTTAAAACAATATTTTATACAGTTTAAAACAACCAGGTGCATATTCTTTTTTTCACCTTTCTGAGCAGGGTGAAGTAGCACTACAAATATTCTGTAGTTTAGGTAAATACAGGCAATATTAAGATGTAATTATTATTTAGTAATTGCAATACATGGAATACATCTTTCTCTGTATTTTACTATATACTATATATATATATTATATATATTTTTATACGTATTTTTGAAGGCAATTATAAAACCTCTCTACAAAAAAGAACAAAAAATAAAGTATTTTCCTCTTTTTTGAAGTTGAAGAAAACAGAATGATAAGCAAAAAGAAACAAAGGTTTTACCTGGCAAGTGGTTGTGACTCCCTGTACAATATTTCTTTTTAATGGAATATGCGTTTGTGATGCACTCTTTTATAAGCGACATGCAAGCTAAAATTGGTTGGCTGTGACATGCTCATTGTCCCTGTAGTGTGCTGGGAATTCTCAAAAACGTATTGAACAATATTGTTCATTAAATAATTTACTTTCTGATTTCATACTGGTAATAGGAATATTCTGCTCAGGTTGATGTAAAAGGCTGCAGTTGAATTATTTCTGCACAAGTAAAACTGCATTCCTTTTTATGAAGCAGTGAAATTCATATGCTAGGTAAAAAAGAGATTAAGCATATTTTGTTAAACCAAACCGTGTAAAAAGTGTAAAGAATAAACAAAAATTTGAAAATTGGGAAGAAAATTTGTTCGTAGGGAAAATTGTTTCTAAGTTAATCATGCTTAGTTAAGATGTTTGTTTTTCAAATACAAAAAATTACCTTTTCTTTAGTGTGCATTAATGAGGATTAACATTAGACTATTAATAGGAAATTTAACGTCTTTCAAAATAAATTAGAATTGAAGCAATATTTAATTGAAATGAACATTTAAAAATGTGCAGTTGAGGGGACATCTGACATTAACAAAATTTTCTCTCATTTTTGATACTTTCTTTTACAATGAATATTTTGTCGTGATGAAATTGCTGCTTTCTCTAACCTGTGCAACAGTCTCCAGTGGATTCTGCGTAATTCCCAGGCCATCTAAAAGATATATCTCTCCTGGCTGTCCTGTGTCTAAGTTTAGTTCTCCTCGTATGGAATGTACTAATCAAGTCCTCACTAAATGCCAAAATACTTCAATTGATTCCTCTCAGGCTTTCTGGATTGCCAGATTTGTCACCTTAATATGAAATGTGAGCCTAGTAACATTTTATGTGATCTTAACTTTGGAAGCTAATACTTGTATTTATAATTATGGCGATATTATTAATAATTACAAAAGCTGATAACTTTAGATGAGGATAAGGATGTAGATTGTCTGCTAAATCAGAAGAATGCCATTTGTATTTTATGCAATTCCCACAATATCATGACCAATGCATCGATTTCCTACTCAGTCTTAAAAAAGTTTTACAGTTGTTCTTCCCCTATTTGCATAGCATAACGTATACCTTGTGATATATGGCCGGCAATTCATCCTGGCCAATACCCCCAAGATGGAGCCCTCCTTGCGACATGGAGATGCCCCGAATTCCAGCAGGGCATCATGGTATGTGGAGTTTTAATGCACAGCCCTGCTGGATAAAGTCGGGGCTGCCAGGGGACGCTGCAGGGAGGCCCAGAGACATATATTTTCAATACAGCCGGAAGTACGTCACAGTCACAAGGACGGAAGAAATAAAGTACTTCTGGGCTGAAGTAAAAAGAGGAGTTTTTCACCTGACCCGGAAGGGCTGAATAATCACATGAGGGATCTGAAGCACTTCCGGGTTAAGAGATATAAAAGGACTGTGGGAAATCCCAGCAAGTGGAGCTGAGTTGGGAGAAAGGGAACAATGCGTCTGGGAGTAAAGGATTGATTATTGTTATTATTATTGTTATAGTTTATGAGTATTGTGGAGTGGAGGGTGCTTTGTACACATTATTGTATGAATAAAGTCAAGATTTGGACTTTTATCTGGCGTCTGATCTGAGGGTTCAAGGGGACAACCGCGCCCCCTATCTGTCACAACCTATACAAAGCATACCAAATTCTGGGACAAATAGTATGCAACAGTGACACCTGGACGTCATATTTTGGCAAAATGTCTTAGAAATGTTGAAGTATGCAGTCATAAGCTTTCTGCAGTTTTCCAAAACATATGTAGACAAGACTGTACATTTCTTAAACATTTCTGATACTTATATAATGAAAAATACTGATCAAAACTGTTCCTTTGGAAATGTGCACATTGCTATTACTGAGTATGAAATTCAGCTATTGGCTGGAGTCTGTATTCCAGCATAAACGTATAGACTTTAACTGGTAGGCTGAAGAATTTGAATTCTCACTAAATGCAAATCACTCTCTGACCAACACATTCTACAAATCTCCAGGAACTGTTCTCACCTTACACTCAAGTATAGAAAATGCATGTTAACCAAGACAACCCTACAGCATTTGGTGAGTTCAGACTATCTGTAATAATCCCACCTACTACTGTGTTTTTTTGGTGATTAAACACACACAAGGCCATAATTAATATGATCACAAGAACCTACTTTTCAGCCTCAGAATTGGAACACCACACAATTATTGAGTCCATCATGAACTTGTTTTTATTTACAATAGTATTTAAGGAATATATGAGGCCAGCTGTCTGAAAGATTTTGGTCTTAAGAGCTAATATAAAATGCCACCAGTGAAGAAAATAATCAAGGTTTTGTGAGGACTAGAAATATGATTATGAAAATCAGCCAATAGTTCTCAAATAGTAGCAAGTATAAAACTGAATAGTTTAAAAAAACAATAAAAGTTTTGGAATAGCTTAGTCCAGCTTTAAGCCTCAGCCACTTAAGGGGCTGTGGTGGAACCATAAAGGATCTGTACATAAATTAAAGTTTTAAAACATCAATTAGCTGTTGTAAAGAGGTCCAGATTCCCTCAATACAATGTAAGTGGCTAATAAAAGAAAATGATTACTTCAAGTTATATCAGCTAAAGGTGATCAATAAGCTGATGAATCAAGGAGCATAGTGTTGTAACCATATTAGTATACATATTTGTATTGTTTGATATGGGGTCCTCAAGATGATAAACCCTTTGAATAAAATGCATTAATGCAGTTTTGCCTTATTGTCCACAATCATGACAAATATGCCTACCACAGAGAGGTCTAGATGTCAAATGATAGTTTCTTGTAATGAGTGAATGAATTGTTGAGATAATGATTTATTTTTTCAGTACACTAAACTAAATGATTTGTATTTCTTTGTTGAATATGGGAAAATGGCCATCTTTAGTCATCATTAACAGTTGGAACCAGCAAAATATGAACTTTAAACTAGATGTTTACTCATGTAAACATGCTGAAGTGAAATTGCTTGGTTGCAGGATACATGCCTGTGGTCAAAAGCCTGAACAGTAGGTAAATTTAACTCATTTTGGTATGACTGGCTAAGGCAGGAGTCTCTTGTTCTTTGAAGGATGATAGAACACCAACTTGACTATCTGAATTGGTAGCAACAATTAAGTGGCTATATGTGTTGCGCAATCTCCTATACAGTTATTTAATATCTCATTGTGGCAAATGTACAATATGTATAATCCTTGTGTGTGTTGGTTTACTGCAGGAGTCCTTGTTTTGCCTTACATTCTTAGTGATTCTAAATTGACACAGACAGATTCAGATATCTTCAGTTTGGGAAAAATGTGGTTTCATTTTTGTAATTACAACAAAAATAGTCAGATTTGTTAAAACAATTGTTTCTTGAAAATTAACTTGAGGTACAATTATGCTATGAAATGTCTGTGTTTTTATGCCCGTAACAGAGTGCATTTAGTTTTTTACATATGGCTTCATCACCCTTTGTGAGCACTAGGATATTGTTACTTATGTCCAGATATGAAAAGCCTCTTTTCACATTACTTTAAGCATTTTCATAATCACACGCTTCAATTAACATTAAAAGTTAGAGGAAAAAGTAACTACAAGTCTTCTACTTTTAGTGTGTACACAAAATCATTAGTACGTCTTCCATTTATCTACTAAATTTTTCATTTTGGTTAGCTTGTGTTGAAAGGAGGTTTTAGCAGAAAAATAAATTCCTTACTTTTGATGATTCAACATTTAAGCACATATAAATCTTTTTTTTTTGGTTAAGAAATAAGTCTTCTTTTCATGTTGATCTTTGATAGTGCTAGATTATTTTGAAATAATTGTATGTGTATGTATTTTCTACTCGGTTAAAGGCTTTAGGTATAATCTATTAGAAAAGACATGGATCATTACTTGTAATATACTCTCCAACAACATAACTCAGTATGTTGAATTGTATTGTTAAAACTGAGAAAATGACACATCATTGTCTATCAGAGGTAATAATAAGCACTCTTGATTCATTAATGTTTGATAATTGTATCATTTTTATTTATAAGGCTATTACATAAACATTTCCCTTATATAGAAATGTACCCCTCTGACATCATTCAGGTATAGTGTAAATTTTCATTTTTGAAAATATGCGCTTACTAATGCAATAACAGTATAACATACCATAACCTCACTAATTCAGTGTTTGAAGGAGTGAGAGACAATCCCAAAGAAATTTTGCTATCAAGCTACTGCAGATGATCCAAAATGCAGCAGCCCATTTGGCATTTACCCAGCCAAGACGGGCACATGTATCTGTTTTTTTTAGGTCATATTATTGGCTCCCTGTAACAGCATGCATTAAGTTCAAATCCCAGATGTTTGCCAACAGAGTAGTCAATGGGTCAGCAGCTGAGTATATGGAAACATTGATGAAGTGCTATCCACTCAAGTCTGCCAGGGAACAGCATCTGGTGATGTCACCTATATGTGACATCAAGTCTCAATCCAGACTTTTTTTCTGTGCAGTTCCTAGTTGGTGGAACGGGCTGCCCACCTCCATCTGTACTGTAGACTTCCACAATGTATTTTAGGAGCAACCTCAAGACCCATCTGTTCTGTGAATATCTGTTGAATTGATGAAGAAAAAAAAAACATTGCTCTGCGATAGTTTATACTCGGTTAATTTCTTTAAGTTTAATTGCTTTAGTGATTGTAATCTATTGCAGATGTATGAGTTATTAAATCTTTTCACTTGTGGCAATAAACTTTTGCTACCCATCGTACAGAACAAACAGGACCTGGCCTAATGTTACTCAATTGTTTACCTCTTTTGTAAGTCACTTTGGATAAAAGTGTCTGCTAAGCAGATAAATTTAATGTAATGCAAAATTACTCCAAGGCAAGAAATATCCATGGGTCCAAGCCCCAAGCCATTATATGACTCACTCACACATACATCCAAGCAGGGACCAATTTAGAATCATCAAACTAACATTCATGTCTTTGTGATGTGCGAGGAAAACCCAGACAGACATGAAAAAAGCATGAAACTCCACATTGACAATGACCTGGCCTGGAGATGCAAAATGTGTTACAATTTAGGTGGGTAGAGATATTTTAACCATTAAGTTCCTCTAATCTTAATATAATAATTTTTGCAGGATTTTAATAGAGCATATGTACCATAGGTGACATTTGGGAAGGTAATTGGGATACATTTTTAAGTACAGAGGCAGTCAAAGAGTAGTGGAGTAACTTTAACATTTATTAAATACAATGCAAGACACACATACCCACACATAGAGGCATATCTGAGTTAAAAAGTCAAGTTCATTTAACAAAGAATAAAACTCATGTTAAGAGAGAGAGAGACTGTCAGAAAAAGACTACTTTGTCAGAGCAGGTAAAGCAGAGAGTGATGTGAATGCAGCAGAGGAAGTCTTGGTATTTCATATTGTTCAGCATCACAATAGTTACAGCTTTTATGATTACAAATAATTCATCCCAACAAAAGCTAGAAAATCCTATTCATCCAACTTTTCCAAAATAACATTGAGTTTTTACATGCCTAAAGTCCTAGTGTGCACCACACTATTTTCTAATTTATTCCATGTTTGTATGGTTTTCTGTACACTTAACGACTTTCCATCTGTGTTCCCATGTTTTTGTTAAAAAAACTCATTTTAAAGTAACATTAGTAGAGACCCACTCTACTAATTTCTTTAATAATTTAAAAAAAAATGTGTGCTGTATGCTTGTTAGTCTCTATTTATTTAAACTAAAAGGTTCAACTCTTTCAGTCTTTCCTCATACATCATACCGTACAGTCACAGAATCAGCCTAGTCTGGTTTTTCTGGACATTCTTTGGTGCAGTATTTTTTGTAGCCTTGTGTCCAAGACTGCACGTAGTGCTCCAAATGAGTTCTCAGTAGTTGGTGATATACAGTGCATCCAGAATTTACTACAGGTGGACTCCAATTAAGCTGCAGAAACATCTCAAGGATTATTAGGGGAAACAGGATGCAACTGAGCTCAATTTTGAGCTTCATGGCAAAGGCTGTGAATACTTATGTACATGTGATTTCTCAGTTTTTTTTATTTTTAAAAATTTGCAAAAACCTCAAGTAAACTTTTTTCATGTTGTCATTATGGGGTGTTGTGTTTAGAATTCTGAGGAAAAAAATGAATTTAATCCATTTTAGAATAAAGCTGTAACATAACAAAATGTGAAAAAAGTGATGCGCTGTGAATACTTTCCAGATGCACTGTAGCTTACACTTAAATGGTGGACCTAGTAGGTGAAAAGTCTTTTTTCAGAATTATGAACTTGTTTAAATGTCTTTCAAAATGTTTCATTAAAGATTAACATTTTATTACTAATGAGGACTTATCCCAAGTTGTGATAAATGTATTCATTTTTAATTCATGTGTTTCTGTAGTGGTGTTTTTCTATATTGCTCATTATTGATTGTTGAATATTGGTCATCCCCATTACCATCATTATCTTTTTTGAAAACTAAAACAGTTATCCTATCTTAAACCAAGCTTAACTTTCCCATAGTATTTTCTGTTTGTAACAGCTCCCCACTCATCATGAGTGCTGCAATCTTCATTCATAACATCATACCTTATAATCCTGATGGGGTGGGCAAATTGTTTGGCTCTATTAGTAATCCTGCTTCTCATTTTTTTCTGTGCACTTTATTTATACTGGTGTAACAATTAGAGATCCAACTAGCTCAAAACAACAAGAAGACAGGATGTTTGGGCCATGTGTCACCTATGTATATGGCTAAGCATTTCATTGTCAACAGTAGGAGTCTACAGTGTCAATTGTGGAGGGTCGGAATGTTTTTAGGTTTTTGTTCCAAACTGATTGCTGAATTGGAATCCAATCATTGCTAATAACAAATGTTGCTTAACACACAGAATTCCCGAAGCCTACGAAAAAACTTGTAATCCTGGTCCACCTTAAATTCCTTCACACCTCTCCATCAGCATCTTTTGTGTTGTAAATGTGTCGATCAGCACAAGCAGCAAGCAGCCTGCTATCCCATCCCCCGCCTACCGCCATAGCTCTTCGCAAAGAAGGTTTTCAGTGCTTATTGTTTATTTTGGAGTGAAGTGCCTGGAGTTGTAGAGAGTAAATAATATATTGTCATTTGGAATACATACATTTCATGTCTGTTCCATGTCTACAACAGTCTATGCAAACATTAACACAGAAACATTTTTCAATTTTTAGTAATAATTGACAAAATGTAGGCATGAAATGTACAATATGTGAAGCCTGAAGTCAAAATATCAAATAAACACTTTCACAAAAGGTACAAGTATAACAAAACAAGTGCGCTTTTATTAAAAAATATAACTGAAGAAAAAGAAAGCAGGTTAGGGTAGACTATTGATTTGATAGCTTGGGTGGTGCAGCTGTTAGAACTGCTGACTCCTAGTCAAGCGATCGCTGGTCTGACACCGACTGCCTCCCAAATTTACCGTTCTGAATAGTGAGCTACTCTTATTGTTAATATTATAGAATAAAAACATACATTTGATATGTGTCTATAACAGCCGGTGTAAATTTGTAGTACTTATAAAAGTACTAGCGTTTTTTTTTCAGTTTTATTCTCTCAGTCACGTTCATGCTCCCACAAAAATCCCTGATCTGACACAGTTTTCAGATAAAGACGTGGTATAACAAACTTGTTTTGTATACCACCTCTTTATTTGAAAACAGTATCAGATCTTGAGTGTGAACAAGACTGGAACTGGGAAAACTGTGGATGTGGGTGTGAGTGGTGTGCGTGACTGAGAATGATTGTGGATGTGAATTTTTTTTTTTCAGTTTTATTCTTGAGTGTTCCTGCTCATGCTGAATTATTATGCACCTTCTGCTCCATGATGTCAAAGCCGCACTGACAAAAAAGGGAGACATAGGTATATATGACATTTGGAATAATTCATTTTATGGCATGTATAGTACATTTCGGAAAACATTGCACTAATGTGACATAATATTCATTCGCATACCTTCATGCGGTTGTAGTCAGTGACCATGTTTGTTTTTTTCCGATCTTTTGTACATTGCAAAGCTAGATGTGCCATAGGAAGTCATTTGGCAACAGTATGTGGTCTAATTAAAGAGAACAGAAGTTTGTATAACCACACTTGTCAGCCTTTCATGTATTTGTCATATCTTCTTTACACTGATCTTAATGCAGATTAACAGCTTTCTCTTTTTGGATGCATATTTTCTTTTGTCACAGAGTGTATGTAGCTGTGTACTTGTTGAAGATGAATGCATTAGTAAACTCAAGAATATCAGCGTATGAAGTAATATCCCTTGCTAGTAGTCCATGTGATTTTTTTTAATCACTGACACATATCTTCATAACATTTTAATTTATCCAAATTAATTGCATGTTGATTAGCACTATTAATGAATGATTTGCAGAAGAGGCAAGTGAACATCTAAAACAAAGTTCTTGTCAAGAGCATCCTGAGTGCTGTGGAGAAAATATGCAGTCACAGTAAAAGTGAACTCTTTGTTAATCATGACATAAGGTAATACAGTTTTTATAGAGTGCAATAATAATAATGTGATTATTTGCAATAATATCTTAATAACCAATAGTGGTATGTTTTACTGTATATATTGTATACATTTTATAAACTTTTATGATAGGCCGTTCATGAATGCAAAGGACTAATTTTAATAACTGCGATGAATACTATATCTTATCTGTTATAGGGATCCTCAACAAAACACTACTTCACAATATTTGTTTTTTCTAGGGGGCTGGTGTATGCCACAAAGCACTATCAATTTACTTATTTGACTAATGCTTTCTTTGGTTTTTCAAATGGAGCACAGGCAGATCAAGTGACTTGCTCATGATGACACAATGCCAGTAGCAGAACTGGAACCCACAACTTCAGGATTTGAAGTCTAAAGCTTTAACCACTACATCACACTACCTGCCTACCATGCAATGTAAATTCCTATTTTGGTTGTAAAAACCTATAACAATCTGACTGTAAATTTCAAACATAACATTAATCATAAAAGAATCAAACTGCATAAGTTATTTTTCAGAATGACAAAACACGGAAGTTCATGTTGAATAAGGTTTTTACATGTAATATGCTTTGTAATGACACTCATTAAGACTTTATTTGCTAATAAAAGTTTCCATAGGTCATAAGGTTTGGGTAATGACAGAAAGAATAAGATTGCAGGTACAAGCGGCCAAAATGAGCTTTCTCCACAGTGTGGCTGGACACTCACTTAGAGATAGAGTGAGAAATGCTGACATATGGGAGAGGCTCAGATTAGAGCTGTTGACCCTCTGCATCAAGAAGTGCCAATTGAAGTTGTTTGGGCATTTGATACGGATGCCTCTTGGATGCCTCCCTGTTAAGGTTTTAACACTAGAATTACCAGAGCCTACGAAAAAACTCAAAAATCCATCCCACCTTAAATCGCCTCACCTCTCCTTCAGCGTCCTTTGTCCTGTAAATTTGTGGATAAACAGCAAACAGCAAGCAGCCTGCTATCACATCCCCCCACCCCGCAAAGTTTTCTCAGCTCAAGTCTGTTTACCTGCGTGTCAGCTGCTTAGAGTTGTATAGAGTGAGAAGTCAAGCAAAATGACACCTTTTATAAATACTATACTGTTATTTGGAACACTTGCATTTCATGTGTGTTCCGTGTCTACAACAATCTATGTACAGTAAACACATCATTAAAACAAAAACGTTTTTCATGTTTTAGTAATAATTGACAAAATGTAGACATGAAGTGTATAATGTGTGAAGCCTGAATTCCAAATATCAAAGAAAGACTTTCAGAAAAGGTACAAATATAACAGAACAAATGCACTTTTATTCAAAAATATAACATCAGAAAAAGAACCCGCATTAGTGTGCGACATTGTCACACATTTGCTACGAGTGCTTTGGTGGCACAGCGGTATCTGTTTTGACTGGTAATCTAAACTTCCCGGGTGAGAACTGAGCTGCAAGTATTCTTATTATTTTAGAATAAAAACATACATTTGATACCAGTCTGTAACAGCCAGTGTAATTTATGATACTTGTAAAGGTTAGCTTTGTTTTTATTTAATTCAGTTTAATTCTCTGAGCTGCATTCACGATCCAAACTAATTTGACACTCTTGTTTTGAACATCATGATTTGAGTTTACCTCTGTTTTAGCGCGTCTATGTAAAAACAGCAGTGAGAGTTTCTTCTCTCAGCCGGGTTCACGATACCAACCCGCATACACATTTGACACTGCTGAAGTTTAGATTATCAGTCAACAGCTGATACGTGACTGAAGCGCTCATAGCAAATGCGTGTCAATGTCACACACTAACGTGGGTTGTTTTTCTGAAGTTTTTTTTTTTTTTAATAAAAGCGCGTTTCTTCTGTTATATTTGTGCCTTTTGTGAAAGTCTTTCTTTGATATTTGGAATTCAGGCTTCACACATTATAAACTTCATGTCTACATTTTGTCAATTATTACTATAACATGAAAAACATTTTTGTCTTAACAATGTGTTTACATAGATCATTGTAGACACAGAACACACATGAAATGCAAGTGTTCCAAATAACGAAATAGTATTTATAAAAGGTGTCATTTTGCATTTTGCTGTTGCCCCTGCACTTTGAATAAGTGGTGGAAAATGAATGAATGACTGAAAAGTATTTAAATCAAAATATACATTAAAAATTGATCATATCATCCAGTCATAAAACACTAATGGGTTTCTTAGAAGTGGAGAAAAAATGAATGCAGATATATTTTAATTGTTAAAGTGTGATATAACTGAGCTAACTATACCCTTACTGCATAATACACAGTATAAGAAATGTAGAAATATAGAATTAACATAGGCTTTATTGAAAATGCAATGCACAGATTTTTTTAAAAATCTATTTTAATCAAATACCAGTTTAAAAGAGTTTTTATCATTGCTAAGTTGCTTCAGAATTGTATACCTTTATTTCTTTTTTAGCATTAAGTACACAAAAGTTCAGAAATTCTCAGGGGACTGCAGACATTCACTTGTAGCCATTAATACGATCAAACATGTTTAGGCAGTTTTACAGTTTAAGTGGCATTGACAGGCAATTATCTGAAAAGCAGCATCCAGAGATTAACAATGAATGAACAGAACAGTACCAAATAAAGCTATTTTTTATCAAGAGCTTAGCATAAAGGTGCAAAGAGATACTGCTCCCTTGCAAACTAACTATCATATTATTAAACGAAGTCTAATTAAACATAGTTTGTTGTGCTTGGTTAATACCATTATGAAAAGCAGCTGCTATTTCTTTTATTTGGCAATGAAACATTAATCAACCAACTTTCCTGATTTGAGTGCATTGTGGTATTCCACATGAAATCACCAGACTCACACACTTTTTATGCTTGGTCAGTTTCACTCCAGTGATAATCAGTAAACAGCATCAACTCTGAGACAGGAGGGAGATTCCAAGCTCTTCCCAGAAGTATAAAAAGACTTAAAGTAGAGTCCTAAGTGTTAGCACAGAGCAACATTAGTAGTCGTACTTATAAAACCAACATTTGATTTTGTGAGTCTTCATATGGGAAAGGCTATGCTGTTATTGGCATTATTGCACACCTGACTATGTCAATGCATCGCTCACTTCAGCTCATCTTCTATTAGCATTGCTTCTTAATGCCCACACACCAAATTATTTTTCAAATCAAGCATCATATATCTTTCACCGTGATAAGAAACTAGATGAAGTAGCCTTTTCTTCACATCAGCACATTAACCTGAAGCTTATTTTCTGGTATGTTTCATAACCTTTTGATTCTCCCAAAATATTAACGTACTGTATATTACTCAAGAATATTTCCTGAATATTACTGAATAAAAAGTTTCATTTTTGGTAAAAAATAATATTACTTTCACATCAATAAAGTTGTATATTTACTTAAATCAAAAGAGCTGTAATAAGCCTAAAGCATGCCAGAACTGAAATTAAGTGAAATGAAATAGACAGTGCTTCTTATCAATTCCAGGAATGAATAACAGGCAACATATAACTGCAGATCACAACCTGATGATGTTATCCAATATTTTGAATTTGTTCCAGAGTTTCACAGTTATTGCTTGAATCAAATATTACATGAGGCACGTTATATTTGAGTGATTGTACAACTTGACAATTACAGGTTTATTAACCAAAACATATGCATTTATAACAGAAATTGAAAAACAAAATAATTATATGCAAAAACAGATTTAAAAATAAAATAAAATCTTAAATCATTGAATTGAGCAGTTAGGTCAAAAAAATGTCACTGCAAAGGTGATGTCATTGATGGCCTTGCTTGGACAATAAGCATTATGAATGATCAGTTTTTGGGTTATTAGGCAGTAGTTTTTCTAAGTAAATGAGGTGAATGTCCAATTAATGAAATATGTTCATTTTGTTTTGATTGAAGAACAAAATACACATTTACCTGAAATTGCCTCAGGATAAGAATCAATTGTCCTATTGCACTATGCAAACATACAATTTCTCTTTTATCATTTTTATGTCTTACTTATCAGGCTCTGAACAGCTATACATAAGTATGTTTGACAAAAGTAAAAATTAATGAATCAATTCAGCACTATCATTAGCAATAAAACTACAATAATCACTGATACAAAAATCAAATGCAAAATCTATTTATGGCAATGTAACTAATGTTGCTAATGTAATAGGCTTTGATTACATGTTCTGTATACCCAATATTTTATATATTGCATGCAGAACTTTTGTATTCCCTTCATTAAAAATGATCCTAGGTAAAATGGTTCAAAACATGGAATACTATATATGATACTTCTTATTAGCAAGATTAGACCGCCATACATTTCTTCAGATATTGAAAAAAAAGAAAAATTAAATAAACACAAAACATATAATATCTACACAAGACATATGAATATACACATAGCATCTTAAAACAAATTCAATTTTTACTTTATTATTGGGGCTTATTTTTCCTTCCACAAGCAGTATGTTAATTAAACGTTATCTGTGGATACGCTGTTTTTATTACGAAAAGCTGACCAAATCCTGTATGTAACCAATAAATCTGAGGCAATCAGCTCTGTAAACTACAACTCTTAGAACTTTCCCCAGGTATTTAATGCATTCTACTGTATACAGCATGTAACAAATAATTCTATATTTTTGTATACTTTTTATACTACTATAAAATATGTAGGCATTTTAATACAGGGAAAAATTGACCAACAAAATCAGACTGCACATTTTAATGATGTTCTGATTAGAAAAACACATATGTGTACATTAGTTTTTTTACAACAAGACGGTAACAAACTTTTGTTGCTTCTTTCAATTAGAAAAATACTGTATGACACTAGTAATAGCAGTACTGATAAAAAGAAATTCTACAATAATCCTTTGTTAAATCCATTATAGTGCCAATTTAATTTTATTCTGATAATATTCCTCCTGAACATGTAACAAGTGAACAGCATAGATATTTATTAGATACAGCTTTCCACACAGGGAAAAAGATATTATACAATAATTATTTATTTCCTGTTAAAATCATAGTAAACATTATTTTATTACTAAGTTGCAATCACTTAGCTACTCGTATCTTTCCATTTGATGGCTTTCTTAGAAAAGGTATGCTGTACAATACAAATGTTGTTAATGCTTGTTAGTATTTTTCTTACTTTCCATCTCATTTTGGTAGCTGTATTTTTTACTCTGCATATAACTTAATTAATGATGAGTCATTGTGGAATATTCTGCAAGTAATAATAATCCTTAGTGCTTTTCTGAAACCAGGATAAAAAAAAGCATAAATCAATGGGTTGAAAGCTGAATTTGTGTAAGCTAACCATATAAAGCCATCAAATATGACTGCTGGTGTTTGATAATTGTAGAACGCATCTACTACAGTAGTAGTAAAATAAGGAACCCAGCAAGCTAAAAACGCTCCCATTACAATGCCTAACGTTTTAGCTGCCTTTTGTTCTAGTTTACGTTTCTTTCCAGCTTGACTCTCTTCAGTTGTTTGTGATTTGATGTCCATATTTTGAATTTTCCTTGCTTGACTTTTTGCAACACTGTAAATTCTTGCATATATTACCACCATGGCAGAACAAGGTAAAACAAAAGTCAGAATATCAACAATTGACCATAACTTATTAAAAAGTAATAAGCAGCTTCCTTCACATGCCATCATGGGGACCGTAGTAAGTAGTCCTTCATCATTGGATTTTGAATGAATAGATCCAAAACTGTATATTGCAGCCATTATCCACCCAGACAGTATGATGTAGCTAATTACTTTATTATTCATTTTACTAGAATAACGCAGTGAATCACACACTGCAAAATAACGATCAATGGCAATAAATCCCAAATGAAAAATTGACACTGTACAAAAAAATAAATCTACAGAACTGTGAGTCCTACATATATCTGGCCCAAAGTACCAGCAAGTTTCCACTGTCCTGATCATGCTAAATGGGAGCACCAGTAATCCTAACAAAAGATCGGCTGTGGCCAGTGATAAAACCAACAGATTATGTGGTGAATGAAGCTGTTTGAAATGCGAAATTGAAGCAATAACGACTAGATTTCCAAACACATTTGTTAACATGATCATAACAAGAACACAGTATAGCACTGTTTTACCATTAGCAGACCTGGAGACCCTAATACAGGAGCTGGTTAAATTTTGATAGCAGTATTCAACAGGCAGAAATGTGGAATTCATCTCCATTATAATTAGAGAGTTCAGTGCTTCTTCCTGAGGAGTTGTAACGTAACCTTCACTTTACTGCTGAGAAGAAAATTAATTAAAAAATGTCTACAAAACATGAAACTATATTTTACTTAATGATTTGTTTATGGTGTCTTTTATGTGCATGCAATCAGCCAAGCCAATACCTAAATATAAAATAGTGTATTTACTAAGGTACAATTTTAGTTGCAATATATCAGGCAATTAAAAAAATGATCAAATGACTATGGTTGTTTTTTTTACTTAGAATGTAACAGAATAATAGTACAGATAGTTAACAACAGACTATATTCTGATATTTTTCTTAAGAAAGATAACATGGAATTCAACAAATTTCTCTTTTCAATGTCAATTACTAGGTGAATAATAATTCTGTGAAAATAGCATCCCATATAAATAAAAAAAATAGTTTGATAAGGTATGCCCAAAGGAAAAAACACACTGTTGTGTTTGAGAAATCTGATTCCCTTTAAGTCCTAAGCTATTATTGTTGCTGAGAAGTGAAATATTACAGTCACTAGTTTTACCTTTCTGTATCTTCAGTATCTTCACACATGGAAATAGTCTTGAGATGCTTTCATTCTTTTAACATCTAAATCTGCTAAGGAAGCATATATATACCACCTTCTTTATGCAAAATAGCAAAGGGAATACAGTCCATGATGGCAATTCATTGTTAAAAGGTTTACAGCAAAAATTACAACAATTAGGTGGCAAGTTTAGACAGCTTATAGTTTTGAACTTAAGGTTAGATAATACTTAATAATATATAATAATAATATAACATATTTAGCTATAGTGTTAATCATATACATTAAAGTGATTGTAAAGTGTTAACAATTGCTAATTGTGAGGTAATATGTTTTATAATTACAATATTAGTTTTAAATGTGCTTTCAATAATAACCAGTTACAAGGCAAGGTAACAAATTTATTGCCATTAAAAATGACACAGTTCTGTGAAACTGCATGGAATCTTTGCAATAACAGTGAGTCTCACCAGCTTACAGTGGAAAAAAAGGTCATTCTGTGCTTAGACCTTTATGTTTTCCTTTGTAGACCAATGTTTTAGTTTTCATCTGAGCAATATGAACCAACGCTCAATGGAAATAATATTGGGAATAAAACACCGTCTATTCTTTTAATAATGCTCAGGCAATTTTCTGTCACAAGTGCATTATGATTGAAGTGTGCTGAACAATTATTTAGTCTTTTCCATATCTTTCCCACTGGCAGTCTTACTTATCAACTTCACTGAGTTACTTCTGTCAATACATTTTAGCACACACCCTTGTAATTTATTTTAAATTTTGACTTTATTATATTGCAATAATGATTCATATTTTCTCTGCTCAGTTTTTTTAGTTGTGTTTTTCTATGAATTTCTTAGTACTTTTTATTGCATGTCTACTATTTCAAGTCATATCAAACTTAATGTAATTTCCCCCCGTAAGATAAATTATGCATACTTAACACAAATCCCAAAGCAAAAAATACAAAGTGCCATACTTTTTCAGCATCAGACATACTGCATAAAAAAAGACATGCCCACTACAGCAGTAAATGTAACATAAAAGCACAAGTTCAATAGGCAACAAGTGCGGACATGACAAGTAACATTTACCAATTAAAGGTCCTGAAATAATATCAACTGTTAATGTCTAAAGATAAAACATCTCATATAAATAAAGTGTTTTGTGTGTGTGGAAATGTTTTAATCTAGGGAATAATAACTCTACATAGCAGGAGAGGGGGTCAACTGACAGTTAAATACTTCTACTGATGGTTGCTGAATATTTTAAGACCAGTAACGGTGAACTGTACAATAACATGCAGTGACTTGAGCAGTCCTAGTTTTCATACTCTATCTCTGTATGTTTAACATTCATTTGCTCAGAGGTTGATGCACTTGCTGCTTCCTGAGCAGCTCTTCTTTTCTCCATCCTAGCGACCCGCTTCTTCTCTTCTTTTGTCTGCATCTTTTTGCATTAAAACTGATTGAGTCAGTGTTTGTGCTGCATTTACTTTGTACTTTTTTTTAATTTTCACTTAAGGTGGGACTTAAGTATTCAACCTGCCTCACAAATGATTTAAGATATGAAGAGGTAAGGGAAGTGATAGCGAAGGTGGTAGGGAATGAGAACGGCACCCATATGCATGTGGCGCACGGCCGCTGCCGAGAGTTGATTCTACAATAAAATAAAATAAAAAGAGGAATAACCTTGGAGGTCAATAATCACCCCAACGTCATGTAGTATGTATGTGTTTACCAAATTTCAGGTCAATAGGTCGAATGTTTTGCAAGCTACAGGTGATTTAAAATCCTGGACAGACAAACGGTAGCGTATTATATATAAAGATTCAGAAAGCAGAAGGGGGCAGAAACTATTTGTTGAGCTTGGTGTTGTTGAATACAACTTATCATCTGCTGTAGTGGATTTAACAAATGGATTATTGTTTTGTATTGTTTCTTTATTATTTAAATAAAAAATTATTACTATCACTATTATTAGTGTCATACAGTATTTTTCTAATTGAAAGAAGCAACAACAGGTCGTTACTGTCTTGTTGTAAAAAAATGAATGTACACATATGTGTTTTTCTAATAAGAACATTACAAAAATGTGCAGTCCGATTTTGTTGGTCAATTTTTCTCTGAATTACAATGCAACACATTTTAAGGTACATAAATAAAGTATAAAAATAATAGAAAATTATTTGTTACATTATAGAAAAACATGCTGTGTACAGTACAATGCAGTAATTAGCTAGGGAAAGTTCTAAGAGTTGTAGTTCATCTATACATAACAGTTAATTAACATACTGTTTGTGGAAGTGAAAATAAGCCCCAATAATACTTAACAAAAGAAGGTCTTTAATTATTACCTTATAAGATGGTTCATTCTTAATGCATAGACACCCTCATTGTTAACCTTAGAAATTTTATACAGGTACATGCATGTACTAGAAGCAAAAACAAGATACTTAATGCCATGCCCAGACATTGTGTTTTTCAGGGCTTCAAACACTGGGTATTGTATCTCAGCACACAGGACAGAAAGAAAGCAGACTGACCCTGTAGGCAGTAATATTGCCAGTTAGGCAAATACATATGAATAATAAACTTAATAATAAACTCAATGGTCCACATCATATATAATCATCACTAGCCTTAAGAATCTAATATAAAATATTGCAATTGTTTAAATTCACTGTGTATATTCAATTTTTTTCAAAATCTGAAGATATGTATGATAGTCTAATCTTGCTAAAAAGAAGTATCATATACACATAAACTAGATTATTCCATGTTTTAAACCATTTTAACTAGAATTATTTTTAACGAAGAGAATACAAAAGTTCTGCATGCAATATATAAAATATTGGGTTTACAGTACATGTAATCAAAGCCTAAGGTTGCATAAGTTACATTGCCATAAACAGATTTTGCATTCGATTTTTATGTCAATGATTATTGTAGTTTTGTTGCTAATGATAGTGCTGAATTGATTCATTAATTTCTAGTTTCATCAAACATCCTTATGTATAGCTGTTCAGATGCCTGATAAGTAAGACATAAAAATGATAAAAGAGAAATTATATGTTTGCATAGTGTAATAGGACAATTGATTCTTATGCTAAGACAATTTCAGATAATGTATATTTTGTTCTTACATCAAAACAAAATTAACATATTTTATTAATTGAACATTCACCTCATTTACTTGGCTAATAACCCAAAAACTGACCATTCAGGATGCTTGTTGCCCAAGCATGGCCATCAACAACATCACCTTTTCACCTAAACATTTTTTGTCCTAACTGCTCAGTTCAGTGATTTAAGATTTTATTTAATTTTCAAATCTTTTTTTTCCTATAAATAATGATTCGTTTTTCATGTTCAGCTAAAAATGCCTATGTTTTGTTTAATAAAACTGTAATTGTCAAGTTGTACAATCTCTCAAGTATAATGTGTAATATTTGATTCAAGCAATAACTGTGAAACTCTGGAACAAATTCAAAATACTGGATAACATCATCAGGTTGTGATCTCAAATGATATGTTCTCTGTTATTTAATCTTGGAATTGATAAGAAGTATTATGTATTTTATTTCATTTATTTTCAGTTTATGCTTTAGGCTTAAAACAGCTCTTTTTATGCTTATAATTTTGATATATTTTTATTTAAGTAAATATACAACTTTATTGATATGAAAGTAATATTTTAATAGCAAAAAATTTATCTTTTTTTCTGTAATATTCTGACTGTAATTCTGACTAACATTTATAAGAAACAGAATGCCAAATCATGACTTAAATCATTTTTGCAGTGGGTTGTTTACTGTAATAATAATAATCATTTACCTTTGTCACAGATTTACGGGTTTTCTCGCACCCTTGTACCCTCGGACCACACGTCACCAGATAAAAGTCCAAATAATTATTTATTATAATAATTATGTGCACAAAGCACGCTCCTCTCCACAATTCTCCAATAATAATCACAAATAACCAATAAACCAATCCTCCACTCCCAGACGCTTAGCCACCCTGTCTCCCAACTCAGCTCGCCGTCTGGGAGCTCCCACAGTCCTTTTATACTCCCTAACCCGGAGGTGTTCCTGCCCAACAGTCCACAAGTCCTTATTCCTTCCAGGTCAGGGTAAATAGTCCTTTTCTTTTCAACCCGGAAGCCCGTCGCTCTTCCTATGATGAACTTCCGGGTCATAAGGCACAAAGAACTCTTCGGTCCTCCCTGCAGCTCCCTCTCGTGGCCCCCATGGCATCCAGCAGGACAGTGCATAAAAACTCCATTGTCCGTGATGCCCTGCTGGTCTTCTGGGAACCTCCATGCTGCAAGGAGGTCTCCACCTGGCGGCATGGGGGTATGGGCCGGGATAAACAGCCGGCCATCCTCCACAGTATTTCCCAGCGAATTATAAAGATTCAGAGCGGCCTGCCCTGAGAGGGAAGTCTTCCTCCAAGAAGACATTCCGGTTGAGCCTTGATTAATCTGAATATCTTGGTCTCTGGAGAACCTAGGGGAAATATTATTCCAATTCGATATCTTGTCCCCCTCTCTCCAAGGACAGTATCGCCAAATGTGGCCCAACCTTCGGCACCCGTAGCACTGCCTCCGTCCTCCTGGTATTCTTTCCCTGCGGGACTGAAAACAATTAGGAAATGTTAGGTCTGCCCCTTGTTTTGCTGGGAGTGAAACCCCTGCCGCCTCTAATGGTGCTTTCTCTCTTTCTTTGTCAGGAGACCCGTTTTATTTTCGGGATCTCCTGCTTGATCTGGGGCTTGTCCACAGTCTGAGTCTCTCTACTAGATGAAGAGAGACCCTTTACTGTCTGCACCCCTTTTATTTTATAAATTACCGGTGGCGGCGTCTTTAGGGCTGTCTCGCTCCGGGAGTCAGCACTGTGTAGCTGCCCCGGATCGATTAGCCCTTCCGCCGGCCACTCGTTTATCGTACCGGCCTCTCTTGTAGGGCACGCCGTGTATTGGCACCCGCTATTTATTAAAAGTGGGCCCGGATTACATTGCGTCCCTCTTGTTTTATATATGGTACGGGTTTCACATACCTGTACCGCCACATCATGATATACGGGAGGCTCCCCACCAAATCGCCGCACGTAGTCCCTCAGCTTCTCCAACGGCGCTTTGGCTACCGCTCCCAATTCCCCGACGATCTTCTCAATGGTCGTCAGGACCTGTAAACAACTCTTTACGGGCTCGATCAAGCGTTCGAGTTCCCGCAAGTCAATATTATTTATTTCGACCGGCATAAGACTTACTTCCTCATCTGTCTTCTCTGCCGGCCGGGAGCCAATGAGCACGCCCGCTTCTGGCACGTGCTCTGACAGGTCTTGCAGAGGCTTCTGGGACTTGGAGTTCTCTAAGGCAGCGGTCGAGGATCGGGTCGCTTCTTTCAGCGGACTGAGGTCTGTCTTAATTACTTTTACGACATCCGAACAGCCATTTCCCGACCCTCCTTACCTTTTTGATTTGTGAGCGGTGCTCTGCTCGCCTCCCCTTTCCCTTTCGGAAAAATCAAGTCCGTCTTTTCTTGGGCGAAGCCACAAACAGCTGGACACGGAGCGTCACCTTTCTGGAATCCTTCGTGGTAGGTCACGTGTCCCTTGCCGGCACCCGTAATGCGGAAGTCCTTCGGGTTGCTCGTTTGCCTGAACGAGAGCACGCCATCGCCTTCGGGTTTGTCTTCTGCCTCCCGCAGAGCCTTCGGATGGATATGTGGGAGGTATGTACATGGGACATCGTGTTAAATTAAAAAGATTGTAAAGTACATTCCCAGCACATACCTCGTCGGAGACGTCTTCCTCCGGAAATCTCTCCCGAAACTCGTAACTGCTCCATGGCTCGTCTTAAGCGCAGGCAATGTCGAGCGCTAGACCTCCGCTGTTGCTGGCGCTCTGCTTGGTCTTCTTCTTCCCCATTACGGACTTAAAGATAGGGTTAGTGGCGATTTTTCTGCGTGTTTTGATGCTGCCTTTTTGGGGTATTCTGTCCACAGTAAATTTTTTTTAAATTCAGGTCCTCTGCCAAACTGACGGCCAGAGAATCCTGCCGACTACGCCAACTGTGACAGATTTAATGGTTTTCTCGCACCCTTGTACCCTCAGACCACACGTCAGACACCAGATAAAAGTCCAAATAATTATTTATTATAATAATTATGTGCACAAAGCACGCTCCTCTCCACAATTCTCCAATAATAATCACAAATAACCAATAAACCAATCCTCCACTCCCAGACACTTATCACCCAGCCTCCCAACTCACCTCGCCGTTTGGGAGCTCCCACAGTCCTTTTATACTCCCTGACCCAGAGGTGTTCCTGCCCAACAGTCCACAAGTCCTTATTCCTTCCAGGTCATGGTAAATAGTCCTTTTCGTTTCAACCCGGAAGCCCGTCGCTCTTCCTATGACGAATTTCCGGGTTATAGGGCACAAAGAACTCTTTGGTCCTCCCTGCAGCTCCCTCTCGTGGCTCCCATGGCATCCAGCAGGGCGGTGCATAAAAACTCCATTGTCCGTGATGCCCTGCTGGTCTTCTGGGAATCTCCATGCTGCAAGGAGGGCTCCACCTGGCGGCTTGGGGGTATGGACCGGGATAAACAGCCGGCCATCCTCCACACCTTATTATCTCAATGCGTAAATGTGGGGGTCATAAAATCATAGCAATCATCAAGAGTTGTTGAACAATAGGCAACTGTGAATGATTAATGGCAGATATTTGAAAGGACATGTTTGTGAGAATTATCCCTCTACACACCAAGGTCTCTATGACAGAGGAGGCTGGAGTAACCCAAAAAAGTTCTTAACTAAAATTGTGCTTCAGTAAAAGATATTAAGTTAAAAAAAAAAACTACTCTAATACTCCATTTATTTTAATTTAAATTAGACATTTAATATTCTGAAAGAACAATGTTAAAGATTTTTAATAAATTAGATCTATTACTACAAAAAATACAGTAGAATGATCAAAAAGAGAAAGGTTTAATGCAAAAATTAAACAATAATTTTTAGTATTCTTTTATGCATTTTACATAGATTAGCTGATTTTTAAACTGCTTATGAATCTTTTCAAAATGCTTACCAAAAAATAGATTAAACTTTGTAGTTCTTTCTTTAACATTCAGCCATTCAAAAATGGTAACCTAAATAACTAAAAATGCTGACAATCTGGCTGGTTTGATAGCTAGATACTACTACTACTAATAATAATAATAATAATAATAATAATAATAATAATAATAAACAAATTATTTAGGACAGCAAAAATCAGTATCTATCATCGACTAGTTTTTTTAACTGGTAATGTTACTTGGCATAGCTAGTGAGTGGTGATGGTCCATGGATCACATAGAAATTGAGGTGCTATTTAAAAACCAAAAACAGCTTTCTGTCTAACTAGAGAGTAAGTTGACAAGTTAGCTGCACAACAGAAGAAAAGGAAAATTTTTCATCTCTATGTTTTTGGAAATTGGGGGTGGAGTTCCTGTTGGCTGAAACATGTAAACACATGAAAAAGCTGTTATTTCATTTTCATTTTAAACATTAAATTCATTTGAGACAAGGGAAGGTCAAAGCAGCTATCTTGTGAATTCTCTGTGCCTCTAGTTTTCTAACTTTATAGATGGGACTTCAAGAAAAACAGGTAGCATCTTTTTGAGGACCATTTCCTTCAGGTTGGCAACTTCTATCAAGAAGCATGTGACTGACAGCCAATTATGGCCAATAATATCTACAGAATCAGTCATTTTAAAGTAACAAGACTTCACTACTGGTTAACAGGTCTTAGAAGGAAAAACTGTTTAAAAACTGAAAATGACCAATGTAATCCAATTAATGGCTTTTTGGTAGAAGAGCCTCAAGAAAGATAAAACATTAAATGAGGAATTTTCAAATGTAACATTATGGTGAAAGAGATATAATATAATCATTTGTAATAGTAAAAAGCACTGCTGCCAAAAACATATATTTTTACTGGAAATTTACTTTGCTGCATTCTGGATCATCTGATGTGGCTTCATAGCACAATTTCGTTGTAACTGTCTCTCACCCCTTGAAACACAATTAGTGAGGTTATGTATGTTATACCTGCGGTGGGCTGGCACTCTGCCCGGGGTTTGTTTCCTGCTATTGTATTAGTAAGTACATACTGTATTTTCAAAAATTAAACTTTACATTATACCTAAATGGTGTATGAGGGACACATTTGTGTATAAGGGACATGTTTTTATAATAGCCTTATGAATAACAATGATTCAATTATCAAGCATTAATGAACCAGGAGTGCTTAGGTATGACCTCTGATAGAGGAGTCAATGGTGTGTCAACAAACAGCAATAAGAATAAAACAATTTAACAATAAAATTTGACATACTGAGTTATGTTGTTGGAAAGTATGATATTACAAGTAAGGAGCCATGTATTTTCTAATAGATTGTATCTAAAGCCTTTAGCCAAGTAGAAAATACTTGCAATTATTTCGGAATAATCAAGCGCTATCAAAGATCTACATGAAAAGACTTATTTCTTAAATGTTGAAGCATCAATGCCTAGCAGGAAAATTATCACACACCCTGCTCCTTAAGTCTGTTAGGATGGGATAAATAATCCACTATGGGATTCTTTCCCCCACCCCTGCACATGTCGGACATGAAATCGATAAGGTTGAATCACCAAATACCAGCGTGCCACTTGAGTATTGGAGTGTCTCATTCTTTGTATCCACTGTAAAGTTCGGTGGTTGGTTTCCACTACAAACTCACTGGAGAAAAGGTAATACTTTAAACTGTCCATTGCCCATTTAATTGCAAGCCCTTCCTTTCCAATGTGGCATAGTTTTCCCTGTCAGTTTTCTGTTAACAAACAAAACTGGCCCCTTCCCCAAGCATCAATGCTGCACCAAAACCTTCCCCTGAGGTGTCCACCTGTAAAAGAAAAGGTTGGTTAAAATCAGGTCAATGTAATGTCACATCTTTACAGAAGATTTCTTTCAGAGTATTAAAAGCTTTGTTACAACTTTCTGTCCACTTGATGTTCCAGGGTGCTGTGCCTTTGAGCAGGTCAGTGAGGGGTGCTGCAATATCTGAAAAGTTGGGGGGTGAACCTATGGTACCATCCCTCCAAACCAAGGAATGACCTGACCTGCTTCTTGGTGTGAGGAATCTGCTGGTACTTGATTGCGGCCATCTTGTCTACTTAGGGTCAGATGAGAACACCCCCTATGATGTATTGACCCCCCAAGGTATTGCACCTCTGTCTTGGCAATTACTGTTTTTCTGGGTTTACCACCAATCCTGCAGATCCGAGCCAATCAAATATTCACATTAGGTGCTGTAAATTTTCTTCCCATATTTTGCTGTACACTACCACATCGTCTATGTACACTCTGGAATAGTCATCTTCCCCTTGCAGCACTTTGTCCATGAGGTGCTGAAAATTGGCTGCTGTTCCATGCAGACCAAGCGGCATCACTGTAAACTGATAAAGTCCTCCAGGTGCTCTAAAAGAAGTGAGTGGTTTTATTTCTTCAGTAAGTGGAACCTGCCAATAATCTTAGCACAGGTCAATAGTGGTTAAATATTTTGCAGGACCTAGCTGCTCCATCAGCTCATCCTCCCTAGGCATGGGGAAAGTATCAAAAGCCAATATGGCACTAGGCTTACTGTAATCCATGCAGAAACGCATCTGTCCATTCTTCTTAAGCACAAGGACTACACCAGTCACTCAGATTGTTCGATGATCCCTATTTGTTTTGTCTGGTTTAGCTCTTCACGGAAAACCTCCTGCATGCGTACAGGGATTCTGCAGTATAACGTTCAGACTGGACCTGAAGTGGTAAGGTGTATATCATGTCAGATTAAACTAGTTTTACCAGGAAGTGAACTGAACAAACCTTCAGGAATTATATCCACCACTTGTTTTGTCTTTGTTTCTGCCAGATGTTCCAAAAAAGGCAATGTTTCTGCTTCCTTGCCGGAGTGCAAGTACTGCTCTTCTACCTCTTCCAGGAAGCCACAAATCAAACTGATTGGAAGGCTTAGCATTTTCATTCCAGAGTTGCAACATGTTAATATGAAAAGTCTGTTTTCACTTCCTGAGATGATCAGGCATTTCAAATGTGACAGGCCTTTTTTGTGCAGCCACTGTGTAAGGCCCCTATCACTTGGCTAGCAAATGCTAATTCTCCTTAAAGTATACTTAAGTAAAGGTAATTATTTTTGCATTTGAAATCTTAACTTAGCATGATTACCTTAGAAACAATTTTCTCTACTAAAAATTTTCTTCCCAATTTAAATTTTTTTTTTAATTTTTCTTTATACTTTTTACACTGTTTGTTTTAACAAAATATGCTTAATGCTTTTTTCTTAGCATATGAATTTCCCTTCTTCTGAAAAAGCAATACAATTTTACATATGCAGAAATAATTCTACTGCAGCCATTTACATCAACCTGAGAAAAATATTCTTCTTAGCAGTATGAAATTAGAAAGTATGTTATTTAATGAACAGTATTGTTCAATATGTTTTTCAGAATTCCCAACATGCTACAGGGACAATGAGCATTTCAGAGCCAACCAATTTTAGTCTGCATACTGCATATAAAAGAGTGCATCACACACATTCCATTAAACAGAAATATTGTACAGGGAGTCACAATCACTTGCCAGGTAAAAAAATTGATTCTTTTTGCTTGTCATTCTGTATTGTTGAACTTCAAAAAAGAGGAAAAGCCATATGTGTTTTTATATATATAAAATAAAATCCAGAGACATATGTATCCAATGTACTGTAATTACTAAATAATAATTACATCTTAATATTGCCTGTATTTACCTACACTACAGAACATTGGTAGCGCTACTCGACCCTGCTCAGAAAGGTGCAAAAAAGATATGCATATGGTTGTAAAATACTGTTTTAATGATTATGTTTCAATACACTGGAAATAGAAGTCTGGTGATTAGAGTTGCATTATTGTGATTTATGAAATTTACAAACAAATCAAATAGATAACACCAGCTATTTGCTTTATATTTGTTTGCAGAATATTATACTTTTAAACTTAATATAGTTAAAAATAAATTGTCAGAAATTATGGAGTCAAATTGTACCATATTTTTACAAGCTGTGCACATTTTATACTGTCATGTCGATTATTTATACATTTTTAGTATTATAGTGTATTTCTTGAAAAGTCTTTTTGTATGTATTCTTTTTTCAAAAGCATTCTTTTATTTCTTTTAACTATGTATGGCTTCCTATCTCAATACATTAATTATGCCGTTTGTATATTTCCTTTGATTCCTTACAAAATATCCTGCAGTATACTCGTAACTTATGTTTATTAATTTTATAAACATTACATAATGTTTTTTTTCATGGTTGCCTTACTTTAAAGGTCCGTAAGTATGAAAATATATATAATACTCTATATATTACTAATACCAAAATTTTTAGTTGTACTATTATGTTTAATTTTTTCTCTAAAATAGATGTTAATAATTTTCATATTGTAATTTTATTATATTTTAGATAGAGGGCAGTAGAATACCAAGGCATACATATTTTTTAGAGCCATTGTGCTTTAATATATGCATTTCTTAAATCTAACAAAATCTATTATTTGAAGTTATTTTGGATTATTTTTCTGACACAGCAGTGTATAGTTAGCATTGCTCTAAGTGAAATTGACAGTATTTAAGTCTTTTTATACTTTTTTATTATTTACTTCTTTTGGCTATTTCTTTTTCAGATAAATGGGAAAACAGAAAGACAAGTAGAACAATAAACAGCCACATACTAGAATCTTCATTTTTTAAAGATGGACAAAATAGAATACTGTTATGATAACTTGAATAAATCCTGCGTGAAAGTTTCTAGGTCTGTTGGGATGAAAACTGCAATGTATTTAGTAATTTTGCTAATTGTACTAACAACAATATTTGGAAATCTCCTTGTAATTATTTCCATCTCTCATTTTAAACAGCTTCATTCTCCACACAATCTACTTGTACTGTCTTTGGCCACTGCTGACCTCTTGTTGGGGCTGTGTGTACTTCCATTTAGCATGATCAGGACTGTTGAAACCTGTTGGTATCTTGGAACTTTCTTTTGTAGGCTCCACACCTGCATTGATTTGTTCTTTTGCACAGTTTCAATCTTCCATTTAGGCTTTATTGCTATTGATGGCTATTTTGCTGTGTGTGATCCCTTACATTACTCAAACAAAATAAGCATTGGAGTAGTCTGCTGTTTTATAGCAATTGCTTGGGTGATGTCAGCTTTTTATAGTTTTGGGTTAATCTTCTCTAAAGCCAATAATGAAGGTCTGGAAATTGTAGTTCCTATGTTAACATGTGAAGGTGGATGAATAATCCAGTTCAATAAACTTTGGTCTCTATTGGATGCCTTGACATTTGTCATACCTTGCTTTGGAGTGATTTGGATATATACACAGATATTTAATGTAGCAAGGAAGCAGGCAAGGCAAATTCAAAGCAGGGACTTTAAAATATTTTCTTTGGAAGAAAGCAAACAAAGGGCCAAAAGGAAAAGAGAGCAAAAGGCTGCGAAAACGTTAGGTATTGTGATGGGAGTATTTCTCGCATTTTGGTCAAAATATTTAATGATACTGTGGTCGATGCTTACAATAACTATCAGACCCCAACAACTGTATTTGATGGTTTGATTTGGCTAGCATACAGTAATTCTACTTTTAATCCTTTAATATATGGCTTTTTCGATCTATGGTTCCGAAAGGCATTAAAGCTCATCATTACTTTTAAAATATTCCAATCTCATTCTTCACTCATACAATTGTACAAAGAATCAACTTCCCAAAGGGTTGAATAATTCTATTTATTAAAAAACATATCTGATTCAAATGGTTAAATAATTCCAGACATTAACAACATATTTAATGTCAAAATAAAAAAAAATTGATTGATTATAAAGATGCAACAAATTCCTCATAAAACTAAAAATTGGAGGAAAAAGAAACCTCAAGGACATACCAGTGTTTTTGATATGCTAAAGAAATGAGTTTGACTATTTAATTATTAAGTAATAATAGGTATTTACCATAAAAAATAAAATGAACTATTATGTAATACTTAGGTTTGTTCTAATGCAGTTTTTGCTTAGCGGTCTCGCTGCCCAGAGAACTAGATTTAGATTTCCCATCTGGTTAGTATGTGTTTGAAGTTTGTACGTACAGAATGTCTTTGGGAACTCCTTTCATATCCAGAGATAGCACAAATTAATGCAATCTAAATCCAATCCAATTTATGCAGGGCAGTAACCTGGTATCTCATTTATGTCATGTTTGCTCCTTAATGTTCCCAGGATAAGGTTTTTACTCAAAAAAGAGCCATGATGAAAACAAAACCAATTTCATACAAGTCTTCCTTAAGTAAATTTTAGAACACTTAATATTATTTTTTTCATGTTGATCTTTTAATGTCACTACACAAATCTGAGGTTTTGTGAGTTCTGTTAATAAAGGTAATGTACATTATCCATGTAATTATAGTTGGAAAGATTCTATTTTTTGTATACTTTTCACCATGTCTGTTTTTTTCAATGGCTCAGACAATCCCCATGATGTACAGTATATATCCTATATGTATATATTTGAGCATACATTTACTTACATGTATACAATGTTTCTGTTTCCTACATTCTAGTCCAATGTTATTATCAATGTCCCTGTTATATTTTAAATAACTTGTATTCATTTATATGGACTATTTTGTTTTTCACTAAAGATTATTGCAAAATAAGTAAATACAAGGATGATTTATTAAAGGCTGATTGAGTGTTTAAGGCTATGAAGGGTATTTTCTTTGAGTGTAGCAGAATTACAAAAGTATGTATTTTGATGCGGGTAGCAAATCTTGGCTTTTAAACTTGGTGCTGTCCAGGATATTTAGACCCATGCTGGCTAATGTACAGTAAGTGTTTCTTTCCATTTTGGCTCTTTTTGCATTTCTAAGAGAGTAACCTAATTAGTAAATCACTGTCATTTCTGTAGTTGTCAGCAATGTGTGTGCTGTTCATGAGAAGGAAAGGGGATTAGCCTGAACCCTTCAGAGGAAAGTAGATTATTTGTCTCTATGAACAAATGAAAGTTACCTGTTATTTTTCAAATTCCTAACCCTGCAACATCACACAATCATAATCTGTCCAAAACTCTGAAATGCTTCCTCTTCTCCGTGTTTTTAGTATCTGAACTTAGCCAAAATGCAGAGTGCAGCTCTGATCCATTTTGAATTTATACTTGTGCCCTGTCCATGAGGCTAAGAGTGAAAGTTTAGAGGTATTTAATTATTTGGCATAAAAAAATCACAAACAAATACACAGTATTTATTTGTTTAGCTGATACATTTATTCAAGGTGAATGATAAATCATGGTTGTTTATGGGATACTGCACGTCAGGCCCTGGTTAAGCAACCCACAATTAGTCAGAAAGGGGGTGGAGGGGATAATGGACATAATACCAGCAGCCATGTTCTGTGTAAGAGAGCGTGTACGTTAAAAATGTAAGCTTTAACTGAGCACTGATAGAAACAGTAGACCTTCATAGACAAATTAAAAGCCTGGTGAGTTGAATAGCATTATTAGCTAAAATAAATCATGGAGCTGGGAGACAGAAAGCATAGAATTAAAGTTTGCATTCTTGCTTTAAAAGAAAATGTAAACGCTGCTGAATTTCTGAAAACTTTTAGGCTAGTAAATCTTTTCTTTCCTAAATTTAGTTCAACAGCAGCTCAAGTAAGGAAAGCTATTACTTGAGCAATGAAAAGAGCTTGTGACATAGGACTGCAATAATTTCTCCTGTATTTTGATCATCTCAAAATGTCACAAGCCTTAGAATATCTGAACTTTAATGACTCAAAGCAAGATATGAAAAGCTTGATAATTCCCTAACTAACTTTTTAACTGCTATTTGTGCAATGTTTGGTCCCACATGGAATCTTTCCTTCCTTGCTGCTCTTTCTGAAAGATTGTTAAGTTTTAACAGTATGTGTAGATTTGTTAATTGGCTTTTAGTAAACATAATGGAGACAAGTCGAGAGATGTTCTTTGGTCTCTTTGACTTATGGTGGAATTGTCTGTTGCCCCATTTCCACTGGTTAGATCAATGGATCTGCTACCTGCTACCTATCAGTTGTTGTGGAGTTGGGTTGGACAGTAAGAGGGACCTCTGTTTCTACATGGGTTTATCTGTTTTGTTTACATTGTAGTTTGCACACAGGAGGTGATGGAGGAGTATAATGTGATGGTTATAGACTGTTGTTTCTGGATGTTTGAGAAGTAATTCAAGAAAGCAGCCTTGTTAGCTGTTTAAATTGTTTGTGTGTATAGTTGTAATGGCATTGCTATGAGAAAAAAACAAAACAAAAACAAACTTTCATGTGTAAGCAAGATAATTACATTGTTATATTAGTTACTCATATGTGTTTAAGTATTTTGTTAACATTTTATTGAATTTATTAAAAACAAATAGCATTCCATACAGGAAGTCAAATTTTACAAAACTAGGTTCGAATCAAAGTGTGTTTAAGTGTTAAGACTGTGACTGAGAAAACCTTTATGTACAATCTGATGCTATATAAAACAGGTGCCATGATCTAAATTAAGAAAGAGACAGCAAGGATAGTTAAGTGTCATGAGGCTTGGATCTCAGCATTTATCACTATGTCTACTAAAATTAACAGGTAGCATGTTCTTTTAGATGTTCAGCTCATTGACAAGGCTGACACTTTCTAATATGCAAATACCACCCAGCTGCTAATCCAACTGTCTGACATCCTGTTTTTCTGCAGCAAACACTAAATTACACATTTAACAACAGCAAAATTAATTTCTATAGCACGTTTTCATACAAAGGATGTTACTCAAATTGCTTTGCAAGATGTCAAAGAAATAGTTACAAGTAAAGAAATAAAAATTAAAAGTAGATAAGAATAATATTTAATCAATAGTATATTGTACAACTAATAAATAATGCACTTATATAAAATAGATATAAGAGAAGTAATAGGGTTAGTTTTTAAGTCACTAAATGCTAGTCCAATGATAAGGTCAGGTGGCCAGGGAGAAGAAAAAAACAAAATCTGTGAATGTCACAGGCCAAAAGACTGCCCAGCCCTCAATGGAGATTCTACCTAACAAAAATGATCTTAAGTAGTTCCTTAAAAAAGATTTGCTGACAGGAGGCTAAGGTGAGAAAGGGTCATATTCATGGCTTTACATGTGTTATCAGGTAGAAAAGTATGTAATGCACCAGTATGAAGCAGTGTATATAGTAATGAAGCTGATAGAAAGTCTGTCTTGATACTGTTTGACAAACTGTTCACACATCAGGAGAGCATTCAAAAAGAATACTTGAGCCCAAAACCTACTGATCTACTGCATTTTTTTATTTATATAAAGAAATCATGCCATTCATTATTAAGTTGGAAAACTATGCAGCAGTTCCTGGTACTTTAGCAAGAGGCCGCTTAGTAGACACACAGATGTAAAAGCTTTCCCCTTCAATGGTATTTAAAGTTCAGCCTTTGCTCTCTCTAAATTGTTTAGATTGTTTGAAATTATCTGTTTAATTCAAAAACAATATGAATTTGAAATTTATTCTTTCCTAAAAATTGCTGATTTGCCTAAGTGTAGCTCCAACAGCAGGTTCATTGACACCCTAATATCAATCCAATTAGACTGAGTTCATGTGTATAAATTTGGTTATATGTTACCTACAAACTATTCACTAGAGCATCAAACAAAAACAGCAGCTGTCATGAGAAGTATAAAAATAGCATCACTGGTTCTCTTGTCTGTTTTTCAATAAGGTTATGCATTTCTGTATGCAAATAGAAATTTATCAAGCTTGTGTTATAATAACAAATCTTCTTTATCCATGGCTTTGAACGTTTGAATAAATCTTTCAGCTAAACCATTTGCAGCTAGATGATGATGGGCAGATGTGATATGTTTATACATGTTTGAATTCTATTTAAGTGAAATGTGCTGCATTATCACTGCAAACTTGTTCTAGTAAGCCATGTATTGAAAATATTGTTCTCAGTACATAGATATTCTTTTCAGAAGTTTTTGAAGTCTTGCAAATAATTTCTGATCATTTGTGTATAGTATCCATGGCAACTGAGAACACAGAGATCAAAAACAGACCTGCAAAATCAAGATGTATACGCTATCAGTCTACAGATGCTTGTTGATGAGAGTCCTGTACCAGCTGACATATACTGTATAGTTCTTTGTAAGGTCTTCAATCTGTTTATAAATACCGGGCCATTGTACATAACTATGGGCCAAAATCTTCATTTTCACAGTACCCAAATGTCCTTCATGCAGTGTCTGTAGTATCCTGGAGCGCATCTTTGAAGGAATCACTACACATGATCCACACATCAGAGCCCCTTGACAAATAAATAGTTGTTCTTTTCTAACAGCAAACTCAGGATAAAGAGACTGTCTAAATTTTGGCCAACCTCTCATAACAATATCATAAATACTTGTATTTGTAACAGATAGCTGCTCAACTAAATTATGATAATATATATGAATGTTCTTGTTCTGTCTGTGATGGTAAATGTGATAACACATCAGCATTGTTGTGTTCCTTTGAATTCGATATCATAGGAGAGACCATCTTTATAAACATGCTATGGTGACCAGAGAAACTCATCTTTTGCAGTTAAAAATTGACACTAAAGGTTGGTGGTCTGTCACCAGTGTGAATCTTCAGCCATAAAGGTACTGGTGAAATTTGTTCACTCACCATACCAGACTAAGAGCTTCTCAATCAAATTGTGCCTAATTGTGTTCAGTCTTGGTCAATGACGATGACGCAAAGGTAATTGGTTTCTTACTGCCATCATTTAGTATATGAGATTGAACAGCACCTATTCCATATGTTGATGGATCACATGCTAATCTTACTGGTAAGGATGGATCAAAATGTACAAGTATCTCGTCTGATGTTATCATTCTCAGTTTTTTTGAAGGCTTCTTCACAACTCTTAGGCCATTTCCATTTAGACCCTGTTTTTAGAAGAGAATTCAAAGGGTGCAGCACTACAGAAAGATTTGGCAGGAATTTGTGTTAGTAGTTAACAAGTCCTAAATAAGACTGCAACTGAGACACATTTTCTGGTGGTGAAACCTTTAGTATGGCTCCATCCTTGGCTCTAAAAATGACAGTCATCAGCCAGATCTTCTTATATAATATGCTACTGTGGCTGTTCTTTTGTCTGTCCAGGATTTTAAATCACCTGTAGCTTGCAACCCGTTTGAACTATTCACCTGAAATTTGGTACACATATACTATGTGACATCTACTATCCACTTTTTTTTGACCTCCAAGGTTATTCCTCTTTTTATTTTTATTTTATTTTATTGTAGAATCAACTGTTGGCAGCAGCCAGGACGGCGGTCGTGCGGCACATGCGTACCGGCTCCGTCCTCATTCCCTACCATCTTCGCCATCACCTAGCTCTTCATATCTTGAATCACTCTTGAGGCAGATTGAAGACTTAAGTGCCACCTTAAGTGAAAAATTAAGGAAAACGTACTATGTAATTGTAACACAAAACACTGACTTAATCAGTTTTAACGCGAAAAGATGCTGAAGAAAGAAGAGAAGGAGCGGGCCACTAGGGTGGAGAAAAGAAGAGCTGCTCAGGAAGCATCAAGCACATCAACCTCTAAGCAAACGAATGCTAAACATACAGAGAAAGAGTATGAAAACTATGAATGCTCAAATCAAGTGTATTCACTGCATGTTATCATGCAGTGCACCTTTACTAGTATGAAATATTTAATGATTTGGTTTCAAGCAAAACAGTTCAAAGCATACCTGTTTCAAAGTTTGTGTTTCACCTAAAATGTTATCCAGTGGAATATTAATGTGTTTAACATTGTATTTTTAATTTATGTTCAAAATCATACAAAGAAACTGCTTTATATGAGGCAGACCACTTTTAACCTCATATATTTATTTTATTTACGGCATTATTGCTTGCGGCATACTGCATCCATTTGTTTTATTTGGCTGGATACAGGAAAAGCACTTTTTCCATAAGCCTGAATTGGATTTAACAAATTAAAAAATGTGATGTAATGTTATATATTTATTAGAAACAAAATTAATTTATTTGGAAACATATTTATTCCAAATCAATTTTAATTAAAAGTAAGCTTATGGAAAAACAAAATGAAAGTGAATTACTTATAAAAAACCTAATGGAATAAAATGGCTTCAGGAAAGTAAAATTTTCTACTTAAATACATTTTTATTCTGTGGTAAGTTTATCCATAAATTGTTCTTTAGAAATCAAAACTGATGTTGTGTTGATGAAATAAGCAACATCATGAGATGTGAGGCTTTAATGGCTAAAAGTAGTGAAATTGTGAAATTTGCACAATAAAATGGTGTTCAATAGATATTAGGTGTGTATTCTCTATGGAATGAATACTGACAAAGACACTGATAAATCACTATTTCTGGTCAAGTAATGTTATGTAAAAAACAGACTGCATTAATCACAACTTCTAGGAAAGTCTCTTGATAATTAAGTTGTGTTAACAAGTAAAAGGCTCAGTTCATATAAATATTCCGGAGAAATTCAGTTTTCCAATTAGCTCTGCTGACTAACATGAGCTCATGACTATCGGTGTTGGGAAACAGTTTCGAAGGTATCTCTTAGATATATTACTTCATATTTTCATGCATGTTTATTGTTTCTTAGCAAAATGTTATACCTAATAATGCTTTACATTTTCCAGCATTATGTAGTGTACCTATTGTGAGTTTTACAATTTTTAAAAACAGTTGATATGCTTATCTTGAGAAACAGAATAAAGCAATATCTAGAATATTAGATCACTTTCATTTAGCTTATATTTTTTTATAGTATTTTTAGCTATTAATCCATACATTGGAAGATAATATTTTTAGATACCCACATATTGTTTAGAATATCATCAGGAGATGCTGGTAGTGTTCATAACAAAGCAGGTATCTACATACAGTACTTTGAGACTCGCTTGGTTTAAAGACGCTGTGTATTTAGGTTCCTCATCACTGTACATAAGTAGTTTCAGAAGGCTGTCTGCTGGATAAGGGTTAAAAAATATCATTCTGCATTTGTAAAACTTTCATTAAGAAGTTCTCTTTCAACTCCAAATATTTCTTCAAAGCCATAGTGTCAAACTGAATTCAGTACTGGACTCAGTGTACATGTATTGAGTTCTGCTATAAGTATCATTCTTATAATTAGGACTTTGGCTTTAATAAAGGAAAATGTTTCTGTGACAACTGAAACTTGTCTTGTCTTTCCTGGATTATGTAATCATTTACAGGTAGCAGGATTGGTGTTGCTGATTCACTTTGTGTTTTCTCTCTAACTCTGTGTGGATTTCTTTGTGTGATTGTGAATGTTATGTAGGTAAATGAAGACTCCCCCGCTCAGGCAGTACCCAATGTTAGATAAACTCTGGAGTCTAACAACACTGAAATGAGTTCTAGAATGTCTACTGAGCCATTCATTGACAAAATAAAATTTACCAAATACCACATAGTATTTGTTCATCCTCAAAAATTATCTGGATTTTCCAACACGTTTAAGTGAAATTTTCATATCATCACTGTCTGTGTTCATTACCTACAGGGATCTTCTTTGTCTCCTGTGAAGAGAAAAATGAATTCAACCTGGTATAATGTTGATAACTTGGAGGAATGCAATGAAGTCTACAAATCTTTTGCCTTTAAAATTGCTATGTATTCAGTTCTTACCATAGCTGTGCTATTAACAGTTGGTGGCAACTTATTTGTAATTATGTCGATCATCCATTTTAAGCAGCTGAAATCTCCCAAACATGTGTTAATTTTTTCCTTAGCTTTGGTTGATCTTCTTCTGGGAATATGTGTCCTTCCTTTCAGCATGGTTAGAACAGTTGAAACATACTGGTATCTGGGGTCATTTTTTTGCAGACTGCACACATGTTTAGATATTTTGTTTTGTACATCATCAGTTTTTCATTTGTGTTTCATTGCCATAGATCGCTATTATGCAGTATGTGATCCACTTCGATATGCAAGTATTATCAACACAAGAATTGCATGGTGGCTAGCAGTCTTAGGATGGGTCATACCAGTAATTTACAGCTTTGGCTTTATATACACCAAATCTAATGACCCTGGATTGGATGATTTAGTTGCTATTTTTTCATTGAATGGTAATTGTGTCTTGCTGTTTAATAAACTATGGGCGCTGCTTGATTCCCTTGTTTTTCTTCTGCCCTGTTTTGCTATGATTGTTATATACATAAAAATTTTTATGGTAGCTAAAAAGCAGGCTAGAAACATAGAGATTATGGAAAACAGAATACAGTGGCTGAAAGAATGCAGAACAAAACTGAGACGAAATCGGGAACAAAAGGCTGCAAAAACATTAGGGATCTTAATGGGAGTCTTTTTGGTTTGCTGGGTCCCATATTATGCCAATTCACTGATAGATGCTTTTAGTGATATTTCAATTTCATCAGCTGTTTTTGAAATAGTTTTGTGGCTAGGTTACATGAATTCTACTTTTAATCCAATGATTTATGCCTTCTTTTACCCATGGTTTAGAAAGGCTCTCAAGATTATGGTAACATGTAGATGTATGAATCCTAACTCTTCAAGTGAACAGCTGAATATAGAATGAAATTACCTTAAAATTGCACTGAATGTGTTTATATTTATGTAATTAATATAATATATACTATTGTTATAGTATAATATACTGTATCTTTAACTTTAGTAAAGTTAGAATGTATTGCCTTCAATCAAACCTAAAGGCACCATAAACCCATACAGGAGTAAATGGGTTCAGAAAAGGATAAATGATGCAGTATATTGCCAAACCATAATTATTAAAGATGGAAATTTAAAAGCATATGAACCAATTAGAAACAAAAATCAATTTCTATACTGCTGAATCAAATGAAGGAAGATTTTTTGCCAAAAGAAATGATAGTATGAGATTATTCTCAAGTCTAGTAGGAAAAGTTGGTCATCTAACAGAGGAGGCTATAGCATTTTAGAAAGCACAAGCTTGGGTAGTTAAGCGCCCCTAAAACTTTAGGAAGTATTAACTGACCCAGGAAGTTAGTAAGGAATGATCTAGTTGCTGGAATTACTTCCACAGAGCAAGATGGAAGGAAAAAAAGACAAGTAGTGTATACAATGTTTTTGCAAATAGGAAGACTATCCCTCACTCTTAGTAAGTAGGCAGTCCAAATTGGGTGGCTAATAGTATGATTGTTCCATTTTCATTTCTCCTGCTTCATGTGATCTTCAATATTTTTCAAATTTTAAAAAAGGTTCTTTTGGATTGAAAATCTTTGAGATAATTTCATCCCAGGTTTGTATAACATCCAGTTGTGCCACAGTTAACAGACTTTTATGTGAATGACAGTAAAAGTGTCCAGTGTACCTTACATGTTATTACAGCATTGGCACTGTACAAGTGTACGACATGAGTATCATATACACAGTTTTTTCATTTCATACTACTTTTCTGTACCTAGCTATTGTATCTCTTCAATTTGTAATGTACACAACCTAATTAAAACATCATGTATAATAATTCACAATATGAAAGCAATTTAAAAAGCCATTTATTAATGCAAAAAGCATCAAGCAATTCAACAAGGTAAACGATTAGTGGGAAAATATTTTATAAACTTTATGGAGCTTACCAGAAAAATATGGAAAGCCATGGGGAAATCTAAAGAATTTGACACAATTTTCATACTTATACTTAGTACTAATATTTGAAACTTAACAGTATTGGCAGTTATATATTTTTGTTCAGTATTCTGCAAAAAATACAGATGTTCAATAATATTTGTCATATATGTTAACACTTACTACACTTAATTAGGCAATGATCTGCCTACCAGCATATGAATATATATTGTAATATGTAGTTCAATATCAATATTGTTTATTTGTCATTTTCTTAACTATTGGTCTAGGCCAGACATTTTCAAAGAGTTCATTTGCAGTTGTTTTAAACTGGATTACTTGCATGCACTTCTGTCTCTTTAGATGATGATCTTTTTAATCTTCAATAAAAATCTCTCGAATACAATGCTTCTTATTTATTTTTCTTATTTAACTTTCAAAATCGGAAATAACATACAGATATTAGTTTGAGCAAATATGTAGATTGTAAATGACATTTCATCAAATTGCAAAAGCTAAAGGAATGGTCTATGAGTTTCTGGTTGTTTTTATTCAAGAGATACCACACCTGACTTTTGTATATTCTGCTAATGTTTTACTCCAAAAACATAATGTAAAGGCATCAGCATTAAAGTGTTTCCTTAATTTTATATTATAAGAAATAAATCTGCTAGGGTGTATGCATTGGTTGTGATTTACCAAATGGAACACCAATTTCTTTAATTTCTTCTCTTGGAATGCAACTCATTATTCTTTTGTCTTATAATATCCTGTTTTTATTCTTGATCTTCATTCAAGTAATAAAGTTGAAGGTCTACACACCATGTACTTTGCCTGGATCAAAGTACTCTAGCGTGTATTGATAAAAAACACATTTGATTTTTAAACATAATTCTCCAAAGGCCAGGAGCTGAAGGCTGTAATAAATGTAGCGTCACACCTTGTGAAAGCTCTACATGGCCATTCACCCAACGTAACGGGTGTTTCACTATGCTTGCTCTGCATATTCTAACTGTCCTTGACCCTTTTTGACTTAAAAAATTGAGTCAAATCTCTTAAAATGATTCATGCAGTCATCAAATCAGCTTCCTAAAAAATAAAAATAACACCTCTCACAGTTTACATTTTTGTAGAAAATAAAGATGCCATTTTAAAAACTCTAGATGCCTCTAAAAAACGTCAGGACACTAAATTTACTATTACAATTCTAAAGAAAAGATATTTTTCTTTGACTACATTTTTCTTTCAGGTTTCCTCGATTCTTCGTTAGGCTTGTTGGTCAGGGTTTTTCCTTGTTTGCTTATTTTTGTTATTTGCTCTACACACATGTTAACAAAACATCTAATTGTGAACACTGACCAGTATTTTGAACCTAATGTCAAAGTGACTTGTCAAAGCACCAGATGGAATTAAGAAATGGCTGAAAACATGTTTTTAAAATCATGTGGACTTAGGTTAAAATATCTCGCTTTCTCTGAAACTTTATCACTGCCAAGGAGTTTCTGCTCCATTCAAGAGTCCAGTAAACATCTCACAGGCAAACTGAATTCACTGACATGTTACCAGACATCTTTACACAACCTAGCATAACATAGCACTGTTCAATTATGACTGGATTTTTTTAAACATTTTATGAAACTGTGTTTTATTTTTTGCTTAAGATGATCATCCTCCAGATTATTGACTCAGATTCTGGTGGACTCATTTCAGCTGTGGAAAACATTGCAAGGGCTTCTAAATCTGATGGCCAAATCTTGAAAGAATTATCAGGGGAGTTTCACTGTTCATTACCTTTTTGCCTATTACATCCCACTTACATGAAACCTTTATACTTGTATATGCTATTTTGAAAAACTTGCTCCCTAAATAGTGAAATTCACAACAATGGCAAAAACAGAAGTAATTCAAGCTGCTGCAGCTCCAAAAGTAGTAAATAGTTTATTACAGAAAGTAATGGCAGACATGCTGTTTAAGTGTAGCATTAGGTTAAGAAAGTGGTTCCTATAGTGAGTTTAAATGATGTGGTGAATGACTTTGGATATTCCCCTACATTCCTACTCTGCTCCACTCATTGCAAAATAATTGCTTAAATGTATATATGAGTGTTACTTAACTCACTATTCCAATTAATCCAGATCAACTTAATATTTATTTACAAACTATAGATCCTATAATTGGCTCCAGCAGACCCACGTGACCCTGTAGTTTGGATATATCGGGTTGGATAATGGATGGATGGATGGATGAATCCTATATATCCACAGTGTAACAAATGTGAAGGATAACAACAGTCAAATGATTTATATTTAAGAATTAGGAAGCAAAGTACTTAGGGCTTTACCAGGAAGTCAGGGATGTTTTCAAATAAAGCAAAAAGTGTAAAATATAAATTGGAGTAACAAAGAGCAGAGCAAAAGAATCAAAATCAAAAAAAAAAAAAATTACGCATAATCAGCTAAATGGAAAGGACATAAATCGTAGTAAAAGAGAAAAGAGATTCATAATCTCTGAATCTAGGAATGATAATATCAAAAAACATGCTAAGTTTAGAATGAGATTCCACAAACCTGGACAAACAGGACACACACAGATTTTACCATTACAACAACAAGAAAACAATGTAATGTGTTGCTCACTCCTGTTTATCCTGCCTAACAATAAAGGAACATAAACAAAAATAAATTTGTAAAGTGAGAGAACATATTCCCTTTCACATTGTTAAAAAACTCTCATGTAAATAAAAAAGAAATAAAATTCCTTCGCTTCAGAAACTCCCAAAACTGACAAGTATATTTTTTACGTTCAATAAATACTGTCAAAAAGGAAAAACAAAACAGTGAAACATCACAGGAAAAAAATGCAAACATACATATTGTGGAACGAGTCCCGGACACAGACAGACGGACAACGTTTGGTCACCTATCACACACATTTATTATAGTCTACTATTTACAAAAGGTGCAAAATCCAGTGCTACAGCACCAATCACCCCAAAATCCAGGCCTCTCTATCAGTGATTTTTCTCCTTCAGGCCGCCTCCACTCCTCTTCAGCCAGACTTCGTCCACTCCTCGTCCGATTCCAGTCATCGAATGAAGGGAGGCAGCCTCTTTTATAAGCACCCGGATGTGCTCCAGGTGTGTTCCAGCCATCTCCCACCAACACAGTGTCGGCTGCATCCCCAGAAGCACTCCAGGTGTTCCTGTTCGTCTTCCCCCCAGCACTTCCTGGTGTGGCAGAACTGCTGAGGTCCAGGGCTCTCCAGGCATTGGGGCACCCCCAGGCAGTGACCACGGGCCCCTACAGGGTTTCGCTTCCAAGCTCTGCACCTGTGGTCCACAGCGCAACCAGGGCGGTCGCCCCCTCGTGGTCTGGAGGAGGAGGTGCAAGCCCTCCTCCATTCCTCCTGGGCATCCTGGCTGGGTACCACCCCCAGCCGTGTGCCACAGTACCCCACCACAAGCTGAGACCCCTAGGGGCCAGCGGCCCGTACCACGAGGGCAGGTCTTCCTCGGCGGGAAGCCAACATGCTCCAGTCCAGGGCCCGGTCATGCAAAAGACAAAACAGAACAAGGGGCGGAGACGTTGCCCTGACGCCGCCACTCGGCGTCTCTTTGCCTTAAATAGGGGCAACGCTCCCTCCTCTGACTGGCACCCCAGTGCTTGCGAACTCGGTCCCCCTTTCGAGACCTCTGTGTCTCCCATGCTGGGACATTGGACGGGACTGCACACGCCCCCGTCACCTGAGCTGGCTGTGGGGTTTCCCTCGATTCCTCCTTTTCCTCTGGGACACCGTGACAGTCCCAGTAAACCAGTAAAGTTACAAACTTTGGAAACCAGGATACTAACATTTTTGATGTAATGTTTCTAAGAAATTTTTGAAACCAATGAATGTTTGGATTTGTTGAACTGAGTTTTGAAGTAATGTTTTGAAAACAAATTCTGTTTTTGGTATGATTAGGTATAAGGATGCACAGGTTAATGAGGTAAGTAGTCAAATTTTACATTCGAATTGGTTGTCAGGCAAAATCGTCATCCAGAAGCAATGTAATAAGGGTTTGTCAACGACGTAACGTATATAGTTGCTAGGGCCTGGTAGAAAGTCGTCTGACTAAGGCATAAGGGTGGTAGCCTGGGAGTTTACGCATAAACTTTTGACCTTTTTTTATTATTTCAAAGTGAGACAGTGATGATAGATGTTCAGACTTTTTATGCTGTAGGTGCTATAGCTGGTTTAAAGCATCTCTACAGCTTGGTAAAAGTGAATACTTTGAAAAAAATCTGATGTATTCAAAGCAGGTCAGGTGGTGTTGCTTAACTTGATTCATATTATGCCTCATTCTTGATGATGTGATTTCATCCTCAGAAAACAATAGTTAGAATTTCTTCAACTTTTTTCCCCTTGTCAATAGACTCATCAGTTTTTACAATGAAAGATATCAGGTAAATCCAGCTTTCAGCAAATAATGAATTTCAGTTACCCAGTTAAACACACATCTTCCTAGTCATCATCAAATTATATTCAGCAAGTGTTGAGATACTTCAATAAAACCACTACTGCAGGATTCCCAAACAGATTTCTTTTTGTTTCTACTTGCCTAAGGGAACACTTTGAAATAATAAAAATATGATAATCAAAGATAGCCCCGTTACTCATTGAGACTAGAAAGCAGGCTAGTCTTTATTGACTGTGCATTTGGATTTGTGCTGTTTAACATTATCAAGTCATTTTAAAAAAGGAGCACAAAATGGCTGTTTAGTCATTGCAGATGTTTTGTTTTATCAGAGGCTTTCTTGTTTTAGACAGATATTATACTGATTAAAATAAAAAGAAGAATGATTATTTGCTATTGATTTAGGATTTTTAAAGAGGTTAATATAAACAAATATAAATTTGTGATGTTTTAAGATTTGAATTTACTGCAGTCATATTTGTTATGTAAGTATTTTAAATCGTAGTCCTCTTGTATTGTGTAGTGTTTGAAATGACAAAGAGTATCTCTATAAAAGGAATATTTTATTACATGTCATTTGTGCTGCCTGGTGTTAATTTGGTTAAAAAAAAAAGAATCCTTCATAAGTATTTATTAAAACTGTCTTATAGAGCATTTTTATAGAAAACTTGCAATAAATCCATATTTAGGGATTAAATATTTTTAAAGCATGCATATTTTTGCAGTTGATCCTTAAAGGATATTAAGGGTCACTGGTGTGCTGGTAATAGAATAAGAAAAAGCATTCCTCTAGAAGTGCTAGTAAAATTTACAAATTTAATTTAGTTAATTACATGCTTCCAATTCAAAGCTTAAAGTTTGTGTTTTTTTTTTAATTAAATGAACTGGGCATAAACAAAAATAGTAACAGAAATACCCCTTAAATGAACACAACAAAAATGTACTGTTGTAAACTTAAACACAAGTGTGTCTGTACCACATCCATTTGTTTACTAAAGGTATCTTTTTTATAATATGATTTTGCTAAACTGAATCTTGAAGGCAGCACTCAAAAATCATGAATAAACTGGACAGAGTGCCAGCCCGCCACTGGGAAAACTGATTAACGACCCACAATCACCTAAATTGAAACCATTTGGAGTCATCAACTGTCTTGAAGTTAATTTCTTTAATTTTCTTTAATATGTGTGAAGCGGCTCATTAACATCTGTACAACTCACTCTTACTTAATTTCCATGCTCTTATATGAAAGAACCACAGTGTCCAAAACAAAATAATAATAATACCTATAGTGTTTTTGAAATTTCTAAATGTGTACACTTGTGAGCACGTATAATAGCATAGTCTTCGTTTACAGTTTTCTAAATAGTACAGCCTACCATTATTCAAACACTCCAAAAGTGAGCCAATTGGCTGGATTTAAGCCAATAGGCAAACAGAACTTTCTGTGTCTTTGAATTACTACCGGTATAAATCACCAAGGCTGAAAGGAATAACAACTATTACAGTTCATCACTGGCCAATGTATGTGATGGAGGGTAATATTATACAAGCTGTTTTCCTTTGTAATACTTGCTAACTTTTATTGTATATGAGTGTTATAGAAAATGCTAATTTAAGTTAAAAGATAATCAGTAAAATGTATAATTGTATGTTTCATTCAAAACAAAAAAGCCACATTTAAGGGTGCATGACGCATCTTTTTTTATAAATAAATGTCTTTGTTTATATGTATTTTTTCAGGTTTAATGACAAGAGCTGTCCATGCTTATCAAAATACAAAGATTTAAGATTGATTTAAAAATGCAATACACTTGCTAAAATATGGAATATTATATTGTTGGCTTAAAATTGTGTTAAGATATGTTAACAAAAAATAATATTCTTCAATAATTCATTTTTTATTTTTTTATTCTAGATTAATTAAAATTCTGCTTTGGTTCAACAGTTTATAATGAATTCAACCTTTATATCTGCAGACTCTGTAGAACACTGTTTTCAAAATGTGAATACGTCCTGTGTAAAAGTTTCCAGGTCAGCTAGTGTTAAAATTGTTATGTATTTTGTGTTAGTGTTAGCTGTTCTTGTTACAATTTGTGGAAATCTTGTTGTGGTCATCTCGATTTCACATTTCAAGCAGCTGCATTCGCCCAATAATTTTCTTGTCCTTTCTCTGGCAACAACTGATCTTTTGCTAGGATTGTGTGTGTTACCTTTTAGTGTCATCAGAACTGTTGAAACCTGTTGGTATTTAGGTTCTTTTTTCTGTAGGTTACATGCGTGTATGGATATGCTTTTTTCTACCGTTTCTATTTACCATTTGTGGTTTATTGCAATTGATAGGTATTATGCTGTGTGCAATCCGCTGCTTTACACAACTAAAATCAGCATTAAAGTTATTTACATGTTTATAATGCTTGCGTGGATTTTACCAAGTATATACAGCTTTGGCTTAATTTTCTCTAAAGCCAATGACCAAGGTCTTGAAGATTTGGTTGCAATATTGTCATGTGAAGGTGGTTGTCTTTTGCTATTTAATAAACTCTGGTCAGTGTTGGAATCACTAACATTTTTTGTACCATGCTTTATAATGATAGGGATTTACGCAAAGATTTTCAGAGTTGCTCAAAAACAAGCTAAAACAATACACAATATTCAAAACAAAATTAAAACACAAGAAGAAAAGAAAAGGAGAGTAAATCAGAAGAGGGAACAAAAAGCTGCAAAGGCACTGGGAATATTAATGGGTGTATTTTTAATTTGCTGGTTGCCGTATTTTATTGATCTTTTAATTGATGGCAATATCAATTATGTAACTCCTGCATTTGTATTTGATGGCTTAGCCTGGCTGGGCTATGTTAATTCTGCTTTCAATCCTTTGATTTATGCATTTTTCTACCCCTGGTTTCGCAAAGCACTGAAACTAATTTTGACTTTTAAAATATTTACTTCTAATTCATCAAAGATTAAGCTGTATTCGTAGTAAAGCTGATAAAATGGGTCTATTATTTCATTAAAATGGTTAAGAAAAAGCAAATTTTAAAATATATATATTTTAGTAATATTAACTATGGAATAGCATAACTTTCTGGATCTCAGTTTATATTACCTTATCTTTTGGTAATTGTGCTTCACATATGTTAAATGGAAAAAAGAAAATGGGATGAACTTTAAAATGCTATTATTTTTAACTACATTAACCAATGGAGCTATTTCTCTGTAATAATGAATCCAAAAAAAGATATTTGAATAAAACCTTTTAATACTCATAATATAAGATGTCAACAGATATTACAGACTTGTTTACTAATTATCATCACAAGTATTTTTTGTATGTTGGTATACAGTAAGTTGGAATCTCATAATAAATGATTTCACTAATGATTAGCATGCTGTTGTCAGTGTATTTTTAATGATGTATCCCAAATGAACTACAACATTTCAGGACTAAAGTGAACTCTCTATTATAGTATAGTCTACAAGTTGTTTTGTTGCTATTAGATAGATAGATAGATAGATAGATAGATAGATAGATAGATAGATAGATAGATAGATAGATAGATAGATAGATAGATAGATAGATAGATCTTTATTTATTCACAGAGGAAATTTGCCTTTTTACAGAAATCCACATTTATGAAAGCTTAAGTGTCTGCATGTCTGTCTGTGTGTCCATCTGCTTGCTACGTCTCTAACACTCCGATGACACATCACAAACGTTTGTACTAATGAAACTACAAATGCAATGCACTACATGCATTACAAAATTCATTCCAATAGATGGTTTGCTGCAAAGGTTATTGCTGAGGATTTCATTAATTTGCCTAGATTTCAACCTATCTTAGATGGATAGCACAATTAGTTAATAAATAAACATATATATATATACAGTATATATATATATATATTAGTGCTGGGCAATGATCAATCGCGATTAATCGCATACAATCACATTGTTATGCACAAAATTCAATAATGAACTCAAAACTACTGTATTGCATGTACAGTGGAACTTCGGGTCATGAATGTCTCGGACCACGTACAAATCGGGTTACAACCAAAAAGTTCACCAAACTTTTGCATCTGTTCATGACCAAACACTCGGGTGATGAACAAGCCAGTTTCCCTTTCGGTTCATACGCGCTGATGATTTCCGCACATGTTCTGTCTCTCCTTGTGCAGCGAGCGAGAGAGCAAGTGAGAGAGAGAGAGCTTGAGAGAGCGAGCGAGAAAGAGAGAGCGCGAGAAGACAGTTAAAGAATGTACCGGGCTTGTTTTAAAAGAGACAGATTCGAGCATTGTTTTAATCTTGTCATATTTAATGAAGACTTTTTTCTATTGGATTTTAACTTCCACTTCACTTCTGTTTCTATGGGATCATTTATTTATTGAAGGATTCTGAAAGCAGGGCACTTTATTTAATTTGGACTTTGTTTTTGATTGTTGTTTTGTTGATTTTAATAAAAGCACTTGGCACTTTTTGCACCATCCATGTTTAAGGGCTCCCAGAAGCGAGACGGGAGCATGCAGAAAATATTCACAGACTTTACCTCAAAACTGTAATCTCCTCTCCACCCAGTTCCTCCTCACTTTCTTCATGCCAGAACTCAACTCATGCGAGGTTAGTTTTCTTGGATGTTTATGGTTAGTTTTTGTATAAATTACAGATTTTTCAAAGTTCCCTTTTTTTCCTGTGCTTAAAACTCATTAAAAAAGTGTTTACAGAGAGCAGTTCGTATGTAGCGTGAACTCTTGCAATATTTATTTTCTCTGTTCAAGTTTTTCTCAGTGTTATTCAATGTTTTTACATTTAGTTTACTATTACACTGTGCATTCTATGGTATAATTAACTATTTTTGTGTTTAAAAATCTTTAAAAAATATATATTTACATACAGCTCATACGGTCCGGAATGGATTAATTGTATTTACATACAATTCTATGGGGGAAATTACTTCGGGTCCCCGAGGTTCCACTGTATTTGGTTTGCAAAGACTAAACAAATAAGGTGCTTTTTAACAGCGGTATTCCTTTTACATAGTAGCAGTTAAAATATTTCTTGTAAATCTCAACTTAAACATTAATGTAATCAAATCAAATATAAAACCATAGCTATTTGCCACTGCCATGGCATTAACGTTTTATCCAGTTTGTTATAGAAAAACAAGTTTCCCTCAGAGTCCAGAGCCACAATCACAACATTATAACAGGCACCTTCCAAGCAACAGCAAGTTAACATTTCTAAATCTGTTTCTTTTTTATCTGAACAGATACCAGCAGAAACATTTTTTTTTTTATCAGGGAGCAGCATAAACAGTCTATGTTCAGTAGCAACTCTTTGAGGGCTAATGTTTTTTCTAAAAAACTCAGTTTTCTGAAAAGCACACAAAGCGATGGTTTCACACATAAATTAGCACAAAACATCTGTTGCTGCCTGTTGTGCTTGTTCTTGGTACCTGTTTCCAGTCTGTGGCAGCAGTGGCTGCACGTTATCAATGGCCAGCAGGAATGCCTTGTAGGCTGGCTGCCTGGCTTGGCCGTCTTTGTGAGACAGGTGCACGGGGTGGCAGTTTCAGTGAAACACAATATGGTTTGCACCTCCTGTTATCGTAAGTGTCTCCCAGGCAAACGTCACCATAGGTGCATCAACTACACAAACGTTTTCAGCACCACGATCAGCTGGGGACCGATCAGGCTTTAGACCTTCCTTGGGTAACCTTAGATGAGACATAAAGCCACTTCTGTGTTTTCTTCCTTGCTGGTGAAATTTAGCTTTTTGTGAAAATCTTCTGGATAAGTATAATTATGAACTGTTTGGATAGGTTTTTGGATTTTCTAACAAAATCAACAAAGATCATTGTTAGTAATTTAAGCTGCAATTTTCTGTGTAGCATATCCATGTTACACTGATTTTTTTTCCTACTTATTTGTGTCGGAAAAGATGAATTGATCACTCAATGGATTAAATATCAGTTTTGCCTTCACCAATGTTGGTAACTTATAACATAATTTGGTAAGGCTTCTACTTTATTTCCAGATGTTAGACTTATATCAAGGTAACAGAAGTACACTCATTTTAAGAAGCAGACTAATACAATTTATTGATAAATACAATGATTAAAGAAATATGATCATATGTATTGACATAGAAGACAGGAAACAAAACTAGCCAGAAAAACATTATATACAAGGGGCTGGCTGTTTACTGGCTATTTATAATCCTAGTTTATCTTGGCGCAGATAAACGGTTTTATGACATAATCTCTTTAAGGGTGATGTCCAATGTTGTGTGCAATTGTTGCTCCGGGTTCAAGTGGAGGACTTTCATTGCATTGGAGTGCACTCTTTTTCTTTTGCTACATGGTGTTTTGTTTGTAGTGTATTGTGATGTTGCCTTACTTAGCTTGTTGTTAGGCTCTTTTCTGTGTCCTCTGTACCTTCATATGGAACAGCATTACTCTTTCTGCAACAATAGTGTAAGTGCTGGATTTTAATAAGAGGTAACGGTGGGCTCAGTCACTGGAACAAAGTTTGGCTTGTCAGAGTGAATCATAGAGCTAGTTCAGCTCCAAAGCTCTATGGAGAATAACTTCCAGGTCAAAATAAGTTTGTGAGCTCTTTTCTCTGCAGAGAGTGGATGGCTTCTCACCCCTAAAAAAGTAGTTTGTTGGCTTTCAGCTCACAAACAGAACAGATTGTCATCTTTCAGTTCACCAGAAGAGTGTGCATTGTCTGCTTTTTGACTCCCCAAAGAGAATAGAACCTCAGTATTCAGTCCCCCCAAAAGAGACAGAAGACATGAATGTAGCTAGTTTTAAAGGAAGGTGTAACCTCTGGTGATTGGATTAATGTCCCTTCCCGTTACAGTTCTAGGGCCTTCTTATTTTGTCCATCACATACAGGCAGGTTCATTGTTATTGTCAGAATGTAAAATAAATGTCCATTTTGAGGCATTTTGTCTCTGCAAAAGTGTAATTGGGGTATGGTATGGTAAGGGTATAAATAATTTTCTACATTTCTCATAAATCTGCTCTGTTAACAGGAATTGTGTGCCACTAAAAAGTCTAGCAAAATGGACAATACCATATTTGTCCTAGAGGGGTTTGGCTTTAGAGTACACATGAGATAAGGTGTGGCTTTGTATAATGAGACTTCATTATTCTGCTGTGAGTTTATCAGTTAAACAGGCATTTCATAAACCTAAATCCCAGGCTGGTTAGCCTCATGCATTTTTATCCCACCGTACAATTTAATATACAAATGAAGTTTAGATTTAGATTGCATTAGGTTTATATACATGCAGGTAGACAGTGCCCTTTATATACTGTGGAATCAGAGATATTTTGAAGTTGTCCCTAAACCTATAAGTAATATGCTGAAGAACTTAAAAATAATGGTTTGCCACGCAAATCAGCTGAAAGAGAAAGATAAGCACAGAGACTGTAAGCTACAAAAAATATGATTAATAGGGAAATATAATTGTTATATTGTGCTTGCGTCCACCAAACTCAAAGCCCAAACTTATCTCAAAAGATAGTAAGCAAGATCTCCGGATGCATTCTAAAAATAAAAGCATCCTGGTCTTAAACTCTAGAAGCATGTTTCCAGCCTGCACGGCCCAAAAAAAGCTCTAAAAGGGAAGAGTAGAACTGTTGAAAAGTCTCTAAGCCCCGAAATACCAATAATTATTTGAATTAAAAGGTTATATTTTATTCAGAAAACATATTTTTTATTCACAAAAAGGGTAAACAGAAGTTACTATATATGTAAAAGGCAAACCCCAGAGCAACAATGCCAGTCCACAATCCCAAAAATTAAAAGGTTATATTTTATTCAGAAAACATATTTTTATTCACAAAAAAAGGTAAACAGAAGTTACTATATATCTAAATGACAAACCCCACAGCAAAAAAGGCAGCCCACAATCCCAAAATTAATAATAAAAAAATGCAAAGCCTAGAATAAAAGAAAAAGAAGCGCTTATTATAAGAATCATTAATCCAGAAAAACAAAAATATAGCCATTGAACAAAATTGTTTGCTAATGCCCCAGCACCCCATGGACTGCTGGCTCTAGCTCTAGCAGCACCATAACAGGGCTCAACATGAAGAGGAAAAAGAACATAACTAGTAGACTAAAAGCAGGAATACATAACAAGAATTTAACCAGGACTAAAAAAATCTAAATTTCAAAATAAATAAAAACTAAAAAAATAACAAAAAAATAAACTTAATAACAATAATAACACAAATAGGGACCGGGGCAGAGGTAGGGTAAAATCATAACAACAATATAGAGCTTTTTTGGTCTTCCTATACAGATACTGTATGTGAGCATAAATAATGCAAATACTGAATAATTGAAAAAGGATTTCTTTGACCAGGAAATGACACTGAAAACTGGCTTAGGTTTAAACTAGGAGGACACTGAACCTGATTGGCAAAGTACAAAAAGTTACACAAATTTTGCCAAAAATCTCTGATTGTCTTTGAATTCTTCTCCTAAATACCTAATGCAGAATCACATAAGTTTTAGGTGATTCTATCCAGAATCTCAGACATTAAGAATACCATGGTGATCCCTTAAACAGCTTGAGGAATGACGACATCTCACGCAGTTCCACCGTTGAACACGAGACTGGGAATGAGCATCATTGCCTGCAACAAAATGAAGGATGAGAAAGATGACATAATCAACAAAACAAGAAATTGTAACAGCAAAATTAAATATTTATGAAAGAAAACAATAATAAATAATGTGGCCAAGTTATTATTTGGTTCAAAAACATAGACTGATAAAATATCTAATCATAAGATGACTTTTTCATGGGCATGAGAGTGAGTTCAATTTCCACAACAGAGGAAAAACCATTGGTTCTGTTGGTATTTCCTAATGTTATTCTGTTTGCACTGCAATTTAAAAATGGGAACATGCTCTAATCTAGAAACCTGAAAGATATGTAAAAGATTTATCACGAGAAATGGACACAAATTACTCTTAACAGTTGGGCAGAGCTGACAGACACCTGCACATTTAAAGTATCTTAACATCTTTGCAAGGCAATCCATCCAGTGATAGAATGATATCCCTAACAGAGTAAGATCCTGCTATGCAGTCATCAATTAGTACAGTTTTCCTTAACTCTGCAATATTTAAAGCAGGTTTGGTTTGAAAAGTTTGGCTAATTAATATTTATTATTTTCACTGTATTCTACCCTGATGTAAACATGGATATTAGACTTTGTACAGATTTGTGTTCAGATATAATTTTTATTTTTTGTCTCTCTAACCTTGTACCCCAAAGACCTGTAATTATTCTTATTTCTAAAATTCAATTAACAATTTGAGAACTGGAGACATATACTAATGTAGTTTCGTTTAAAAAAAAAAAAAGGTAAGATGCTTTTAAAAGCTAAAAATCCTTAAAATAATACAGAACCATAAAAATTATACAGATGGAATATACTGCTAATTGTAAAAGAAAAGAGTAGGCCAAAATATTAATTAACAAATTCATATCTTTATTTTAACCTTATTTCTAGTAAAATTAACACCTCTCGTAAATTCAACACAATTTTTATACAGGAATATTATTGCTACTTATGCGCCTAGTAGAAAAACAGATAGTTAAAGCTGAATCCAAATATCTCGTTTCCCAATTCTTAAATTTTGAAACAGAATCAAGAAAATAATTCTTACAGACAGAAGTGAATACACAATAAAATGAAAAAAAAAAAAGTTTATATTTAACTTCCACTTAATACATCATTCTTAGCGTAGACTAGTTTAAGTCTGTGCCATTTTTACTACAGATTTTTCCTAACTCACCACCTTCCCCAAGATGTATGTGTTCAATTCATGGGGACTCGAAATGATTTGATATGAGTGAATGTCGGTGAATGTTATCTGCAGGGCACTGAGCCCACCTTGGGATGAGTAGGTCCTGTTTTTTTATTGATGCTCCCAGGATAGGTTTTGGCTCCCACCCACATTAAAGCATTTAAACATAACAGTTAAATAAAACAAAAATGGATATTCTTCTGTTCTTACTAGATGCTTGAACTGCAACCAAAGCAAACTACCTCAAGTTTATTTAAATTAACATCTTAATAAATATAATTTAACAGGATGTTGGGACTCAGAATCTACATTGCAGGGATAACATTTACAAGTAACTGGAGAATAACTTATGAAAAGCACAGGGAAAATTCAAAAACTCCATATATTTAAATCGAAATTAGTAGCGCTAACCACCTTCTAAATTCATCATCTCCAAAAGTATTTTTAAAGTAGTAAAATTATTAGATAAATTAAAGATTTTATGTTTTAGATCTAGGGTGCCTAGCTCTGATAGAAAACTGAAAACTATATCATTACGATGCATATTGATTTAAACTTTGCTTGTAAATCGAGACTTTCTTCCTCATTAGATTTTAATGCATCAATGTGTTCTGTTAATTTAAAAAATTTTAATTATGTATTGTAGTGTTTGATATTTTTGGCATTTTCATGAAAGATATATTTTTATTTATGAATACGAAAATTGTATTTAGTAGATAAAAATTGATTTACGTGTTAGTTCTAAAATAGTTGTAGTTTGTTTATTTAGGAAAGAGTGTACCTTGGTGTAGGGATTAATGGGAATGAGAAAAGGTTTTTTCATTGGCATTTTGTGGTTTTCTTACAGTGTCTGTAGTGGTGCTTTGCTATTTTAACTGAGGAAACATAACACTATAGTTAAACTTTGCTTGATTTACTCAGCAATAGAGTGGAAAATTGTGAACCAACAATGACTGGACACTTGTACTGTTAACGCCTTGTTAAATTGTTTAAAACTGTATTCAGCTTAATTTATTGGACAGTCAATAGCTGTTTTGGAGAAAAATCTCCATTGGGTCCTTTTGTATGGAGCCTTTTGACTATTACTGTGTAGGCTATACATTCTCACCTACTCTTTGCTCTTTTTATTTATCATAAAGAAGTGAAAAGAAACACTTTGCACTTCTGATCTCCTGATGTGTGCTGACCTTTAGGTGAGGAAAATGATTCATACATTTCAGGAACAAAATTAAAGAGATTCTGTGCTCTTTCTGCATTCCCAAAAATGCACTTCCATTTTTATTTGTATGTGTCAAATGCCATCCATTTTCTAACCCGCTGAATCCAAATACAGGGTCACGGGGGTCTGCTGGAGCCAATCCCAGCCAACACAGGGCAGGACGCCAACCCACCGCAGGACACACACACACACACCAAGCACACACTAGGGCCAATTTAGAATCGCCAATCCACCTAACCTGCATGTCTTTGGATTGTGGGAGGAAACCGGAGTGCCCAGAGGAAACCCACGCAGACACGGGGAGAACATGCAAACTCCACGCAGGGAGGACCTGGGAAGCGAACCCGGGTCTCCTAACTGCGAGGCAGCAGCACTACCACTGCGCCACCGTGCCGCCCATGTGTCAAATGTATATATTCAATTGTATTTACAAACTCCTCTTGTTAGAATGTCAGATTTAATGATTCAAAACAAAAGTCAAACTATAGTGTCAATGAACAAATCTGTCAATATACCACAGTTTCAGACTCAAGTAAGCAAAAATGCAAATACTAAGTTATGGCACTAAATCAGTGTGTACTTTGTAAACAGTGCTTGGTTATTTTGTTCTATATAAACACTACAAGTCTTTTCTTAATTCTAGAAATTGAATATTTATGTTACTTAACCTAAGAGAAAAGAAAAGCATTGTTCTCATTTTTTCACTGTCTCAAAACTGTCCCAAAGCAAGTTTAACTTCTTGAATCATACACTTAGAGAAACTGCAAATGACTAACTGATCACAATAAGCCAAATATTACTAACTACTATTTTAATCATAATGTAAGCAAAGATATTGTAATAGGTTCATAACAGTATTTGTAACAATGATAGGTATTCATAATGGATGAATGTTAAAATAAAAGCTCTATTCAGAATCAATGCCTGGCTCTACATTTCCCTAATGCACATTTTAAATTGATTTTCAATTGAAGATCAATAATTCAAATTAGGAACAACTTCTTAATAGTTAGTTATTGAGTATAAAGCTGAATGTTTGAAGAACCAGAGCTAAATATTCTGCCTGTAACAATCATCTTCAGTGCCTTCCGAAACCATGGATAGAAAAGGGCATATATTAGTGGATTGAAAGCAGAATTAACATAGCCTAGCCATGTTATTGCCTCAGAAATTGCCATTGGTGTGGAAAAATCAACATAAACATCAACTGCAATATCAATGAAAAATGGTAGCCAGCATAATAAAAAAATGCCCATAATTATTCCCAGTGTTTTGGCAGCTTTTTGTTCTCTTTTCTGGGTGACACGCTTTTTATTGTCTTCTTCAGAAAGAATTTTTTTTCCCCTGTTGTTTGCAATTTTTGCTTGCCTTTTAGCAACACAAAAAATTTTAGTGTAGATCCCAATCATAATGACACATGGTGCTATAAATATAAGCGGACCCAGCAATGCCCATAATTTGTTATATAACAGTAGGCACCCACCTTCACATGTTAACATGGCCAACACATCTTCAAGTCCTTGTTCATTAGATTTGGAATAAATTAATCCAAAACTGCATACACCTGGTACCATCCAGGCAAAAACAATAAATAAAAAAATAACTTCATAGTTGATTTTTCTTGTGTAGTGAAGTGGTTCACAAATCGCATAGTAGCGATCTATTGCAATAAAACACAAGTGGTAAATGGAAACAGTACAAAGTAACAAATCCATGCATGTGTGCAGTCTACAGAAGAAAGAGCCCCAGTACCAGCAAGTTTCAACGGATCTTATAATGCAAAATGGCAGTACGAGCAACCCAACTAAGAAATCTGCATTTGCTAAAGAGAGGACCAGCACATTGTTTGGTGAATGAAGCTGTTTAAAGTGAGAAATTGAAATCATAACAAACAGATTCCCAAAGACAGTGAGCACAACAGTGAAAACAAGCAAGAAATACATAACAATTTTAAGAGCTAAGGATCTGGTGACTTTTACACAGGAGTTACTTACATTTTCAAAGCAGTATTCTACTGGTTCTTCTGACAACAAACTTAAATTCATTATATGCACAATTAACTTTTATAATCAGTCACTCAAAAAAAAAAATTCAGAGAAAAACAAATGTAATGTATGTACTGTTTACATATTTTAATAAAAGAGTGTTCTTTGATAGTTGATTATTTGAAATTGATTATTTTATTTTATTTTATTTTTATTTAAGTGGCAAAGATTACATTGAATTAGCAAGCAAAAGTATTACCTTAATCTAAATTAGACAGATACTTCTTCCTTTCCCAAATACCTGTTTTTCAAACCTCATTGTTCCATATATACGTGCATCTACTCAGCAATTATGACAAGTGCATCTGGGGGATTTTCTAAATAGCATAGGATAAACAGAACAGTACAAATGAAATACTGTTATGCCGTTTTTTTCATTTTGAGTATTCAAAAATGCACACAGGTATAATATGAATTATAAGAACATTAAAACATTTATTGTTGCTGCCTGGTGTCAGTATCTATTAAAGTGATGTTCCTGCCATTTTCTCAGTTAGTTCATCATTGGTTTATGGATTTTTGCCATTTGAATAGCTTTTCTGCTTTCTGTACCTGTTATATTATTCTGTCATGAATGACTCCCATACTATAATCTACATAACAATGTCAAACCTACTTAATCTTTTTAAAGTCCACACTTTTCTGAAAGTCCTGGACATACAGCAGGTTCCATCCCTGGTCACCCACACATTAGCTAACTTAGAATTGCCAAAGAATCTAACCTACAAATCTTTGGGAATATGTGAAGAAGCAGGCGGCACGGTGGCGCAGTGGTAGCGCTGCTGCCTCGCAGTTAGGAGACCTGGGTTCGCTTCCTGGGTCCTCCCTGTGTGGAGTTTGCATGTTCACCCCATGTCTGCGTGCGTTTCCTCCGGGCGCTCCAGTTTCCACCAACAATCTAAAGACATGCAGGTTAGGTGGATTGGCGTTTCTAAATTGGCCCTAGTGTGTGCTTGGTGTTTGTGTGTGTCCTGCGGTGGGTTTTGGTCCCTGCCTTGTGCCCTGTGTTGGCTGGGATTGGCTCCAGCAGACCCCCGTGACCCTGTATTCGGATTCAGTGGGTTAGACGATGGATGGATGGATGAAGAAGCTCATACTGACAGTGGAAGAATGTGAAAGCTCCACATGGAAAATGACCATGTGTGGGATTCTAACACAGGTCACTGCATCTGTGAAGCAGCAGTACTCTGAATTGTGCCATCTGACTGTATTGTACTGTAAGCTTCTGCAACAAAATCTGTGAACTGGAAAGGATTAGAATCAGGCCTTTAATTTTTTTCTTTCTAGTTTCGTTTTCAAAGATTTTATTACAATCAGCTACTAATGGGTAAGCAAAAAGATTAAAACGGTACCAGTTTAATTAATTAGACATTGTCGGCTATGTAATAACTACCTTCTGGTTATTAAAAAATTGTAAAAGTTTAAATAATCATATGAACTCATAAAATGGTAGAAAATTGAAAACTCTTAAATAACATGTTTTTTTCTTTGAAGAATGGTAAAGATAGATAGAAGAAGATAAAGAAATCTCATTACAAGACTGATATTAAAATAAAAAAAAATCACTTTTACTAGAACAAAATGAAGCCTACAGTGCATGTTGTTTTACTTTTTACAACTACAGTGTATATGCAATTGCTGTTTTTCTGGAAATAGCAATATGAAAAAGTGGATCATTAAGTACTGCATTCATTGATCATTTGTCTTTTTAATAAAGCATTTGACCAGAATAGACCCAGGACTATACAAACTGCAATGGATGGTGGGCAAAATGTAAAGGTTTGAGGCTGCTTTGCTGCTTCAGGACCTGTTAAGCTCTTCATTCTACCAGAGGGTACTTCTGGATATTGTGAGACCATTTGTCAGCAGATTAAAGCTCAACTGAAAGTGGACCCTACAGTATGACAATAACTCTAAAAATACCAGTAAACACAACAAGGAACAATTGAAAAGAAAAAAATAAAGTGTCCTGGAATGGCCAAGTCAAAGACCAGATTTGAATCCAAGAGGGGATTTGAAATGAGCTATGCATTAAAGAATATAATTCTAATATGGAGAAGTGGGAAAAACATTTTACTGGTTGATGTCAGAGACTGGTACATGGATATGTTAATCAGCAAGTGGGCAGTTAGTTCTTGAAAGTGATGTGTTGGAAACAGGAAACATTACCCAGCATAAAGATCTAAGCAATTTTGGCAACTTTGACAAGGGCCTAATTGTGATGACTAGTCAAATGGATCACAGCATCTACAAAATGTCAGTTCCTGTGGGGTGTTCCCAGTATTCAGTGATTAATATCTAACAAAAGTGGTACAAGAAATGACAATCTGTAAACTGGTGACAGGGTCAGTGGTGCCCAAGGCTCATTCATGTGCATAGAGAATGAAGGCTAGCCCTTCTGGTCTGATCCCACAGAAGAGCTATTCTAGCACAAATGACTAGAAAACGTAATGCTTACCATGAGAGAAAGGTGTCAGAACACATAGTGCACTGCAGCTTGCTGCATATGGGGCTCTGCAGCTGCAGACTGATCGGAGTGCGTATGCTCCTACAATGTGGACACTATGACAAGTCACAGACCTGAAACTCCAGGCTACAACTACAGAGGCACAAGTCCTGGGTTTACACAGACTATTTTTATTTTACACAGATACCTTTACACAGGCTTCTGGCCCACTACAATAATGATATTTCATTCCTTTGGTATACTAAGCTTATGACTGTAAAAGATAACAGCAAGCATCCACTTGCTCTGTCGATTCATTATTGAGACCTCCTAACCAGAAAAAGAAGGATCAATTCTTACATTAAGGATATCCTTCCACCTTGTGTGTCCATAACTTCCTGGCCATGGAAAAAAGACATTCAAACAAATTGTCAGAAATATTTAAGTTAGAGAAAAAGCCAAGAGTAATTCTAAAAATTATATAAAACCAGTAGTTTTCTCTAATACAAAAATGTATATCAACTGGAGAAATGCTAATATAAAAGGAAAAATAATGTATTTTAATTTATGCATTGAATTGACTTTTGTTTTCTTGTGTTCACACTGATGTTAATTTTTTCTGTTCTTGTCTTGCATTTGGGATAATGGATTTGACAGCTACATATATTATTTAACTTCATATTTACAGGTTTAGGTGATGAAATGTTTATTTATGAAAAGTATTAAATACGACAAATCACATACCAACAATGGAGTACTATTGCCTCCTTGTGGTTTCCATCTGAAAAAAAAACTGACAGCATAATTAAAATTGAATTGTGTATTGACACTAGAATTACCAGAGCCTACGAAAAAACTCGTAGATCCGGCCCACCTTAAATCTGTTCACACCTCTCCACCAGTGTCCTTTGTCCTCTAAATGTGCCAATAAAGACAAGCAGCCGGCTATTCCGGCCCCCCACCGACTTGAACGTGCACAGACTTCTCCCAGCTCATGTCTTGATTGATTATCTGGGAGTGAAGTGGAGTTTTAGAGTGGAAATAATAGATCGTTATTTGGAACACAAGCATTTCATGTGTGTTCCATTTCGATAGTAATCTGTATAAAGACATTTTTAAAACAGAAACGTTTTTCATATTTTAGTTATAAATGACAAAATGTAGGCATAAACTATATAAAGTTTGAAGCCTGAAGTTCAAAGATCAAATAAACACTTTCACAAAAGGATCAAGGAAAAGACATCAGCTTCTGTGGCGTAGTGGTAAGATTTGCTGACTTATAATCAAGAGTCCCTGGTTCAATTCCAACTCACTCATATATTTGCCGTTTTCAGTAGTGGGCTGCTCTTATTGTTAATATTATACAGTACACACATACACTTGGTTTGCGGCGCCTGTAACACGCGGTGTACATTTATTGGACTTGTAAAAGTTACTGTTTTTTTCACTTTTATTCTCTCTAAAATACGATCACGATACATACTACCACGATCCACCCAGGGATCTAATGCTATTAGTTTTAATTTGAAACTGGGAATAACTGGAGATGTGAGTGGTGTCTTGAGACAATGGAATGGATGCAACATTATTCATATTATTCATATTCATTCGCATAACTTCTTGCGGTTTGTAATCAGTGACCGCATGTTTTTTTTTCCCGATCTTGCCAGTCCCCACATGTTGCTGTATGCTGTTTCTTTTGTACTCCAGGACATGCAGAGAAAAGAATAGTACAGGGCAGTAACTTCAGTGCTACAGTATATGCAATCATCAGATTCAAATCTTAAGAGTTCACACAAATGTTAACAATTCACACAAACCCAATCTGACGCTGTTCGTTTTCAAATAATATTGCATTAATGCGATGATGTTTTCTGATTAATTTTATACCCAATGTCCCATATATTTGTCTCTTTCTTTTTTTCTCCGTGCTGTGTCGACATCATGCACCAGAAGGCGTGAGCTTATTCATTGCAGTAGGAACACTCAATAAAACTGAACAAAAAACGTAAAGTGACGGTGAGATACGAAGAAGGCAGATTCAGCAACGTTTGTGCGTCAGCTTTTATCCCTCCAGATCAGAGAATGTCCAGTTCCATTGCCTCAAAACACCACTCACATCCACAATTATTCCCAGTGTCAAATAAATACTAACAGCGTTAGATCCCTAAGGCGATGTATGTATGGTGATCGTGACTGACACAATAAAAGTGAAAAAAAGGTAACTTTTTTCTTTTTTTTTACAGTACTATAAATATACACAGTCTGTTACAGACGCAAACCATGACGAAGGTGAATAGGTAAATAACATTAGTTCTGGCTCTTACATAGAAAGGTGCATGTGCATGTGCCCAAAACATTAACATTTATATGTTACTTACATAAAAGCCAGATCTATTGTTATTTACCTTGAGTTATTTACTTACATGACAATGGTTCTACATCGGATCAAGAATGTACTTTTGCCATCGCTGTACTTTGTATATGTACATGGGAAGCTCTGCACTCGTGACTTTACGCTGTAGGAAGTAAGTAAATAAATAAAGGTAAATAGGTAAATGTTTTGAGCGTCATGATTTGAGTTTACCTCTGTTATAGCACGTCATTGGGATTGTGAACGCGGCTGAGAAAATTAAACTGAAATAAAAAAAAACAAGGCTAACCTTTACAAGTATCATAAATTACACTGGCTGTTACAGACTGGAATCAAATGTATGTTTTTATTCTAAAATATTAAGAACACTTGCAACTCAGTTCTCAAAATGGAGTCATGCAGGATTGAACTCATGACCTTTTGCTTCCCAGTGAGGGGCTGATACTGTTGCATCACAGAGGCAGTCATAGTAAATGTGTGTCAATGTAGCACACTAAAGCGGCTTTTTTTTCTGAAGTTATATTTTTGAATAAAAGCGCATTTGTTCTGTTATATTTGTGCCTTTTGTGAAATTGTTTCTTTGATACAGTATTTGGAATTCAGGCTTCACACATTATACACTTCATGTCTATATTTGTTTGTTATTACTAAAACATGAAAAACGTTTCTGTTTTAACCATGTGTTTACTGTACATAGATTGTTGGAGACACGGAACACACATGAAATGAAAGTGTTCCAAATAACGATATAGTATTTATAAAAGGTGTCATTTTGCTTGACTTCTCACTCTATACAACTCTAAGCAACTGACACACAGGTAAACAGACTTGAGCTGAGACAACTGTGCTCAGTGGGGGGATGTGATAGTAGGCTGTTTGCTGTTTATCCACACATTTAGAGGACAAAAGACGCTGATGGAAAGGTACGAAGCGTGTTAAGGTGGGACAGATCTACGAGTTTTTTCGTAGGCTCTGGTAATTCTAGTGTTAATTTGTTTCTACATGTTCTGCAGTTGCTAATGGATGATTTCATTTCTGTGGTTCCTGGTCACAGAAGTGATTCGTGTAGTTATTTAAAAGCCTGTTAGATATAGATCCTTGTTATAGGAAGTTGACAGATTTTATTGTTGGTATTAAAAGTATGCTTTTATTATAAATAGCTTTTGAATAGCTGTATGATTTACCTCCCAGCTTTCATGTACTTTAAGGTAACTCTAATCTACATAAGGCTTGTACTGGTTTCTTTTAGGTAAGAATCTCCATGTGATGTGCTGCATTTTGCAGTGCTTATAAAAAGTATTCATTCCCTTGGACATTTTCATATTTTACTTTTATACAACATTGAATCACAATGTGTTTAATTCAGTTTTTTATTTCTTGCAAACTGCAGGAGGTTTTCCTCCAGGATTTCACTGTACTTTTTATTTTCATTTTACACTCACAAACTTTCCAAAGCCTGCTACAGAGAAGCAGCCCCACAGTATGATGCTGCCACAACCATGATGCATGATGGGGATGGAGTATTGTTAATAATGTGCCATGCTTTACACCACATCCACTGTAACTTGTAACTCCTTCAGATTCCTCACAGGTCTCTTGGAGGCCTAATTCATTAGACTCCTTTTTGCATGATCAGCTCAGTTTTTGTGGATGGTGTCTTTTATGCAGATTTACAGCTGTTACATACTCTATCCATTAATGGTTGATTTAACTCGACTCCATTAGATATTATGTGACTCAGATATTTTCCTGCACTCATCCCTGGACTTGTGGTTTTTAATTCATCTTTTCAAAGAGTTGCTTGGTGTGTTCTTTCATTTTCATTGTGTAGGATAGGGCACCATACTATTTCATCCCAAGCTGAAACTTCCAAATACAGGTTAATTTATAATACGATCAATTGAAAGCCTTTGACTACAGACAGGTGATATTCATTGAACTAATTATGTGAGTTCTAATGCCAATTGGTTGTAGTAGTGATGATTTGGGGTGTCATATTTAAGGGGGTTAAATATTTGATATTTAATAGGGTTATTTAAACAAGTGCATAAGTTAAAATGTCTAATATCAGTGGTATCCCAAGATGGAGAATTGGATGCAGAGATAAGGAATCAGGAATATTATGCGTTCAAAGAACTAGTACGGAAGCCGAGAGAGGACATGCAATATCGTTATTTTTTAAATTAAATTGTTTCCTCGAGATAACAGACTAATTTTATTGAGATCTTGAGAAAACTAATTTTGTTTTCTCAAGATAACGGAATAATTTTATTGAGATGTTGAGAAAACAAAAATGTCTTTCTTGAGATAATGGAATAATTTTATTGCGATCTCAAGATAATGAAACTTAACCTCCTGGCATCAGGCTCACTTAAATTGCGACGTCTATACAGCTGAAGCCTTGCTAACCGTCTTCTTAAATGACGGACACAAACGTTATTATTTTCTAAAGGCAGAAACATATTTAAGTCTATGTCAGCCCTTGATTGAACAAAAATGTGACGTGTTGATCAGCACAGTTCTGCTCTTCTGCCATTTCAAACAGAATGTGGCTTAAATAAGCTAAACATTAACCATTAGATACAATTATTTCATAATTTAGAGAAAACAAGATCTTTTATTTTATTGAAGTCTCCATAAAATTATTCTGTTATCTCGAGGAAACAATTTTGAAAAATAATGATATTGCGCGTCCTCTCTTGGCTTCCGTAAATTATGGTGAAGAATAAAGATAAATTTTTTAAGAAAAGCAGTAAGACAAGAAATTATATATGAAGCGAAGACATGGGCAATAAAAAAGAATTAGGACGTGATGGAATTAGAAGGAACAGAATTAGAAATTAGACAATCAGAAGTACAACAAAAGCAGTAGAGGTATCTTGGAAAATTTAATAAAGTAGATTGAAGTGGTTTGGACATGTGATAAACAGAGTCAGTGAACATGTGGACAAAAGAGAGAAGGAAATGAAAGACAAGCAAAAGAGACAGCAAGAGGTAGACAGATAAAGTAAAACAAGATTGGAAGGAAATTTGTCTGACAGAGGAGAAGATGTAGGATTGAACTGTAAAGAGAGGGTTGATCAAGCACATTAACCCCCAGACACATGGGAGGAGATGAAGAGAAAGAAGATATTAAAATAGGTGTATAATTATGTTATCAGTTATTTTGTGTTTTATACTTTGAACTAATTTAGATAATTTTGAAGAGATCTGTTTTCACTTTGACATTAAAGAGATAGTTCCTGTTGATCAATTTCAATAAAGCCAAACTAAATTTACTGTGATTAAATGTTGTACAGCAGTAAACTGTCAAAACTTCCATGGGGGCTGAATACTATACATTTTGTAGGCATTGTATATAAAACATTTCCCTAGTGAATTCAAGAAAATGTATGCATTACATTATGTGTCTTATTTTATTAACTTTGAGAATGATAAAAGATTTACTGTGGGTATTAAATTGATAAAGAAAAATAGATATGTGTCAGCATTGTGCCCATGTAAGCACCACAGCAACACGCAATAAAAATGGTACTTTACTTACCTTTTTAACTGTCCTTTTATGTTTTTATATTCTCTTTTCACCCACTTTCACTTTTTTCTTATTTAATATCAATTCTAACTCTTTTGCTATCCAAATATTCTATTTTATTTAACCTGTCTATTGGATACTTAACCTGTGTACAGACAGTTTCTTCTGATAAGCTTACAGATGTTTTACCAATTTCCATTCTAATAATTGTCAAAGTTCCAAGACTCCCAAATTTCTTCTTTAAACCATTCTACTTGGGAACTTATTCTGTGTATAAGCAGTACTTTATATGAGGAAATATTTTTCATGTGTACCAAATTTAACCTTATTCGGCCTCCATCTGTGCTCCTGTATACTTTTTATTTTAAAGTAACAGCTAGAATTGATTATACTTCATTACATCATTATATTAAACATACATGACATATATACTTAATGTCATCTAGGTTACTCTGAACACCTGGTAGTCTGCTAAGGATCTGGTCCTGGTAATGATAACAGTATAGCCCTTTAGATATTGTCATGGTAAGGTACTTTTGTGAGCCATCATCCACATGCATTTATATGCTTGGCCGAGATCTATTTTAATACATTTTTTCTCCCCAGCTAATCCAGTAAAAAGACCTTCAATCAAAGGAAGAGGGTATTGCTCAGCTATGAGTACAGGGTTAACTGTTACCTTAAAGTCCCAACATAATCATACAGACAGATCATTCTTGACTGCTGGAACCACAGGTATGATCCACTCAGAATGAGAAACAGGTTCTAGGACTCATAGTTTCACAAGCATAGGCAGCACTAATTGCCTTCAGACACCTTTACTGGTTGCACTCTGTCAGTCACTTTAATGCTCCTTCATACTCGCCAGTTCATCTCGGAATACAGTTTGATGCATTCTGAGGACTATAGCCAACTCAGACTCTCCAACAGACACAACATTCATCTCGGTCCAATCCACCTGTACCTTTTCAATCCATAACCTACCCATCAGAGCCTTTTACTATATATATAGGAAGATTAGTTCTTTGTCCATTTAGTTCAACCTGAATCTTTGTTTTACCTATCATTGGTACACTCTCCCAATGAGAGGTGGTTTAGTTTTTCCCTGAACAGTTTCTCTAATATTAGGGAGACACCTGCTCTACTATCCACAACCATTTTCAGAGTGTGCCCTTCCAGCATGGCAGTAATAGTATATGCTGCTGAGTCTCTTTTTTATTTAGTGTTTTAGTTAGTAGCTTTGCCTCTGAATCAGTTTCACTGTCAGTTTTATTTTCTTCCTGTACAACATGCACATTTTTCTTTTTACTGGGCCTGGATGCCTTTTTATCTTTCCGTTTCCCACTTGTTTGTGCCCCTCTTTCTCTTAGCTTTACATGCATGCTCCACATGTCCTTTTTTTAAACAGCAACAGCATATGAGTTATTTTGCCCAGCACTCCACTGGATGGTGATCTATATTTCCTCTGTAACTCTCTTTGAAGACACCTTTTTGTTTGGTATAGCAGCTGGCCCTAACTGTTGTGTTTCTTTAGCAGCCAGTTCCATAGATTAGATTAGATTAGATTAGATTCACTTTATTGTCATTACACATGTATAAATACAAGGCAACGAGATTCAGTTTAGCATCTAATCAGAAGTGCAAAGAGCAGAAGTACAATAAATATAATATGTGCATATTATGTACAGTTAAATACGATATTTACAGTTAAATGCGACATATACAGTTAAATACGATATGTACAGTTAAGAGCACAGTGATGATGGGAATAGATATATAGATATATATAAATAGATATACAAATGTTCTAAATGCGGATGGCAAATATACATATTTTATGGCCTCAGTTACCGCTTCTGAATGCTCTCTGTTCTTAATCCACACACTAGCCTGTTGCATAAGGCATCATCCAAATTGGCACCAAATTCACAATGTTCTATAAGTTTCTTGAGCACAGCTACATATTAAGCAATAGACTCAACTTCTTCCTGGTTCCATTTGTGAAACTTAAATATATCAGCTATTAATAATGGTTTAGGTGACAAATGTGATTCCAGAATCCTTACAATATCATTAAATAACTTGTCACCAGGTTTTTCTGGCTGTATCGAACTCCTCAGGAGACTAAATGTCTTTTTCCCGATAACACAAAGAAATTTCAGCCCTTTCAGTTCATCATCAATGGTGTTTGTTTACACAAAAACTCAAATTGTTCTGAATAAGTGCCCTTTTGCTCAACTGTACCATTGAATGGCACAAAATGTCCTCTTATCAGTGCCATTTTGCATCTTCTGCTAAACGTCAGTCACTTTACCAAAAACAAAAAGCCGCAGCTTTTCTCTTTCCTCTCATGTGAAAAAGAAAAAAGACTTTTACATGTTGCATCTTAGCAATAAAGGTGCACCATAAGTCTATTGCATCCTTGTTGCCAGTTTTGTTATATCTGCAGGCAAAGATATTGCACTCAAAAAAGGCGAAAGATGGAGAATATTTTAAAGTAATAAACCTTAACAGTTTCCTTTTACTGAGGTCTTGGCTGTGTACACAGTACACCATATTTGTATTAGAATCTACTTCCTACTAGCTCCTTAACACCATAATTCTTTACTACTACAGAACCCCCAATAGTTTAATAGCCTTACAATATACTACAAAAATATGTTTGTTTTTAAATACTGCTCTGGCGCGAGATTGCTCGAAGTTAAGCAATCATTATGTTTTCTTAATTTTTTTGTGCTTTCTGATTTGTTTTTGGGCTCTCAAATTGTTTTTACATTTTTTGCATATTCAACTTGTTTTTGTGTTTTCTGATTTGTTTTTACCTTTCTGATTTGTTTTTACAGTGTGATCCAGGACGCCAGATGGAGCCCTCCCTGCAGTATGGAGGTGCCCCAAAGACCAGCAGGGAGTCATGGACTATGTAGTTTTTATACAAGACCCTGCTGGATACCACAGGGGCCTCAAGAGGGAGCTGCAGGGAGGACCAAAGACTTATTTGTGCCCTATAACCCGGAAGTTCATCAAAGGAAGAGCGACGGGCTTCCGGTGTGAAGAAAAGAACTTTTACCTGACCCGGAAGTGATACAGGATCACATGGACTGGGATTGGGAACACTTCCGGGTCAGGGAATATAAAAGGAATGTGAGAGCTCCCAGACGGCGAGCTGAGCTGGGTGGAAGGGTGGCAATGTGTCTGGGAGTTGGAGGATTGATTTATTATTGTTATTGTATTGATTAATGAATAGTATAGTGGAGGAGAAGGTGCTTTGTGCACTGTGGCATTTAAATAAAGTCATTGTCTGGACTTTTACTTGGTGTCTGGAGTCGTGGACAGGGGTTCAGGGGAGCAATAGCTGTCACAAAGGTTTTGGATTTGTTTTTGCAAATTCAATTTGTGGTTTCGGATTTGCTTTTGCATATTTAATGTGTTTTTGTGCATTGCACTTAAGGGCCACCGTTGATTGCCTAAGTGAATCAACTCCACAACTGTGACTTAGAAGCAGAGGCCTAAGAACCTTATACAGTAATTTGATGAATGCCTAAATTGATTGTTTTTTTTTATTTTCTTTTCTTTCTTGTTACTTAAAGTAATCATGTCTGTCCTTAGACTTAAGAATACAGATTGTGGCAGAAAATATTCATAAATGAAAGGTCACTACTAAAAAAGAAGTTCACAATGGACATCTTTATTATGATAAGCTTGATGGAATTTTCTCAGTGCTCTCTAGCAGATTACAGAGACTGACTCAAATAAAAAAGGTAAAGGTAGTATTTAAAATAGAGTAAAATCATTTATACATATTAGAAACATCTTAGATTGCACCAATTAGCACTCAACAAATGGTATAACCTAGTAACATACCAATGTTTTCAATATAATCTAATGATCTTAAAATAGTTATCTTGTTAAAAGTCTTTGACACACACATTTCACTCTGAAAAAAACTTCTTATTTATAAATTCTACGAAAAAAGACTATATTTATTTAGAATTATCTCACTGTTACCTTGGTAACTGAATAGGATATGGTGGATAGAGAATATTTTGTTTTTATAGTATAAATACACCCAGAACACTCAATTTCATACAGAAAAAAGAAAAAAAAAGCTTTAACAGAAATGCACTTTTTGGAATTTTCTGCAACAGGCCTATCATGGCACAGCTAAGGAACTAAACTTGTTAAAGTGCATACATGTGCTGCCTATGTAACTAATCTTGATCTTCAGAATTTTCAAAGACATCAGTAAAGCTACTCAAGTAGAATCCCATCAGATGAACAGTTTTGTACTTAAGAACATGGAAGGAAATTAAGAGGTGCAATCATGATAAACAATAAAACTAGGAAATCAATTTTATACAAAAGCTTGTAGAAATCTGGACACAAATGAGTGAATCATATAACTGAAATGAATGATCTATAAAAAACCTAAAAAAGAAAGTACCTGGATGACATAATGAGACAACTTAGCTCTTAGTCAACCAAGTAGCTTGATTTGACCAAATAATCTGCTCTTGTCTGTAATATTTACTTTGTTTTTTTATAAGTTATTACCAGTAACATTACTATTTTTTAAATGACAATAGCATTATTGAACACATTTTTGTTCTATTTATTATAATTATAATTACATTATAATTATGAACCTTTACATTAAAATTTAGGGCAGAATAGTAGCATACAGTAGTTGTTAGTTCCATTGGGTTCCAGTTCAGTGGGTAATTTCTGTGTTCTCTCTGTGTTTGAATGGGTTTTTACCTGTAATTTGTTTTCTTACTACATTCTAAAGATGTGTAGGTTCGTTTAAAGTGTGTGTTGCTGTGTCCTGTAGTGGAATAAACTCCATTAGTGGCTTTTTGTAAACTTTGTATTGCTAGGATAAGTTTTGACTCCTCAAAAACTAAAGCAAAAAACTTCAGAAACGCTAGTTTAACCGTGATAGTAGACATTTTAGTATTTCATTTAACTTCTAACTCTGTTGTTCTGCTTTCATATTTTGTTGACTCTTTAAACATAAACGCTCCTATTATATATTAATGTTTAACTAGGTTTATTCTAGAAGAGTTGGGTTTGAAAAATTTTGCCATACAATATCATTTGAAAAGATTTTCTGAACCAGTTAAACATATAAGCATAGATAAAAGGATTAAATGCTGAATTCAAATAGCCTAACCAGTAAAGCATTTCTATTACAAACGTCGGAGTTGAGAATTTTAAAAATATGTTTATTAAATTGTAGACGAAAACGGGTAACCTGCATATAAAGAAACACCTAATTGTCATCCCTAGTGTTCTTGCAGCCTTCCTTTCTTGTTTCATTGATGCTGCCATTTTCTTTTCATTAGCTGTTTGTCCTCTCTGTTCAGCTCGTTTGATTATCTTTGCTTGCCTATTTGCTACAATAAAAACATTAGCATAGATGCCCATCATAACCACTCCTGGAAAATAAAAACATGTTAAAGATGAAAGAAGTCCTTATAATGGGCTTGATATGTATATACATTCTCCAAGACACTTACGATTATTTTGTAATCCATCTAGTCCTTGTTCATTTAAACACAAAAACATGTCCATATTCCTGCAAAAATCCAGCTGATGGCAATCATTTTACCTGCAGCACATGAATTTATTTTAGTTTGGTAGTGCAAAGGATAACACACAGCACAGTAACGATCAAGTGAAATGAAGAAAAGGTGAATCAGTGATGCAGTAGAAAGTACAATGTCAAGGCTTATGTATATTTTACAAAGCAAATCCCCAAAATACCAACAGCTTTCCAAAGAGCGACTCATACTGGGGGCCATTACAAAACCACCTATCAGCAAGTCGGCTGATGCCAGGGACAGAAGCAGAAAATTAGTGGGAGTGTGAAGCTGCTTAAAATGACATATAGAGATAATGACCGTTAGATTTCCCAAAATTGTGATAGTAATGGCAATGCTCAAGAAAATGTATGTTAAAACACGGATATGGAAAGAATAAGATATTTTAGGACATGATCCATTTATAGATTTGAAACAAAATTCTTCATTGTTTTGGCTATAATTCATGTCTTAAAATGTATTTGTGGTTTTCATATTTCATTATTTCAGGTTTACAGATTCACTTTACAAAGAAGGAAAACCACTATCATCTTGTGATTACCATGCATCTTAATAAAATGATGTCCTTTTCTCTATCGAATCAAAGTTATCTGAGATATTCAAAAAAACAGGCAGAATCTTTTGTATGTTTATGTTTTACCTGTTAACGTTTCAAATGTGCATTAATAAGCATGTATGGAAGTAAATACATAAAAGGCCAGTCAGTGTCACCCAGCATTATTATATCCCCATCCACTAGTTTTTATTTAGCCACAAAAGGTATAAAGGATAGGAAGAAGTCTCAGCGCTTACAAAATCGAAGCCATTGCCAGTTCAGTCCAAAAGGTTGACTTCTGAAATTAAACATATAAAAATGGGTTAGTTATTTACACCACACTATATTTACAAATTCCAAATTAGTCCAAGAGTTAGTGTGGGTACATAGTAGATTAGGTCCTGTAATGGACTGGCACACTTTCCCAGGATGCTTCTTGCCATTCACTCAGCACTGCTGGGATTGGGCTCCATTTTCTGTATTGGACTAGGAGGTTCGATGATGACGTATGACTATGTCTATGACCGCGTTCCTAAGAGAAGTATGTTATTTTCACACTTTATACTGTTAATTATTTTATCTTAAACATGCCACAAAGATTCTACATCTGCATTAACAACAGGAGAATCATATTACTTTCATAAAATTGTCTGAATGCATTTGCTGTTTGCTGAGATTATGAATACTTTAAGATACCATCAGAGCTTCAAGTGTATATTCGATATGTCAACTCTACTTCCTTGAAAATAAGTGTCACATCTGTACATGTAAAATCTTAATACAAAAAATAATACTACATGTATTATAAAATTTAGTTAACACATTAACACTTGGTTGAAAATTGTTTTATTTAAAATCAGATGATCTACAAGAACTCTAAACATTGATTAATTTTAGGTGATAATAATAAGCAATAAAAAGTTGCAGGTTATTTTCAAGTTAAGCTAGTTTCTTTTTTATGGTATAAACACCACAGTACACAACTAGTATGACCATATAAAGTATACTGAACACACTATTTGATAGCCTTATAAGAAAAACACATGAAAGGCTTGCAAACTATAAAAATTGAGTAAGTACAAAATGAAATATCCGTAACTGCAAGTCAAAACTAGCTTGCAAAAAGTAAACAACAGTCCAAATGACTATAACTCACCTACAGTAATCACTCAGACTGCATGCCATGATCAGTCATTTTTATTAACATCAGCATTAAAGCTGAGCGATTTTACTTTTTTAGTTTGGCTAAGGGTCAACTTAATTTTGTTGGATTTCTTTTAAATAAACTTACATGTTTGATACAGTTCTTTTGATAACACTGTTGTGTACCAAAACCTTAACAAAGGTTTCTTTTGATCTTAGTAATACTTATAAAGCAATAGTACAGTATTTTTTAATCTTTGCTTAGTTTTCATGTTAAAAACCTTTGATATACTCAAAAGATTACTTGCAAATATGAAGGATTTACACTGAAGTTCTTGCTGAATTATGCAATATAAAGAGAAACATGTCTCACTTGAGCTACCTCTGACCATTCCAAAGTAATGTTATTTTAGCAAACCACATTGCAGAGATGAATGGCTATAGCATACTATTCATAATGCATCAGATGGAAATGCCACTGAGAGTATTTCTTACAGAATTTGTAAATGCTCCAAGTATGAGTTATTCAATGTTTTTGTGATGATATGCATCCTTTTTTAAAAATATTAAATTGACAATCAAAAATTCTAAATGAATTGTGCACATTTATAACTTTTTTATGTAGTAAAAAATATTAGCCATAATTCACTAAAAACTACAGAATGAGAGCTCACCTTTGTTCCAGGGCCCTTAGATATTCTGCTCTGTGTTTTACTTAAAACCTGTTTTATAGATGAACTATGTACAGTGTTACACTACATTGTACCACTTAGCAAAGCCTCCTATTCCTCAAAGGCCACAAGTTATATAAAGTCCCCTGGTAACAAATTTATTTTTTAGCATACAGATAATATTATCACTTACAACAAAAGTTTAATTTGGAAGTATTGTTAACTTTTTGGCTTTTAACATCAGTTTAGAAAAATAATGGTGCAGTAAATCTGTTATCAACATTTATTACTGATAGTTATGCTTTAATAATAATAATAATAAAGCAGTTAAGTATGTGAGGATAACTGATACAGGTCATTATTATGGAAAAAGTCAATTTAATCAGCTTGCATGGGTATGTGTCTGACCCCAGCAAATATGCACTGAAGAGAGGGGATATGTGTTTGTTGATAGTCTAGAATACAATGTACAGAGTACATTTGTCAGTGTTAAATTAACTTAAATTAAAATGTTACATTTAACACAGTTGCAGATAATATTTTAGCATTAAAAGTACTGCTTTGTGTAGTGTTAAATTTTACTTTGTTGTTTTACTCTACTTTGTGTTAGATTCTAACAATACACTTCACCAGCTGGTGTAAAAAATATAATACTGAAGTTATACAATTCCATGAATGTTAAAAAAAAAAATAACTCTCTGAAGTGTACACAGTACAAATTTATTCGAAGATTCAAATCTCCTCTTAATATTTGGGGTTTCATTTATTAATCTACATGATACAGTTTAAGATTACCCACTCTGATGTTTCAGGTACTACACTACGCAGTATTCGTTGTCAGTTTCTTTATTCTTTATTGTTTTACATTATATTACTGTATATTGTTTTGCATGTAAACATTTGCTTTATTCTCAAAGAATTTCAAGATGTTTATCAAGGCAGTATCATTGCATTTCCTACAATAATGCTTTTACAAAATATACCTGTGTCAGTAAATAAGTGAAATAGATACATGAATTGAAATAATTTTTCATTAATTAATTTTAAAAGTGTCAACTGCTTACCACTTTTTTTCATAAAAGAAAGAAGTATTTAGTAAAACACAAGTATCTCCATGCAAAAAACAACCAAATGAAAATTAAAGGCTACATTTAGTTAAAAGAAATTTAAGAGACCTCAGAATTAAATGCATATTTGCTTTTCACATACACTGCACACTGAAATCAGTGACATAGGGAAGGGTGAGCCTGGCTGTGACCAGGCCCACCATAACTGGCCATAGGCCCAGTCAAACAGTTCATTGTATATGGAATTTTCTGTTAAATTATGTAAATGATTGGGTATTTGTTATTTTATCATTCATTCGGTTTTGAAGTGGTGTGCCAAATCCCAATGGTTTACAGAATTTTCAATAAATAAAAAATGGGACGTGTTATGGTGTATGTGTAACCTGATTGGTAGTAGTCATTACACAGATAACAGAACCTTAAGTTGCTTAATTGAGTATTTTCGATGAACACTAAGAGATTTCTTATCTTGATTGATTATTTCTGACGTAGCAAAACAAACGGAAATATCAGGGTTTTTCAAAAAGCCTCATTTAGCTAGAAGGAATAACTATCCAGGATGCAGAATACACGGTGTTTGTCCAACAAATTATTACAAAAGTGGACAGCAAAAATTGTCCTCTCCTTTGAAATTGCTTGACAACTGGCCTTTGGACATTTTCCCTAATGTTAATGCTTTGTTGCAAATAATGGCTACTGTTTCAAGTACAACTTACAGTGCTGAGAGAGATTCTTTCATTCATAAATTAAATCAAGACATGTTTCAGATCATCAGTGTCATTCATCAGTTTGTCTCAGCAACTGTCTTATCATTTGAACACGATCTTGCTGAAAAACTAGAACGTGCCAAATTCATCAACCAGCTCAATCTAAAACCCTGATGCCTGCAACTGGATAAAACTTCACAGGACAGGTAGGGTGATTTTGTTTGTGTGTGTCCACCATGGCACAACAGTGTTGGATGACCTTGGTAATTTTTGCTCAACTTTTGCATGGTCCTAATAATGCAGTTATGTGAAAGTACCACAGTATAAAGTAAATGTATTGTTTTGGAAAAATTACCTTATATATCCTACTAAAACACCCATTTTTACACATGCCTACCGAAAAAAATCTATTCCAGGCTACGCACCTGCAGGGAACTAAAACTGTCACAAAATATAACAGTAAGGGACAATACACAAATCAGACTCCTCACATTCATAAGACATTTGTATGTCAATGGACTGATAATACAGAAGGTATTTTATAAACATCATATATGGTCTCCTATCTGTCTGTGCAACATTAAATGTCTGGAAGTGTTCATCAAAACATACAGTATCCAAAGCAAAAGCTAACAGTAGCATATTATTGTCCCTCACAAAATTTGGTCAAAGACATGGATTTCCAAATCAACACTTCCACAAATACCCAAAGTAGGACAATATATTATTCCTTGATGCTTCACCTATTTTGTTCTCAAAAGCATTATGTTAATATGAACATGAAATGAATTAGCTATTAAGTTGCCGCCCTCCACTGAAGTTAATCAGATTTGCTGAACCAAGTGACAAATGACCTGTATTGAAAGCCTGTTACATGAAAGCTACATGTGTTGGGTTTTTCTTAGCCAATATGTTTGTGATTTTTGTCACTTACGCTGTTTTTTTTTTAAGTTGGACTTTCCTTTGTAACGCATGCACCGACTATGAAGTATTGGCCTTATTTTCAGAATGCATCTGGGATAATGTCAAAAAATATTTTAAACATCTGAGAGTGCATTGATCATTGCAGTGAGAAAGCTGATAGAGAAGCATTGAGAAAAAAAGAAAGGATTGTATATGGTGTTAATAGATTTGGAGAAGACTTATGATAGAATGCCATATCAAGATGTCTGGAGGTGCATTAGATAGAAAGGTGCACCAGCATAGTATGTGAGGATTGTACAGGATATGTATGATGACTCAGGTTTAAAGCAGTGTTAGGGTAACAGACAAGATCCCAGTTAAGAGTACGTCTGCAGCAGGGATCTTCTTTAAGTACTTACCTCTTAGATCTGCTTATGGATGTGTTGAGCCATAGGACAAAAGACCCATCCCCCCGGTACATATTTTTTTGCTGATAACATTGTGTTGTGTATCACCAGAACAGAGGAAGGGGAGAGGAAATTAGAAAAATGGAGAAGGATTTTGGGAGCTAGAGGATTAAAGATAAATAGGAAGAAGACAGAATATGTGAGGTTTATTGATGATCAGGATAAAGAAATTTACCTGCAGGGTGAACTATTATAACCCAAAGAGTGCAGTGTGGATGGAACAATTTAAGAAGGTATCAGGAGTATTATGTGATCGGAGAATTAAGGCAAAGTTTAAAGGTAAGATTTTAAAGACAGACCAGCAATGATGTATGGAGCTGAGACTTTGGCTGTAAAGGGAGCACAGAAGATGAAGTGAGATGTGACTTAGATGTGGCAAAAATTAGAATATTGAGATGAATGTGTGGTGTCACAGAAAAAGACAGAATAAGAAATGAGACAGTCAGAGGTACAATAAAAGTGGGAGCAATATCTAAAAAGTTGTAGGAAAGTAGATTGAAGTGGTATGGACATGTGATGAGTAGACAATGAACAACAGTAATGGAAGCACATGGGAACAGAAAGCAAGGGAAGTGGATGGATAAAGCAAAAGAATATTTTAAAGAAAAAGGTTTGACCAGGGTGGAGGTGCAGGACTGAACTATATGGAGAAGGTTTATCAAACATATAGACCCCACATAGAAGTGAGACAAGATGGAAAAGGACAAGATGGACAACAAGAAGAAGGTGATGTTCAAGAATGAAATGCTTCAAATACAGAGTAACACCTTTTCATAGCACAGGTGAAAAACACAACATTCACAATTTAGAGTAATAAAAGTAGTAGGTGCCAGAGTTGATCACCTGAGGAAAACAGGTCACGCAAATATAAGTGGCATGTTACGAAGGAGGAACCACAATTGGAAGGCATTGAGACTTAAATCATTTGAATCCTCATCTAACCTTGGTGTGGGAGGTTGTTTGTTTCTTTCCTTGTCACAATAATTAACACTAGAATTACCAGAGCCTACGAGAAAACTCATAAATCCGGCCCACATTGAATCCGTTCGCGCCTCTCTGTAAGCGTCTTTTGTCCTATAAATGTGTCGATAACAGCAAGCAGCCTGCTATCCCATCCCCCTGCCCACCACCACAGTTCAATTCGCAAAGAGGTTTCTCAGTGCTCAGTGTTTATCTTCGAGTGAAGTGCTGGAGCTTTACAGGGTTATGAAGTACATCGTCATTTGGAATACATACATTTCATGTGTGTTCCGTGTCAACAACAATCTCTGTATAAACGTTGTTAACACAGAAATATTTTTCACATTTTAGTAATAATTGACAAAATGTAGACATGAAATGTATAATGTGTGAAGCCTGAAATACAAATATGAAATAAACACTTTCACAAAAGGTACAAGTATAACAAAACAAGTGCACTTTTATTCAAGAATTTAACCGAAGAAAAAAGAAAGTAGTTTATGGTAGGCTGTTGATACGACAGCTTGCGTGGTGCAATACTAAGAACTGCTGCCTTCCAATCAAGAGGTCACAGTATTGATATCAGCTGCTTCCCAAATTTACCAATTTGAGTAGTGAGATGCTCTTATTGTTTCTATCATATAATAAAAACATACATTTGATTTGCGTCTGTAAATTTATAGTACTTGTCAGTTTTTTTTCAGTTTTACTGTCTCATGTTCAAGCTTCCACACCACCTTAAACAATCCGATCTGACGGCATTCTCAGATAAAAACATGGTACAAAGTTTATTTGAAAACCTTGTCAGATCTTGTGTGTGACGAGACTGGGAAAACTGTGAACGTGGATGTGAGTGGTATGCGTGACTGAGAATGACCGTGAATGTGCATTTTTTTTATTCAGTTTTATTCTTGAGTCCTCCTGCTCTCGCTGAATTAGCATGCGCCTTCTGATTCATGATGTCAAAGCTGCACTGACAAAAAAAGAGAGCCTTAGGTATATATGACATTTGGAATAATTCATTTTATGAGCTGTATTGTACACATATTCTGTGTTTTTACAGAGATGGTTATTGACACGGAACACACATGAAATGCATGTATTCCAAATGACGATGTACTTTTTTACCCAATAAAGCTGCAGCACTTCACTCGAAGATAAATACTGAGCACTGAGAAACTTCTTTGCAAATTGAACTGCGGCGGTGGGCGTGGGATGGGATAGCAGGCTGCTTGCTGTTATTGACACATTTAAAGGACAAAAGACGCTGGCGGAGAGGTGCGAACAGATTTAAGGTGGGGCGGATTTACGAGTTTTCTCGTAGGCTCTGGTCATTCTAGTGTTAAAGCTCTGAATCCTCAATCCCACCTTTTGATGTTAGATTTCTGTCTAGTATATGTTGTTGTAAAAACTTGAATTTATACTGCAACACACTCTAAAATAGTGTGCATTATATTACTCAGGTAATTCTCACTAATATGAAAGTACTGCAGTGAGTTTACCATGCAAGACTTCTTAACAACAAATATATATGGCAGAGAAGTATTTGCCAGTATCTTTTGATTTGCAACATTACCTCTGTCCTATCTTCACTGAATGATGTTTACCTGCAAGGCAGAAGGAGCAGCAATACCTTACACTAAAAGATTCTACAAATCCAAATAAAGAGTGAAACCCCATATTGTATCCTTTAACCTGAATGACATTTCCACAAACCTGTACACTGAACCTTGATCCTGCTGCTTTCTAAGACCTTGATATCTTGTATATCCGGCTCAAGTATTGCATTAAACCCGTATGTTTTTACGTTCTGAGAGTGAAAAAGAGCACATAGGTGTGTGCTGTTAAGTCAGGAATTTACTCTGTTTGAAGAGAATTTGCAGTGTCAAAGTCATCTTATAATAGCTGCAAGTGTATTGCTTATTGGTCCCTTAAAAATAACACCTGACTTACAGTATGTTCCATCTCTAATGTCACAAAAGCAAACCAACATCTGCATATCAGCAACATCTCAATTTTATCCTTGGCAGAGTGAAGAGCGCTGAGCAGGCTCCTGTCAATCATGGAGAACCCACTGCATCCACTGAACAGTATCATCTCCAGACAGAGGAGCAGCTTCAGCGACAGACTGCGTTGACTGTCCTGCTTCACTGACAAACCGAAGAGATCGTTCCCCCCCCCCACACACTATTCGACTCTTCAGTTCCACCCGGGTAGGTAAACGTCAACATTATACAAATTTATTGTCTGTTTTACCTGCATTTTTATCACTCTTTAATTTAATATTGTTTTTTATCAGTATGCTGCTGCTGGAGTATGTGAATTTCCCCTTGGGATTAGTAAAGTATTTATCTATCTATTTTCCTGAAATCTCACTTTTGCCAGTGCAGTCAAAGTTCTCTAAAAAACACATACATTAATACTGATTCCTTAGCCTTGTCTTAAATATCACAGGCAATTTCTTCCATGTAACTAACAAAAGACATTGCAGCTATTTGACCTGCTTGAAGTTCACCTATCACTGATGCACAACTGTCAAAGAAGTTCCTATTAAGCAGTAACCAATTTTGTGCATGCTGTGTGGATATTGTCACGCACGCGCGAGTCGGAGACCACGGAAGGATCTTGACACACCTGGGAAGACATTCGCCAGCAGGGAATGGCGGGGTACTAACTTTCTCCCTATGCTTCCTTACAGAAAAAAAGACGCACCGCCACCATAAGACCAGGTTTTGCCCGCACCACGTCTACTTCCGCCCTTCCTCCGCCATCTTTCCTGATGTCATCGATCCCATCCTCCCTCACGGTTCCTTCCCAGCATTCCTCCACTTCCGGCTCCTCCTCTTTAAAATGGCCGCCGACAGTTTTGTTTATATTTTGACCTTTTATTTTTTTGAATATTGTGGATTATCGACAATATACGGGGCCGGAAAACCCCAAATCTTTTTGCTGTCTCCTCCTCACTCTTTTACAATATGTATTCAGTGATGTGTGCTGAGCCTCTGTACTATGGGAAGGCATAGAGACATTAACATTTACAAATGCATTATAAGGTTCTAATGAAGATGTGTCTGGATGGGGCTTTTTAAAATACTTTCCAAATACATGTGAATAACCAAACTGATCACATAAAAATGTTTCCTGGGACAAAGTCCATAAATCATCTTTAAATGTTTTACAAGGCAGTTGGTATTTGCTTAATGACAGTGACAAAGAAAACAATTAATTTTCTACAATATATAGAAGATTTATTGCAATATCCTAACCCTAAGCTCTGCTGCCCTGAGACACTCTTTCACTTTTCGTTTGTCAATGTTGTAGACAGTGATTTGAATAAATGTATAAAAAATAGCTAATGTTTCAGAGTAGGAGGTGGCAAAGACAAAGTATGCCATGAAAAGTTAATCAAAAGCAAATGTGGTTGCTTTACAAGGTATTTCATGTCTTTCCATTACAATGCTGTAGGAGTAGAAAAAGTAGCTGATTTGGCAGAATAAACCAGATATATCTAAAAAAAAAATAGGAAAAATCCCAAGGATGTGTGATTTTTGTCTGGGACATGAGCAACATTCCATGGTAGCCTCATGTGGAGTATGTTTCATCAGAGCAACGTCTTCCCATCTCTACATTTCAGATAGCTCTGCTGTACCCAGGAATATCCAGGCTGACATGCTAAGCCCACCCAAAAATACCAGTTAACAACTACAGGACAAATGTGATTTGTGCCTCCAAAAACACTTAATCAGCATGGTAGAATGTATGAGGGTTCACTTTGGGAGATGTTAGTACTAAAATACTGCCTTTAATGAATCTCCTGTCATGCAATGCAGTTGTTGGACATGGCAACTTCGACAAAATTGCTGTTCATACTATAAAATAGCTGCCATCATGACAAACAATCCATCCATTGTAATATATACATTAGAAACAATTTCAGTTTGCAATGTCTTTTCCTTCAAATGACTACATAGGAGAAGTTTTCTTATGCTCATCTGCTGACCAGTGCTGAATAGTTTTGAATTGCCAAACTATGTACTCAGTGCCCTTAACAGGATCATAATAGTGTTCCTAAAAAAGAGGGATTGCATTGAAAATCGACAATAAATTCTTAGTACATCTATACTTGTGTTTAGAAATTTTACTGAATTCTGCTCACATAGCCATTTTCAGCATGTCTTTCGAGTAGGGGAATGAGTTGACAATTCCCTTGGTATACTACTCTCGGTTACACCATGGGGTATCAAATACATTACAATTAAACAATTTTTACTCTCATCAATGTATTACAGGTGAGAATATTCCTGAGAAGCACAAAATCTTACACCAATAAGTTTCTGTCATTTCAACATGCAGAATTTTGATCATTAGTCATTGTTTGCTATCAGAACTTGCTCTTTGTTCTCTCATATTCCTGAATTAACGTCTACCCGTTTTTACTCCTACTGTTCAAAGACATGTAGGTTAGATGAACTGGTGACTTTAAACTGGCCCTGGTGCATGACTAAGGTATGTGTGTGTGTGTTTGTCCTGCATGGGCTGCTGCCCTGTCTAGGGTTTGTTCCCACCTTGTGCCCTGTGCTAACTGGGATAGGCACCTCCTGCAATCCTGTTCTGGATTAACCAGGTTGTAAAATTACATGACCTGTGCTTTGTGCTGACATGTGCTTTGCAAATGCTAGAGGCTGTTGAGAGTTTGTGGTCTGTTCTGTGGTGTGGTGTGAGATTTAAATATAAAAAGAAAATACATTTTGCTCTTAAAAACTTGGGTTTTGGTTGCCGCTAAGGAGCCGTGTGGGAATTTTTAAAGCTTTTTTCCCTTTAGAAGGTTTTTTTTTGCTTTTTTTTTCGCCCACACAAGGGCAAAAGTAGCTGGGTGTCTGGAGGTGTTTGGAGGTGCGTTTGGAAAAGCTACTTGTACTTGTACTTGTACCTGTTCTTGTTATCTGTATTTGAATTAGCATCGAGGAGGCAGGGTAGAATGCAGCAGTAACTGATATCAGCATTTGTAAGTAAATAACCGCATCGTCGCAACAGCGATTCCTTTGTTTAAAGGAAAAGGAAAAAAAGGCTGCATCTGACTTCAAAGCAGCAAAAGGGGAAGGCTCAGCAGTGTGCAGGTAAGCGACCAGCGTTAAGACGCCGATCAGGCACAAGGGGCTGTAGGAGCAAATAATGTAGTAAAGTGTTATTTATTTGTTTATTTTAGACTAAACAGTCCTTAGCGGTCCAGAGGTAGAGCAGTTAAGAGGATGACAGCTGAAGGGGTCATTAATATGGGGAATACAAACAGTGCGAGTGAGAGCTTATAAGTAAAGAGAAGCGCAAAGTTAGGAGAAGAGATAGAGAAAAGTAAAGTTAACCTCATAGAAAGACAAATAGCAGGCAACAGAGAGGGAGAACAGTACAGCAGCTTAAGGGGAAAAGGTATAAAATATCTGTAGCAGATCTTAGTGTTACCATTTAAGTTAAGGAGCAACTGAAAGAAGAAAAAGAAATTTTAAGAAAAAAAAAAAGTTAAGGCAGTTTAGTAATCCCACATCAAATGTTAATAATTAGGCCAGTGCAATGCAAGTCCTGTTGGATGTTGGACTTTTTAGATGATGGTTTGGAAGAGCTAGTTGTCTATGAAAGCTGCATCAGCAAGAGATGCCAGCTGATCCAGCACCTTGAGCTCAGGGTCGCTGAACTGGAGGAGGAGTTGGCTGACCTGCGTTGTAATAGAGATTTGGCGGACCTGGCCCAGGTGTCCTTGAGAGCGGTAGTGTGCACCCCAAAGGTGGCGTGGGAGGAGATTCTAGACTAGACAGGTAGGAATAGGTGGGTCACAGTCACAAAGTGTAAGGTAAAGGGTGTACACTGTCCGGGGGCATCAACCCCAGAATTAGAAGTGTCTAACCGTTATCATGTCCTTGCGGAGCTGGATGGTGACTCTGATAATTCTGAGGTGGTAGGCAGGGATGAGGAGCCCCAATGGGCCACCTCAAAACCAGTTCCCAAAAAGAGAGAGGTAGTGATAGTTGGGGACTCAATCAAGACCCGGGATTGAAGCGCAGGTGTGCTCCAGAGAGAGAGAGTCTCGCACGGTTTGTTGCCTTCCGGGAGCAGAGGTGGGAGACCTTCTTGGAAGGATGGATAGGCTCTTGGCCAGAGCGGGGGTGGATCCAGTTGTCATTGTCCATGTTGGAACAAATGACATACATAAGGGTAGTGTGTCAATTCTGCGTTCCAAATTCAAACTGAGGAGCAGAACTGACAAGGTAGTCTTCTCCAAAGTTCTGCCTGTGCCACGCGCAGGTCCAGGTAAGATTGAGGAGATTAGAATGCTTAACGCGTGGCTCCAATCTTGATGCAGGGTAGAAGGGTATAGGTTTATGGGGCATTGGGACTCCTTTTGGAACAGATGGGACCTGTTCCGCCGTGACGGGTTACATCTGAACCGGAGGGGCACCAATGTATTGGGGAGGCGTATGTGTAGGCTAGTCGAGGATTGTTTAAACCAGGGAAAGTTTAGGACAGGCCAGGTTTATATCTATACATGGAAGAATAAACAATTGTGTAGAAATAAAAAGGCATATTAATGTAAATTCTAAGCAAACATTTAAATGCAGAAGGAGTAACACATTAAAAATAGCTTGACTTAATGCTAGAAGTATCAAAAATAAGGTAAGTGAGTTGGAGTTGTATGTAGCAGAGCATAATTATTATATTATATCAATAACGAAAACCTGGCTAAATAACAAAGATGCGGATGAGTGTAACATAGAGGGATACACATTTTTTAGGAAGGATAGACAGAACAGGAAACGAGGTGGGGTTGCTGTTTATGCCAAACAGGGTTTAAATGTAAGTCATCTTCAGTTGGATGATGAGCCCCATCTTAGTGAGGACATGTGGCTTCGCCTTGAAAATATTAGGGAAACAGGTCTTATTTTAGGAGTGTGTTATAGACCACGCAATTCAGACAGTAATTTCAACACACATCTTTTTAGTAACATAAAAAAGGCAAGTTTACAGGGAGATATTATAGTCTTGGGGGGGCTTTAATTATCCAGATATTAACTAGGATAACCTTGCAGATGGAGGAGCACAAGAGCAGGAGTTTTTAGAAGTAATCAGTGACTGTTTTTTAACACAGCATGTTAAAGCACCAACACGGGGTGAAGCCTGTCTGGATTTAGTAATTTGTAATAATCACGATAGAATTGAGGGTGTAGAGCTGGTTGAACCACTAGGGCCAAGCGACCATAATGTAAAACAATTCTCAGTATTTTGTAAGTGTGCAGATGCAAAGACTAAAATTGTGAAGTTGAACTTTGGTAGGACTAATTTTGAGCAGATGCAACAAAGTCTTAGTATAGACTGAGATAAGCTTTTAAGTGTGGAGACAGTCGAGGAGCAGTGGAACAGATTTAAAAATGTTTTACATGTAATGCAGGACAGATACATTCCTAAATTTGGAAATAATAGGAAACTAAAAAAAACTCACCGGTGGATTTATAAAGATTTAAAAAAGAAGTTGCAAAGGAAAAAACTGCTTTACAGTATAAGGCATATAAGAGTAATGACTGCAAACTGAATCGTAGAGCGTATGAGAACATGAGGGCAACCATTGAGAAGGATATCAGGGAGGCTAAAAGTTGGAGAGGAATATAGCAGTTGTGACAGGTAGGGGCGTTGTTGTCCCCTTGAACTCGCAGATCAGATGCCAGACACCAGGTAAAAGTCCAAATATTGAATTTAATCAGACAATAATGTACGCAAAGCACTCTCCACTCCACAATACTCATACAATAACAAATCAATAATCAATGCAGATATCAGTTCTCCTTTCCCAGACAGTTGTCACCCTACTACCCAACTCAGCTCGCCCGTCTGGGATTTCCCACAGTCCTTTATAATCCATGACCCAATGAAAACTTCATCCCGGATGTACATCATTTCCCCTATCGCTGTTACTAAGACGTACTTCCGAGTTATAGGGAAAGGAGCAGTTCCTGCTCCTCCCTGCAGTGTCCCCTGGAGGCCCCCATGGTATCCAGCAGGGCTGTGATGTACAACTCCACTGTCCATGATGCCCTGCTGGAACTCAGGGAACCTCTATGTTGCAAGAAAGGCTCCACCTGGGGGTATTGGCTGGGATGAATGGCCAGCCATATATCACACAGTTAAGGTGAAAGAAGACCCTAAGAACAGTCAAGGAGGAGGTCAAATGCATCAGGAATAGTAAAGGGGAATTAAAAGATACAGAGAGTGAAATAGCGGATGCCCTAAACGTACATTTTTCTGAGGTGTTTACAAGCAAGCAAGTGGACAACCTCCCAGAGGTAAACACAACTACTAAGGAGGTACTGAGGGATTTGGAAATTGTAGAGGGAAAAGTGCTGTTCAGATTAAATAAGATTAAATCAAACAAATCACCAGGACCAGATAATATCTATCTATAGTGAGGTTCTCAGATCATCCCCATTGTAGTTACTTGCACTGTCTGGTGGAGTGCCTGGAGAATAAAAGAACTTGATTATATACAGACAGTAAAAGCCATAACAAGATTTCCAAAGGATCATTGCTGAGTTCTGCAGGTCGTCCCCCTGGCCCTGAGGTGGTGTCCTATTTTTCCAATAGAAACAGTACCTCAGTATCTGTACTTTCCATATCAGTGGGGTTTTTCAGGAATGTTACCCACGGGGATAAAGAAAAAAAAAACAAAACATAAAAAGCTTCCTATTTTAAGCTTTGAACCCATCTCATCAGTGTCACAGATAGTATGCAAATCATAAGTAATGTAATTAATACAAAATTCATATTGTTAAATGTGATTCTATTAATTACATCCAAATTAATGTCCAAATATTTCATTTATTAGTTACATAAAAAAAATCTTTTTTTGAAAATTAACATCAATTGGTTGCATTTTATTTTATTTTGGTAAATTCATATAATATACTGGACTTGTGTTGTAAATATGAAGAAAGCCTGTGCGCTGGTCACATCATTTCCTTGCCATATTAAGTCGAAAACAGTGCAGAGTATTCCTCAAAAGTGCATTGTATAGTTTTAAGTATGAACATCTCATTTGCTTTGCCAGTAGTTTCTTTAAATTGTCTGAACAGTGAAAATGAAGAGTCCAGTGCCAGTTCTAGGTCTTATTCATAAGGTGTCTCCCATTGCATGTGTTTGTTCAAGTCTAACATTTATATTTCCTATATGTAATAATTTACACTTAATTATATTAAATTTAATTAGCCAAAAAATGTTTGATGTTGCAACTTTTATGAACTCCTTAACTCTGGGAACTGAATTGAATGTGGAAGACTAATTTAGTATGCTTGATATTCAAATGGAGTCATGGCCATTTATAATTTACCTCAGTATCTACTAAAATAAGGTAAAGTGCAGTGCTTCATAATATTGTGTATTCTGAATCAGCAACAACATAATTTGAGTCATAGAGTTTTATTTGTCAATAACTGGCATCTCTGAATGTGGTAAATTTTGCAAAACGTTTGACCTGGGGAGCCCCAGGTCAGCAGGTGAGGAAACTTTCAGTTGAGGTTTGAACGGCCAACCCACTCTCACAATTTCAGCCTATGGGGCAAAGTCGGGTGCTGGACCAAGGCCAGATATAAATAATGCCCGACAGGTAGTGGGGAACCTTGCATGCTTCTTCCTGTTAAACTTATTGCCCGAATATCGCACCCAGCCAGCCTGGAGAAAGCCTTTTAATAATATACTTAACCTCACATAGGTCACGGATGATCAATGGGCAGCTTCCCACTCTGGGGGAACTGAACAGTCTTGGTGTGGAACCCAACCAGAAAATGTACCTAACTCTTGAGCCCTGTCGTCTCCGCTTAGAGCGAATACCAAAGCCACCAAATGCACAGCCGCATCTTCTGCTCAACGACGAAGGGGACTGCAGTGGAATAGGAAGGGAAGGGTGGTGCACTCTGGTTAATCCCCTATCATTCTCTTGTACAGGACTGGTAATTTTGAATGGGTATAAAGTATCAGTATATGTATAACATATCCATTGTTGCTTGCCACTTTATGTTGCCGTGAAAATGGCCATAATTTAAGACCTGCATTCATGGAGATACCCATCAGTACAGGTACACTTCCTGTTTCATTAGATATGAGGGATCTCTAAAAAATTAATGGTAGCGGTCCTTCGAGATCCTCCATTTCCAGTGATATGGGGGCGAGTTGAGTCTGATAAAAAAAAGTGGTTTAGCACTGACCACTCTTAAATAAAAATTGGGCCTAGTAATGTACGGAGAAAATACGTCCCAGGCTGCCTCTACACCGTGTACAGAGCCAGACAGACAGAGCCCCTCAGAGTGATGTGGCGATTCCCGGGACATTGCATGATGAGACTGGGGCAGTCCAGAATGAAATCACACCTATTGAGGACACTACAGACCCTCTCTCACAGATGCACTTTCAACTCCAGCTTCATTTAATAGGAAACAATGGACTGCAAATTCATTTAAATTTGCAAAAAATGCAGGTGTTCTGGTTAATGGTTAATTTGTCTTAAATAACAACCTTCTTTATCAGATAGTGGAACACGAGGAAGAGCTACAGTCTCTGTTGTTAGTTCCACAGTCCTACCAGCGGCAGGTCTGTGACCTAGCACACACCCAACTCCTGGGTACCCACCTAGGCACAGAGAAAACCCTTGAGTGTTTTAAGCTCTGATTCTATTGGCTGGGAATTAATGAGGAGATTCGCCAACTGTGCCATATTACCAGGAGAGACCATGTTCCTCTAGTTCCCATTCCCTTTGTTGACATCTTATTTGAGTGCATTGGGGTCGACTTAATAAAACTCCTAGAGCTCTCAGCTAGAGGACGCAAGTACATGCTAGTCCTAGTAGATTATGCTACCTGATATCCCATATCATAAAGACCATTACAAGACCTAATCACAAACAGAACTTTGCATGACACTTTGGAGAGCTCGGCATGCCTTGTTCATTCTCATCTGAGTTCACCTATGCTATAGCACATCTTTATTTGAAAACAAAGGATGGTGTATTTATGGATGGTGCATGTGCCCCAAACATTAACATTTACAGTATATGTTACTTACATAAAAGCCAAATCGAATGTTATTTACCTATTTACTTTTATTTATTTATTTACTTCCTACAGCGTAAAGTCACAAGTAGAGTGCAGAGCTTCCCATGTACATATACAAACTACAGCAATGGCAAAAGTGCGACGTGCATTCTTGCTCCAATGTAGAACCGTTGTCATGACCTGAGTTGACCTCTGTTATAGCGCATCTATGTGAAAACAGCACTGTCAGATGCAGGGGGAGGGGGGGTGTTTGGTTGGATCAAACCCGTGAAGTTTTGATTACCAGTAAACAGTTGAAACTGTTGTGCTACCAAAGCAGTCCTAGTAAATGCGTGTCAATCTCGCACCCTAATGCGGGTTCTTTTTCTGCAGTTATATTTTTGAATAAAAGCGCATTTGTTCTGTTATATTTGTACCTTTTGTGAAAGTGTTTCTTTGATATTTGGAATTCAGGCTTCACACAATATACAACTCATGTCTACTTTTTGTCAATTATTGCTAAAACATGAAAAAGGTTTCTGTTTTAACGATGTGTTTACATAGATCGTTGTAAACACGGAACAAACATTAAAATGCAAGTGTTCCAAATAACGATATAGTATTTATAAAAGGTGTCATTTTGTTCGACTTCTCACTCTATACAACTGACACGCAGGTAAACAGACTTGAGCTGAGAAAACTGTGCGGGGTGGGACATGTGATAGCAGGCTACTTACTGTTTGCTGCTTATCCACACATTTACAGAACAAAAAATGCTGACAGAGAAGTGCGAAGCGATTTAAGGTGGAATGATCTACGAGTTTATTCGTAGGCTCTGGTAATTCTAGTGTTAAGGATGCTATGTTAAATTTTTTTTACTGCAACTTAAAGTTTTCAAAAATATTTTTTAGTTCATTGTGTGGATCAGGATCAAAGGGTAACTGGTAGTTTATCCATTGGGGAACAACTTACTAAAAATGGATATCCGTGCCTCAAGCTGTACACACAGAAAAAGAACCCATGGGACATTTTAACTTTTTAAATCATTTTAGCTACATTTCATTCACTGTTAAAGAAATATGGACACCTCACTCCAACTGAAGAGAAAAAGCAAAGTACTTAAAAAAAAGGGAAAGTGTTCCCAGTGAAAGTTTAAATACCATGCATTTGTTTGGAATTGGTGGCATATGCCAAAGCAAGCTCTGGATTTCACACATAAGATAATTAGTAACAGTATATTAGTATATATTATATTATATTAATAGTATATTAGTAAGAATTAACTACAGATTCATGTAAATCATCTAATGAAAAGTCAGGTTAGGTCAGGTTGGGGAGCATGCACTGCTATAGCACGTTGCCACACCTGCCACATGAAAAAAAGCTCAGGATCCTGGTTAGCAATCCCCCAAGTAGGTATGTATTCCAGTCCCACCCTCCTGAAATTAGCATCTATCTGCCACAGGGAAGTGTTATGTGGGCGTCCATTTGTCCTGCTCTAGCCACTTGGGTCCTCAGTGATGATGATCATGTGAGCCAGATCACCCTCTGGGAATCATTTCTCATGGCCATAGTGCCATAACTGACACTCACAGTTCAGGTAATGTAACTCATTTGGGACCCTGTGAACAACCACTTGTTTGACACAAAGTCACACCAGCATTTCTCCAAAGAGACACAGTACCAAAGGAGTCCAGTCTCCGTCTCAAGTCACTGGATAGCATCCATATCTTGCAGCCATATAGAAAAGCAGGTGGCACCAGGACTCTAAAGACTTGTACCTTTGTCCATTTGCAGAGATATTGGGAGCACCACACACCTCTTTTAACCAACCTTATGACTCCCCATGCTCTCCCAGTCCGTCTGCTGACTTCATAGGAAGAGTCACCAGACACATAAATGTCACTGCTGAGGTAAGTAAACCTCTTGACAAGGTCAACATTCTTTCGGCAGATAGACACACTGCCGGGGTCATTAAAGGCCTGGATCTTAGCTTTTATACAGGACACTAGCAAGCCCATAGACTCGGACTCCTCACTCAGTCCCTCAAGAGCCCTGATTAGAGGCCACAGCATCATCAGCCACGTCAAGGTCAGTAAATCTCCCTTCACCAACAGATGTCCCACAGCCGCTAGACCACACAACCCTGCTCATTACCCAGTCTGCAAAAACAATTAACGGAGTAGGAAAAAGAACACACCCCCGACGAACCGTACAATCAACTGGGAAAAACACAGAGATTCTGCTTCCACTCTGCGCCACACTCACAGTACCAGTGTCAAGGCACATGATATTCAATAACTTCAGTGGGGGATCCTAGGGAGGCTCGATCAACTAAGTCAAACACTTTATGAAAATCGACAAAGGCAGAAAAGAAACTGTAATGATATTCGCATTTGCGTTTGATGAGAACCTTAACTGCCCAGAAGCGGTCGATGATAGATGTCTTAGGCATAAAACTGGACTGCACCGGTCACTGCTAAGTAATCCAGGACGCTATTGAGAACACACTAGCAAGAACCTAACCAAGTGTTATTGCCCTGTATTGCTTGCATTGCCAGGAGGACAGCTTTACCATCAGCCTGGAGAAGTTCACCCTGGATATCACAGATCCCTGCACCCTTCCCTACCCTCATCTGCTTCACCACCTGTATAGTCTCAATGAGTTTGGGTGGTTCACAGCTAATTTAAGGATCAGCCTCAAGAAATTTGGACCCAGATATGTCTAACAGCCTAGCCTGAGGTTCAGCTTTAAACAGCTGCTCAAAATAGCCAGCCCAGTTGTTCACAACTGCAGCGTCATCTGTAAGAACCGTTCCATTACCAGCCCTGAATGTGACTCTCCAAGGGACAAATTTGGATATGCATAATCCTTTAATTCCTCTGTAAGCAGGACGTGGGTCACTAGACCATAGATGGTGTGTCACTTGCTCACAGATTCATCAAACAAACTCTTCCTTATTTGCCCTCAAATCCTTTGCAGTCATCCTTCTCATTTCCTTGTACAGACAGGAGTTGCCATCAAGGCATGTGCTGTGAATCAGGTTGATATCCTGAAGAAAACCTTTTCTTTTCTTTTATTTATGTTTTATTTTTGATGTCTAATATCTAAAATGATCCAGCCTGTTGATATCATCTGCTTTCATTATCTACCTATCTTTAAATTGTAGGAAGTCACTTCCCCAGCTAGGTTTCATCAGGAGTCAGAGTTTATTATCTTGCCTTACAGCATATATGTCTGTATATACAATATATAAAAGAATACACTGTATGCTGTACATATTCAATACTGAAAGCTTTTCAGATATAGTGTCTGTTCATGAGATAATGTCCAATGTAGCTGGCATAAAATACTGTACCCTGTTACTTTACTAATATGAATTTTGCCTTTCATTTCTACTTTGTAATTATTATACACAGTACACCTACATGCTAATTTTTCAAAAATCAATTTTGTTATCCCAAAGATACAAATTTTTGCTTTATTAAATACTCTGTTAACTAGGTGATTACATTCATCTCTATTTAGAAATAATTTTTTTCCATTTTCTATTTGTGTTCAGTCCATTGTAATTTTTCTTTATGAAGAAACAAGTCTATAATGGACCAAGGTACAGTTTTCCTGTTCAAAGAATTAATATTTCTGGTCACAGTTTAGTTTAGATATTTACTATAAAGAAGCTGTTAACAGTCTGTAAATATTTTATTAAATATCTTACTAATAGTCAATCATTTACATTAAAAATAATTAGACTCTTGAAATTTGATACTGTCATTTTTTATTAGAAAGGCTTATTTTAAATATAATTTGTAACATGCACATTATTTTTACTAAGTTTTAATAACAATTCAAATAGTACATTGATATGTCATTCATAATATTTACATTAATACTGTTATCTTTTTATAACACCATTATTTAGGAATACAAATTAAATTCTTCCAAAATAATATCATATTAAAATATTTAACTTTATTTAAACTAACATTTGTGATTTTAACTTCAATACTCCTAATCATTAATATTAAACTGAAACAGTGATTAAAAACGTTGGTGCAGAATTAACATTTTATAATATAATTAAGTTTATTGAGAAATAAGCTGAAAATTTGATGAACCTGTCCTAAATATTTTGCCTGTAACAATTAACTTCAATGCCTTGCGGAACCATGGATAGAAAAAAGCATATATTAATGGATTAAATGCTGAATTAACGTAACCAAGCCATGTAACGGCTTCAACAACAACTGCTGGTGTGGAAAAATTGATATAAACATCAATTGCAACATCAAAGAAAAATGGTAGCCAACACACTAAAAAAATGCCCATGATTATGCCAAGTGTTTTGGCTGCTTTATGCTCTCTGTTTTGGTTAGCTCTCCTTTTATTATCTTCTTCAGAAAGAGTCTTCCCTTCCTTGTTGAGGATTTTTGATTGCTTTTTAGCAACTTTAAAAATTTTTGCATAAATCCCAATCATAACTACACAAGGAGCTATAAACATTAATGGATCTAGCAGTGCCCATAATTTATTAAACAACAGTAAGCACCCACCTTCACATGTCATCATGACCACCACGTCTTCCAGTCCTTGGTCATTAACTTTGGAGTAAATTACTCCAAAACTGTATAAACCTGGGATTATCCAGGCTAGAGCAATAAACAAAGAAATAACTTTATAGTTTATTTTTGTTCTGTAGTGAAGTGGATCACACACTGCATAGTAGCGATCAATTGCAATAAAACACAAGTGGTAAATAGAGACAGTACAAAGCAACATATCAATAGTTGTATGCAGTCTGCAAAAAAAAGAACCCAAATACCAGCAAGTTTCAACAGCTCTCATTGTGCTAAATGGCAGCACAAGCATTCCCAACAAGAAATCTGTATTTGCTAAAGAAAGTACTAATACATTGTTGGGTGAATGGAGCTGTTTAAAGTGAGAAATTGAAATCATAACTAGTAGGTTACCAAACACAGTGATCAGAATGGTGAAAACAAGCAAGAAATACAGAACTGCTTTAAGACTTATAGGTCTAGAGACCTTTACACAAGACTTCACAACATTTTCAAAGCAGTACTCTACAGGTTCTTGTGATTCGTTCATGTTATACCGTATAAAGAGAAAAAATAGAAAAGTTTTCTATTCAATAACTGTAGCTCAATTCCAGACCTAAAAAGAAAATGAAATTAGTTAGAAGAGAAATAATAACCGAACCCCAGAATGTATTATTTAATGTTGTATCCTGTAAAAATTTCCTGTAAAAGCCTATATTGAAAATTTTGTTCTCAGTATAACAAAAATAATTCATTTTTCTATGTACATTAAGTGAAATTATACAAAATTAATAAATTACACTAAATTGGCAGTACTTCATTTATCAGTAATACTTTAGATTAAGATTACATTAACAATGTAATTACCTTCACTTAATGTATTACTTCATTCCTACCCAAATTTTTGCTGTTCATACCTCACGTTTCACACTCACACACACAAATATATATATACATATATATTTATACACACATAAATATGACAGCAGTGTCTAAGGGATTCTCCAAACACCATTGGCTAAATACAACATTGCAATTTAAATATCATTAACGCATTTGACATTCTAGGAAAGACAAAGTGAAAACATCTTAGAGCGGCTCATGAAATATGAAATATGTTAACTCCTACTTATTTTATAAATGCTCAATACTGTCTAAAAAATTAAATATGTGATTTATACAGGCTATGTTTTAGCATGTTCTATTGTTTCATGCTTTATTACAAATATATGTAATCCATGGATATCCTAATAATTATGTTTTATTCTATGCTGCTGATATTTGTACCTTAGTCTAGCAGTAGCAATCTCAAGTTACATTTACAGTATGTTCAGAACAATTGTAAATTAATTGTACTTTGTGTTCACACATTTGAATCTGCACACAAACTCAGTAAAATTAGGTTAGCTGATTACTTTTAAAGTTGTGCATGCATTATGAAGACACATATCAAGAAATGCTATAGCAATTTAGTCTTGTATTAACTGATTGGTTGTTTACTATGATGGAAAAGCAACATTTACAAAAATGATATACGTGCTCTGCTTTCCAGAAATGTATACAAATGCTATACAAATATGGACTGGTTTAATAAAAACTTTAATTAGTGCTTTTTACATATATAACTGTAAAATAGTAACTGTAAGCTTAATAATATCAGTTGGAATTAACAAAATTGATGTCTATCCTTTAATGAAACTGATGACACTAAATCTTAAAATAAGTGTTAATATAAATGTACCGTATATGACAGAAAATTGTAATTATTATGGATTGATAGTACTTCATTTATATGTAACACTTTAGATTTAGTATTGTAAAAATGCATTAATTGCTAATTTATGGAAATGTAACAAGATCTTAAAAGAGGCTGATTGGCCTTAATAAACCTTACAAGGCATCAGGAAGTGGTTATTTATCACTGCCATGTCTCCTGCTTCACTTTGGAAGTCAATAGTGGCTTTAGTGAGACACATTTCAACTGATATTTCATACTCACTATAGGACCTGTGCATCTTTCATATACACAAGTAATTTAAGAGCATATCTGAAACTCTTAATTATATCACACAGTACAAAGATAAAAAACACTTTATTTATACTTTGTTAGTGTTGTTTCAGCCCTATTCCATAACAGTACAGAATATGAGTAATACAGTCAGTGCACTTCTGCAGTACATAAAATGTTCCCATGTATCTGTTTACTTGGCCATTTATTTTTTATTGAATTTATTAAAAGCAAGTAGCATTCCATATGAACAAGTCAAATTTAACAAAATTACATTCAATTCAACCCCCACCCAAGAGAAAGAGAGGAAGGCCACCAGCCAAAGTAAAACTTTAAGAGTAGAAAAGAGGGAGGCGAATAATTTTCTCCCTTATAAAAGCTTATTCTAAAATGTTTTTGATTAGATCCTGGTTTTAAAAAAGTTTTGAACAGATCCCCTGAGTTTCAAATAGTATATAACGTCAGTTACCCACTGACTTAAAAGAGGTGGGTTAGGATTCTACTAGTTGAACAAGATAAGTCTATGTGCCAGTAGTGTAGTAAAAGCAATTACAATTTGGGAGTACATCAAACACAGCTGTTAATGGGTTAGGAGGGATTGTGACATCAAGACTGTCTGACAGGCATTTAAAGATTTTGGTCCAGAATTATGTTAGTTTGGTGCACACCCAAAACAAATGGCCCAATGATGTTGGAGCTCAATTGCAACATTTGCAGGTTTGATCTTGCCCATTTTGGGCAATTTTAAACAAGAAAGATGTGCTCGATAAAAGATTTTAATTTTAATAATTGTGTTATTTGTGCATATGTTAAGAGATTCTTTTCCCACTGTACTCTGGGATCTTTGAAAGGAAGAGACTTTAAAATGTTTGTTTAGCAAAGTTTCTAATTTGGAAATAATGGAAACATTGTGTTGATAGGAAGCTAAATTTGGATTGTAATTGTTCATAGGATGTAAAGACATTATCTATATACAAATCTCTAAGTGATTTAATCCCATACATTTTTAAAAAATTAAAATGTAAGTTTGAGAGGGTGGATAAAGGTGGTTATCGTGTAGAGGTATCTCAGACGAAAGTTTCTCTATCTTGAAGTGCTTCCTACATTGGTTCGACTGGTTGAGTGAATGAAGGACAATTGGGTTGTCAGTATATTGATGAACACTTGTATTTACACAAAGCAAGGAATATACAGTAAATAAGCACTGCATGATTTTATATCTATTGTGCACCAAGCCTGCATGTGTCATCTATGTGTGTCAATGTTCAGGTTTCTATAGCTTTTATATTTGCCAGCCAGTGATAAAATTGAAAGTTAGGTAGAGCCATGCCACCTTCTGCTTTAGGTTGTTGTAGGCTTGCCCTTTGAATGTGTGGATGTTTTGAATTCCAAATAAATGCAGTGATGACTGAATCTCACTTCTTAAAAATATTTTTATTATCAATGATTTTGTCTCAGTCTGTGTTGGTAATTACTGGTATTGTACTGTGAACTTCCTGCCTGTGGATTAGTTGAGCTAAGATCTTATTAGCCTTCTCTCCGTATTCACAGTAATGATGTCGCAATATAAAAATGAGTTGTTCCACTTCTTTTGCTGTCAAAAGGTTGAGTTCTGAATGCTGTACTTTCCTATAAAATGGCTCATTTGGGAACCTGGTGTGTTCTTGATCTATTCTCGTAATTTCACTGGTTAACTCTTAACTATTTGCTCTTCTTCAGGTGAGGGGACGCTGGCGCACGCAAGTTGCTGCCGCTCCTCCCTGTTAACAACACTTTTCGCAAAATTCGCCTTTATTCTACACTTTCTCACGCTTGTTTTATTTCTTTTACTGTACGTATAGTTCGTGGATACAGCCGACCTGAATTGCATGGATTTGGCTTAATATTTACAGATTTTATGGACTCTACTTTGACTGGGAACAGCTGAGTCTGTGGATCGCGGGACGAGACCTACGAACATTTCTTTGTACCTGGCGATCTATGACCTCGGGATAATCTTTCTCCGTGATTATATTCGCTATGCTGATCTGCTCCCGATTCATTTTACAGTACTGTACGACTGGGATCTGATCTGATGCTCATATTAACCTGGCTTATGGCTCCGGGGCGATCACGCATGAAATTATCAAGCGTTATTGTTTGTGGCTGTGTATTGGAACCTGCAAATCCTGCTACCTCCTCCTGCTATGCTTTCTGCTGCTTTGCTATCGCCGTTCATCTCATCTAATCCAAATGGTTCCGCTATGCTGTGCTGCTTCTCCACTGCTTTTCAGATAAGTATTGCCAAGTATCATGCTAAAATACTCTCATGACAAACTCCTTCTTATTAAACAGTTTGTCCAGAGCAAATGGTCTGATTGGAACATCCTAAAAGACGCCGGTATTTTACAGCGCCCGAAATATATACATCGCGGGTCAGGTCGCCGCCACCGCCGGGGTGCGAATGAAAAGACAACCGGCAGCATTTGCTCAGGAATAAGCATTCCTTCTCATGGCCCTGGAAATACAAGTGTCAGTGTGCCAAATTTACATTGTGTGGAAATAAACCCTGATCACAGCTCTGTGCAAAAGATGCCTCATTGACTAACATTGCTCTGTTTAACTCAAGATCTCTTAATGGCAAAGCATTGGTGCTGTCAGAACTCATCACTGACACCAAACTTGATATACTGTGTTTAACGGAGACTTGGCAAAAACCAAACGAATTGACGTCTCTCACGGAGGCTACTCCACCTGGTTTCACTTTCCATACAGAACCTCGCAGCTCTAGACAAGGAGGCGGGCTAGCGGTAATTATCAGAGCAGACTTAAATATCAAACGAATCCCAATTGACTGTCCACTGTCTTTTGAGTGCCTGGCTCTTAAACTAATAACGGAAACAGGTCCTGTCTCACTCATTGTTCTTTATCGTCCCCCAAAATACAATGCATCCTTCTTATCTGATCTGATTGAACTTTTAACCCACCTAAGCTCTTACTCTCAGAGAATTATCCTTCTTGGTGATTTCAACATCCATATTGACATACTACATCTAAACTGAGAAATGAATTCCTATCCTTACTGGACTGTTTTGACTTGACACAACATGTTGATTTTCCCACCCACTCTGGTGGTCATATATTGGATCTGATCTGCACTTCTGGACTATCTGTTGCCAATATTTACAGCACTGATTTGGGACTCTCTGACCATAAAGCAGTATTTTTTACTGTCTCACTGCCTTTACCTCCTCTTACCTGTAAACGACAAATTTCTTACAGAAACCTTAAAAATATCTGTCCCTCTATCCTTTCTGGATCCATTTCTGATCTTTTACTGTCTGCACCTATTCCGTCAACACTAGATAGTCTTGTTGACCACTATAACTCAGCCCTTCATTCAGCATTAGATAAAACAGCTCCTTTAAAACATAAAGAGGTTTTCTTTAAACGTTCAGCTCCTTGGTATAACTCAGAATTGCGATCTATGAAAGCAGCTGGCCGACGCCTTGAGAGAATGTCACGTAAGACTGGCCTCACTGTGCACATCCAGGCTTTCTCTGACCACCAAAGAGCTTACAGAGAAGCACTAACTGCTGCTAAGAACACCCACTATGGCAGAATAATAGAAAGTGGCCACGATAACCCAAGGGTTTTGTTTTCTGTAGTTAATAAACTACTCGAACCTGCATCTGGCCCAACTACCTCTTCTACTGAAGTCTGTGAGGATTTCCTCCACTTTTCCGTAACAAAATTAAAGATCTAAATAATTCAACTAACATAAATACATCATCTGTTTATATCTCTCCTGTTTTCCCACTCCATCCAGCTCCTTCTCTAAGTTCTCACCAGTCACATCTGCGTTTGTTAATAACCTGCTCTGTAAGATGAGGCCAACTACTTGTATACTGGACCCGATCCCCAGCACACTACTTAAATCCTGCCTTCATGCCATAATCCCGACTGTTACAACAATAATAAACTCATCCCTTGACACTGGCTCTGTGCGCTCACTTTTAAAATCGCTTCTGTAACCCCAATGTTAAAAAGTCTGGTCTTGATGCTGACAATCTTAACAATTTCCGCCTATTTCCCACTTACCTTTCCTGTCAAAAGCTCTTGAGCGTGTTGTAGCTTCCCAGCTCACCAATTACTTATCGTCTAATAATTTGATGGAACCCTTTCAGTCTGGTTTCAGGGTGCAGCACAGCTGTGAAACTGCTCTGCTACGGGTAACCAATGATCTGCTTATGGCAGCAGACTCTGGACAAACCAGCATATTAATTCTGTTAGACCTCAGTGCAGCATTTGACACTGTCAGACATGACATTCTACTGTCTAGAATGGAGAACATGCTGGGTATCTCTGGCACTGCCCTCCAGTGGTTCAAGTCCTATCTGACTGATAGGCAAGAGTTTGTTAGTCTTGGCAACAGCAGATCCAGCTCGGCGCCAGTCACACAAGGAGTTCCTCAGGGCTCTGTCCTTGGCCCTCTTCTCTTCTGTATTTATATGCTCCCCCTTGGCCATATTATTCGTAGCTATGGACTGGGCTATCATTTTTATGCAGATGATACTCAACTCTACTTCAATGTTAAAAGTGGAACTTCATCAGAGCTTTCTCAGCTCACAACCTGCCTTAGTGAAATTAAAACCTGGATGGAGCAGAACTCTTTAAAATTAAACTGCAACAAAACTGAACTCCTGCAAATTGGGACTAAAATGCAGCTTAATAAAATGAGCTCCTTCCCAGTCCATCTTGGTGGTGATCTCATCAGACCTGCCTCTACTGCAAAGAATCTTGGTGTCATTTTTGATTCCTCCCTTTCTTACTCCACCACATAAATCACATTAAGAAACTTTCTACTTTCACCTCCGTAACATATCCGTGTTCGCTCCTTCCTTCCTTTTCTAATGCTGAGAAACTTGTCCATGCTTTTATCACATCCCGCATAGATTATTGTAACTCGCTGCTGGCAGGGGCCCCTTCTAATCTTATATCACAGCTCCAGCTTATTCAAAACTCAGCTGCAAGAGTCCTTACTCGAACCAGCAGCAGCGAGCACATCACACCCATCCTGCTCCGTCTTCACTGGCTCCCTGTGTCTTACAGAATCGAATATAAAATCCTACTAATAACCTACAAAGCCTTAAATAACCTCGCCAAACTACATCAGTGACCTTCTCCATCACTATGTGCCTGCCCGTCCACTAAGGTCCTCTGATTCTGGCAATCTTGTTGTGCCCCACACTAACCTACACTCCATGGGTGACAGGGCCTTCAGCTGTATAGCCCAGACTCTGGAATGACCTAGCGAAATTAATCAGGTCAGCTGACTCCATGAATTCTTTTAAAAAACAACTTAAAACTCATCTGTTCAGGAAGGCTTTTAGCTCTATTTGACTTCATTCCCCTTCTCTCAGTTTACCTCTCTGTCAAGATGCTCATGTAACCTGTATGTGTGTGCTAGACCATCAATTCTGTTGTCTGTTAGGCTTTCTCTGAGTTTACTGTCTTAATCTTCTTATTTATTAATTTGCTTTGTACTATGCTATATACTGTATACCCTGCCGTTCTTTCTTATATTCTGTAAGTGCCTTGAGCATGGGAAAGGCGCTATATAAATAAAATGTATTATTATTATTATTATAACTCTGGTGCCTTTTTATTTTCTGATTTATTTTTGTGGGAGTGATATGAAATAATCTGTCCTCTTAAAAATGTGTTTTGAGTTTCCCACAGTATTCCTGCAGAGACCTCTGAAGATGCATTTGTCTCTAAAAAAATCAATTTGTTTGGATATAAATTCTTTACAGTTGTTAGCTAATAACAGAGGGTTAAGCAGTCAACTGCGAGATGAGTATGTGGGGCATAATGATTTGAACTCCATGATCAGAGGTGTGTGGTTGGCGATAACTCATGCAACTCATGTCACTCATGCAAGATTTGGTCATGGGAAAAAAATGTTATTTATAAAGAAATAATCATTTCTTGAATAACAATGATGTACTGGTGATAAAAAGGAATATGTCCTTGAGTTTGGATTTAGAAATCTCAAAGGGTCTGATGAGTTATGATCAATTACACACTGTGTAATTGTTTTTGCAGTGTTGGATGTTATCACCCCTGCGGCTCAAGATTTATCAAGGTCTGGATTTAAAACTCAGTTACAGCCTCTGGGCATTATAATTTTTTCAATTTTTACATGAGTCCCTATCATCCACATTGGAGGCACAGATATTTATCAAAAACACTTTACAATTAAATAAATTACCCATAACGATCACTTATCACCCTTCAGAATCATATACTACATCTGATACTATAAATTAAGTTGTTCTAAGTATTAAGGTTCCCACACCTATAGTTTTCCTTGTGTAGCTGGAATATTTGGCCAGTCCAATCTCTTGTAACCGAAACTGATCCTTGCTTAATAAGTGGGTCTCCAGTAAAATTACTATCTTGGCATTTAGATCTGCTAGGTGAAAGAATTCTTTCTTTCTCTTTAATTTGTGATATTTGACATTCCAGCTCACAAAGTTCTCTGGTCATAGAGACATTGCTTCTGACATTTTGTAGTCTTAAATTAAGGTAGTACATTATTACATAACATAGCTTTAACCTTAATTTCCAATTTTGGCAGAAGTTATTGCTATAAAGTCTGTTGTTGAATTAACACTATACAATTGTCGGGGTAAAAATTCTAGATTAGAAATAGCTTGCTCTCTTTCTCTCACTCCTCTTACTCTGTTACTGTATTTTAACTTAACATCTGCTCCAAAAATATTAATTTGGGTTTAACTAATTGACTTCACAGTGCTTTTTACAGCTTGTTTTTTTAATTAACTGTATAATCTAAGTGTACATGCAGAGTTGTAGATATCAGCCAACCTACAATAGAATAGGAGGCAGGAGTAAAAAAACGACAAAATGTGGCACAACAATTCTGGAAAGCAATTTTCTGATTGTCTAGAAAAGAGAATGTTTTAGCCGAATTTTGAGTGTTGAGTTTATATTGTTTGAACTTAAAGGAGTAACTTAAACATTGTTCTGTATTTTTCAAGTCAAAGTCATTTATTGCAATCATGGTGTACTGTACATTAATTTGCCACAGGAAATTGTTTTAAAGTAAGATGAAAAAGGTTTATGAAATAATAGAATTTCTGTGTTTGCAGTGTAAACTAAATTCTAAAGGACACAAATCCAAATGTAAAAAATAAAACTTTCTGCATGCATGCACTTTGAGGTGGCAAAGGTTTTGATTTCAGTAAACATAACTTTTGCATTTCTAAAGTAGGTTTATGACAATAAAAATATTGAAAATAATACATTTACAATACAATACAATTTATTTTTGTATAACCCAAAATCACACAAGAAGTACCGCAATGGGCTTTAACAGGCCCTGCCTTTTGACAGTCCCCAAGCCTTGACTCGCTAAGAAGACAAGGAAAAACTCCCAAAAATCCCTGGTAGGAAAAAATAGAAGAAACCTTGTGAAAGGCATTTCGAAGAGAGACCCCTTTAAAGGTAGGTTGGGCATGCAGTGGGTGTCAAAAAGAAGGGGGTCAATACAATGTAATACACAAAACAAAACACAAGTAATACTCAATACATAATAATAGTAAAATAAAAATGTTACCCTATTGGCCATTCCACAGCTGAGACAGCACTTGGCCAGCGAATCCGGTGATAGGACCCCTCTACTGGATGATTCCTGCAACCCTTCATCAGAGATGACTTTACCTTAGGCAGACAAAACAACTTGGCAGGTGGGCCGTGGCACCAAGTGCCACATTTGAGTACCGAGAAGAGAAGCAGAATAGGTGAGGGTTAGCAACGTATTAGAACTAGCATGTTACTTATGTTTTAGTGCTAATGATTAACAACAGAGATGCAGTCTGTACAGTAAATCAGCAGCTCTAGTCAGGATATGCTAAACTGAAGTAGTGAGTCTTCAGCCGGGATTTAAAAGCTGAGACCAAAGAGGCACCTCTTATAGTAGCAAGCAGACCATTCCACAGTTTAGGGACCCTGTAACTAAAAGCTCGACCTTCCTCTGTTATTTTATTAATCCTTGTAATCATAAGCAGACCGGCATCTTGAGATCTTAATGTGTGCTCTGGTTTGTAAGTCATGATAAGTTCAGATAAGTAAGCCAGACCTTGGCCATTTAAGGCTTTATGTGTTAAAAGGAAGATTTTGAAATCTGTCCTAAACTTAACTTGGAGCCAGTGTAAGGATGTAAGAACTGGAGTTATGTGTTCATATTTTTCTTGTTCTTGTAATAATTCTTGCAGCAGCATTTTGCATTAACTGGAAGCTGTATATAAAAACTATTTAAACATCCAGTGAACACAGCATTGCAGTAATCATTCCTACTAGAAATAAATGCATGAATTAATTTCTCAGAATCCTGTTTATTTAGAAATCCCCTTAATTTCCCAACATTTTTAAGATGGAAGAAACATGATTTGGACAACTTTATAATGTGCACTTTAAATGACATTAAATAACTCCTAGGTTGCAAGCATGTGAAGTGAAAAAGGTGTGGTCATCCAGCATTACAAGATTTTTAATTTTGCTGAGCGTTTTTGTTGTACCAGTTTTACTTTAGAATAGTTTCAGAAAGTGGTAGAATGAGGCAGTATAATATACAATGAAGAAGAAATGTAACTATTATTAATAATAAAGCACTTTGTCATTATCATACCCTTGTGAAAGCATGCTTATGTCCAACAATGGGCTGGCTTCTCACCCTGGTTTAGGTTCTGATCTGAAGCCTGCTGACTTACTGTTTTCTAATAGGTATGCTAAGGTATTGTGCCTCTTTTGAAATCAAGTTGCTTTCCCAGTAGACCACAGCATAGAACAATGCACTGCCTACTACTGACTGATAGATCATTTCTAGTAGCATCTACAGTATACTAATAAAAGGCAAAGCCCTCACTGACTCACTGACTCACTCATCACTAATTCTCCAATTTCCCATGTAGGTAGAAGGCTGAAATTTGGCATGCTCATTCCTTACAGCCTACTTACAAAAGTTAAGCAGGTTTCATTTCGAAATTCTATGCGTAACAGTCATAACGGTCGACAACATCTGCCATGTTGAACTTTCTTATTTATGGCCCCATCTTCACGAAACTTGGTAAGCGGCTTCCCTGCGCTAACCGAAACCGAAGTACATACTTATTTTGGTGGTATGACGCCACTGTCATCCGCCATATTGAACTTTCCAACAGTCTTTGTTATTTATGGACCCATCTTCAAGAAATTTGGTACACGGGTTCCCAACACTAACTGAATCCTACTTACGTACATATATATGTCCATAGCCTGCAGCTCGGTCGCCATGTGAGGCGGCGTTGGGTTCCCCATCCTCACACGTTGTTGGCTGCCTACCTACATAAGGCCGTCCGTCGCTCCGGTCTCTTCATTCCCTTCCTTGTTTTGCCACGAGATTCACGTCTCCCTGCTGATAACTGCAGTCTTTTTATTTAATCCACGGCTTCTCCACTGTTTTATTGTTTGTTTATTACGATTATAGTTATTGTGTAGGTATTTTAGACTTTCTTTACATTGTTCAGGTACCCATTTCCTTTATCGTTCCAACCGTACCCCCATTATCATGTCTATCGAGGTGATCACCATTGATCAAAGTACTGTCACTTACCAAGTGCTTTCCATGCCCGGAGATGGCACCTGCCTTTTATATTCTCTGTGTTACATATTGCACGGCCACATCAGGCTCACTCTTGATATCCGGAGGAACATTGTGTCTTATGTATTGAACGACTGGGACAGGTTCAAGGTGTGGACTGATGACGGTACAGGAGATAATTATACTACACAGGACCACTATAAGAGTGAAATGCTTAAGCCCTTCACCTATGGTTCTGCATGTGAGTTGATGGCTGCTGCTGAATTGTTCGGTTGTCGCTTTCAAGTGTACCGAAATGGCCAAATATTTTACACCTTTGGACAACCGCCAATGCCTCTTAACTTAGATTCACAGGTGATGATTTCAGTAGTGGACACTTTGATGTTTATGAATGTTTAAACTCTCAAAAGCTGGATGAAAAGTTATCGATGAAATCGGTTGTATGCTTACAACGCTTGACAGATGCCGAATGTCACTTCAACACAAGTCTTGCAAATACTGTTGTAATTGAAACAAACCATGAAGCTCAAACCGATTATGACAGCAGCAATCCAAGCTATGAGATTTGAGTCAAGATTGCTTTTCACATGGCCAACTGTACATTGCATGCTCAAGAGTAAGCTCAGCGCACAGCTTGGTCACATTACAACCGGAGGGCCGAACTGACAACGTGGCAGACAAAGAGATCCTTAACAAATAATTATTGGTATATTTTCCCTCAGTTTAAAAAGGTTTACTTTTCTTCTTAATAAAAATTTTAAGGCAGTACTTCGCTGCTGCGAAGCGCGGGTATTTTGCTAGTGCTACATAAATCAAAAGACCCGTGTTTCCATAGGAAGTACAGTCTGTTCTAGCCCTTCTGTACAAACAGGCTATTTTTATTTTTCCACAAATACCTTTTCACAGTCATCTGTCACAATATACTAATACTGTATTCTTTCTTTCCTTTTTCCTTCATTCCTTTCATTTCTCCTCTCTCAATCCATTATTGAAGCTTCCTGATCAGAAAAGAGAGGAGCATCCCTTCCATTCAGGATTCCCTTCCATCCCTTTTCATGACCTCCAGGTCAGAGAAGGGAACACAATAAATCAAATGGTTAGAAAAAATTTTATTGTTGATAAGACCAAGAGTAAATCTAAAAATTATATAATAACCAATATTGGCTGTAATACATAAATTTATAGTAATTTTAATATAAAAGGTAACATTATATATTTAAAGTTGTGCATTGAATTGACTACTGTTATTTTCTTGTGTTAACACTGATTTTGCCTAATCTAACTTTTTTCTATTTTTGTCTTATATTTGGGATGATGGATTTGACATCTACATACAGTATATTATTTAGTTAATTATTTATTTTTTAAAGCAGAACAGTGTCAGTGGTTATGCCTATTTATTTTATGAACTTCATATTTCGTAGGTTTAGACTGATAAACTATTTATTTATGAAAAGCATTAAATACGGCATACCATTTATAAACAATGGAGTACTATTGCCTCCCTGTGGTTTCTCTCTGAAAAAGTGATGGAAAAAGAAAAAAAACTGAAAGCATAATTAAAATGAAACTATGTAAGAATATCTGTTATTTAATTTTGTATCTAATAGTGGCCAATTTAATTTAAAAATGCATCTCACTGTTTTGAAAATTATTTTTGAATCCATTGTGTGATTCAGGGTCAAAAGGAAGTTTTATCCACAAGGCAACAGTCTACACAAAATGGATATTCTTGCCTCAAGCATTACACACAGAAACAGAACACATAGGACATTTTAACTTTTAAAAACATGCTATCTATATTTCATTAACTGTTAAAGAAATAAAGACACCTCACTCAAAGGAGATAGGCAAACGTCAATCAGAAAGTGTCTCAGTGAAGGTTTAAATGGCATGCACTTGAATGGAGTTGGTGGCACATGCCACAGCGTGCTATGGATTTCTCACACATGATATATGATAATTAGTCTGATCAGCCATTTGTAAAATTAAGTATGCATTTATGATGTGTATCACATGAAGAAAAAATACTTTTTTTTACATTTTTCTGGATATGTTTTTTGATGTCCAGCCTGGATGTCAAAAAGCTGACTACATCAACTGCTTTCATTATAACATGTATTCCTATACCCATCCTTCCATTATAGAACCTCACTTCTCCATCTATGTTTTCTATATATCTATGTATCAGTAGCCACACTTTATTACCTTGCCTTACAATATATATTTTTGCATATACTGTATGTAAAAGAATATATATTTTACAAATTCTACTCTAGTATTCTGTACAATATAATGTCTATTCATGTCTATTGAAATGATCTCAAATAAAGTTTGCATAAAATACACCATTACTCAATTTCACAAATATATATACATTTTGCCTGTCATATGTAGCTTGTAATTATTATACACAGTATACTTTCATGATAAGTTTTTGAAACATAGCTTTAATTTTATGACTTATGCATTTATGTACTGTAAAAGTAATTGCATAATATGTGATCCATTTTAAATAATATTGATTTGAAAAAAGAACTATATAGTAATACTCCAAATGACTTTGCAGACTGGTACATTGTGAAACTATATTTTGCTAAATCATATTTAAAATCATTGTGGTGGGATGGCGCCCTGCCCGGGGTTTGTTTCCTACCTTGCGCCCTGTGTTGGCTGGGATTGGCTCCAGCAGACCCCTGTGACCCTGTAGTTGGGATATTGCTGGTTGGATAATGGATGGACATTTAAAATCATAAAAATGCATTGACTTACAGTACTTTATTACCATAACCAACAAAAGCAATCTGCCTTTCAGTTTAATACATCTGTATTATGAAATTTTAAAACAATTTTTGTATCCACTGAAGCTTCAAGTACAGCTTTTGTGTAAACCAAGAATTACTGGGAAACATGGTTAAAATAAAAGATATACTGACTGATTTTTTTAATTTAATATAAAGATAAAAATATTAACCTTACAAAAGCAATAATTATGTACAATGACATAATAATGAAGAAAGATACAATATTACATAATTTTGTTATTTAAAAATTTAAAAATATTTGCGTTATTAAATACTACATTAATTAGGTGATCGCCTTCATCTTTATTTAGAATTTTTTTTCCATTTTGTATTTGTGTTCAGTCCATTCTCATCTTTCTTTATGAAGAAATAAAGCTGTATTAAAACCAAGTGTAAGTTCTTAAAACATATGATAATACCTGAGACACATGGCGCAAACTGAAATATTGTGGTGTAATTGACAGTTTTCCTGTTAAAGAATAACCAAAAAAACTCTAAAAATGTTCTGTATTAATTAAAATAGTACATTCATGTTTTTCATATTAATATTATATTAATACTGTTATCTGTTTAAAACATTTTTATTTAAGAATAAAAATCACATTTCTTTCAAAATGATATCATACTAAAATAATTAACTTTTAAACTAACATTTATGACCATCAGTGCGAATACTTCCAATCATTTACAATAAACTGAATTAATAATTGAAAGCCTGAAGTGCAGTCTTAACATATTTATAATACAATAAAGTTATTGAGAAATAAGCTGAATATTTGATGAGCCCCTCTTAAATATTCTGCCTGTAACAATCAACTTCAGTGCCTTACGGAACCATGGATAGAAAAAAGCATATATTAATGGATTGAAAGCAGAATTAACATAGCCTAACCACCCTGTAGCCTCGGAAATGTCCATTGGTGTAGAAAAATTGATATAAACATCAACTGCAACATCCAGGAAAAATGGTAGCCAACATACTAAAAAAATGCCCATGATTATGCCAAGTGTTTTGGCTGCTTTATGTTCTCTCTTTTGGTTAGCTCTCCTTTTATTATCTTCTTCAGAAAGAGTCTTCCCTTCCTTGTTGAGGATTTTTGATTGCTTTTTAGCAACTTCAAAAATTTTTGCATAAATCCCAATCATAACTACACAAGGAGCTATAAACATTAGTGGATCCAGCAGTGCCCATAATTTATTAAACAACAGTAAGCACCCACCTTCACATGTCAGCGTGAGCACCACATCTTCTAGTCCTTGGTCATTAGCTTTGGAGTAAATTACTCCAAAACTGTATAAACCTGGGATTATCCAGGCTAGAGCAATAAAAAAAGATATAACTTTATAGTTTATTTTTGTTGTGTAGTGAAGTGGATCACACACTGCATAGTAGCGATCAATTGCAATAAAACACAAGTGGTAAATGGAAACAGTACAAAGTAACATATCAACAGATGTGTGCAGCCTGCAAAAGAAAGAACCCAAATACCAACAAGTTTCAACAGCTCTTATTGTGCTAAATGGCAACACAAGCAAGCCCACCAAGAAATCTGTATTTGCTAAAGAAAGCACTAATACATTATTTGGTGAATGAAGCTGCTTAAAGTGAGAAATCATAATCATAACTAATAGGTTGCCAAGCACAGTAATCAGAATGGTGAAAACAAGCAAGAAATACAGAACTGCTTTAAAGCTGACAGGTCTAGAGACCTTTACACAAGATTTCACGACATTTTCAAAGCAGTACTCTACAGGTTCTTGTGATACATTCATTGTATACCGGTCAAAGAACAAAAATAGAAAAGCTTGCTATTCAATAACTGTAGCTCAATACCAGACCTAAAAAAGAAATGTAAATTGGTTAGAAGAGAAACATTTACAATTAGCCAAATCAATTAATGTACTATTTAATGTATCATATAATGATCTTTTGTTAAAGCCTATGTTGAAAATTTTACATTCTCACTATAATAAAAATAATACATTTTTCTATATGCAGTAAATAAAATTATTCTAAAACTGCAAACAGTGTAATTACTTTTCATTAATTTATTACTCCATTCCTACCAAAATATCTGATCACACCTCCAGTTTCAAACACACACATATATATATAGGTATATATATACTGTATATATATGTAGTGTCTAAGGGATTCTGCAAACAGTATTGGCTAAATACAATGTAGGAATTTAAATATCATTAATGCATTTGGCATTGTAGAAAAGACAAAGTGTAAAATTCTCAGAGATACTCGTTATGAAATATAGGCTTATTTAATAATTTCTCCTCTGTTTTATAAATACTTAAAATAGCTGATTTACATGGACAATGTTTTAGCATGTTTTTTGTTTCATGTTTTATTACTAATATTTGTGATCCACAGATATCCTAAGAATTTTGTTTAATTCTAAACTGCCGATTTCTGTGCCCTAGTCTAGCAATAGAAATGGCAAGACAGAATTATAGTATGTTCAAAACAAATGAATTGTAGTTTGTATTCACACACTTCACACAAATTTAGTAAATATGTACATATTAAGAAATGCTATAACTATTGATAGTGTTTTATATTGTAATGTTTTGTTTAACATGCTGGAAAATTAATATGTATTAAAAATGTTTTAACTGCTATGCTTTGCAGAAATGTAAAAAATGCTTTGCAAATACAGACAGGCTTGATAAAGCCTGCAATTAGTGCTATTTACATATACAGTAATGGTATGATTAATGATTTTATCAGTTGGAATTTACAAAACTTCTAACAAAACTAAAAGTTTAAATAATAAACATACTGTATATGACAGAAACTATTATTTAACATGGATGGTTATTACTTCATTTATAAAACTTTAATACTGTAACACTTTATCTTAGGTACTGAAAAATGTGTCAATTATTCATATACAGATATGTAATAGTTATAATTATTGAAGTGGTTATTTATCAATGTGTCCTATTAAAATAACTTCACGTTGTAACAGTCAATGATGGCCTTAGTACAACTTACAGTATTTTGGCTAATATTGCTTACTTCACTATAACACCTGGGAATCCTTCAATATTCAGAAGTAATTTTAAGAGCATATCTAAAGCTCTTAATATGACATATTGCACAAAGAGATAAAAACACTATTGTTGCTTTATAAGTAATATTAGGGCCAAAAGAACCCTTTGTTTCGATTCTGTTCCATAATAGTACTGAATATAGTAATACTGCATTTCTGCTGTACCTACAGTAAATTGTTACCCATATATTTATTTACTTTTTTATTAATAATTTGGTTCTAAAACATTAATTTGAGTTTAAATATATGAACATGCAGTGATGTCTGCAGCATGTTTTATTTATCTTTGATTTATTTATTGTTTTTATAAATTATAATTTAAATGTGCATGTACAGTTTTAGATGTCAGCTAACCTACAGTAGAAATGGAGTCAGGAGCAAAAACCTCTGGGTATTCTGTAAGATTGTTACTTAGTTCACATTTTAAATTTAAATTACTAATGATATTCAAAATCAGTAGTGCAAAGCTTTACATTGTGTCACTAATGTAACATTATTCATATTATTCATATTCATTTGCATGCCTTCTTGCGGTTGTAATCAGAGCCCATGTTTTCTTTTCCCCGATCTTGCCAGTCTCCATGTTGCTGTATGATGCTGTTTCTTTTGTACTCCAAGACATGCAGAGGAAAGAATAGTACAGAGAGGTCAGTTCTGTACTAAATGCAATCATCAAATTCAAATGTTAACAGTTCCCACACACCCAAGGACCGTCCTTCCTACATTTCTGACATGTGCACCTGTTGCAATGTACACACTTCTCTCTATGCTTTCATTCCTATTACTGACACTGACTGAGTTTGCTTTCCTGGGGGAAGCAGTGGTCTTGGAACAGAATCCTCCTATTCTTTTTCTATCGCCTTAGAAGCTACAGAGACATTCCTCTGCAAGGTGAGCAGAGAACGCTCTTCTTTTCTCAGTGGCACCCATGCATGCCTTGCACATTACATGTACATTGATCGCCGCCAAGTCAAGCGTGTTATAGCACACAGCAACTGGCCATCCTAGGGAATTCAGATGAAGTGCTAAAGAACATGAAGCATGAAACACTGATTCTGTCATAATATTAAGAGAACCTATAGCAATCGTAAGATCCCAGATTATATTTAAAAGTGATCGCAATTTGTTATGAAACTTGATTTGGATGTGGTTGTGATGCATTCAAATTATTCCCAATGATTATTGTAAATAGACCCAAAACTGTGTAACACACTTGAAGCTCTCAAGCCTGACACAGCCCCTCCATTCAGTTTTCTAATTGTAGGAAGATTGGATGTAGCCGAGAGATTATGTGCTTGGGACAGTGTGCCTGGATTGGCATGAAGTAGACCCTTGTGATAAAGTACCTGGAAAGTATACCTTGTATGTCGAAAAACAGTGATTACTATCTTTATGAGTAGATATCCATTGAAGCAGAGTATGATCTGTTATAAGAGATGTCACACATATGCACATGGGAGACAGCTTAATGGCTTTGGTGATGATGATTACCCACTGGACCAGGGATTGGTGCTTTATACTAATGTTGTGTACTTCTCCTTCCACTGCAGAACTGAAGATTCACAGCCACTCAATTGCTGATGTGATTTCTGTGTCTGTCCCAATTGAACCCTCTTCTTACTGCCACTTCAAGCAATAACCCATAAATTGACTATCTTGTTTAAGCTACTAGCCAGAACTCTGGTTTGAAAAGACTACTCTGCAAAATAGGGTGGTGGCTGTGATCACGTTTACAATGCTAAGAGCATCATTAAACAGATTGTGTATGATATTGTATTTAATGCTGTTCCAAAGGAAAGAATATAAACATATGGAAGGCCCTATTGAAGCAGAGGGTGGCCTTGCAAAGCAAGCAATCAAAACAGTCTTCTCACCATTCCTCCCGGATGGGATGCCCCACCAAATTTGAAAATACCTGCTGTTAGACAAAGCCAGCAGCAAAGCCTAAGGAGAAACATACACCTCCCCTCCACTGTTTCAAGTCCCAGTAGGACAGGCACACCTTCACCAACTGTCCTCATCTCTATGAGCTAGTGGATTGCAGCTGGGCATGAGGAGGAAGGTACTGTGCTTTCGCCAATCCTCTAACCCTTATCTATACAGGAGTGGAGATAGTAAATTGACATCTGGGGCCTCATGTATAACGCCGTGCGTAGAACTCGCACTATAACATGGCGTAAGCACAAAAGTCGAAATGTGCTTACGCACAGAAAAATCCAGATGCAGGAATCTGTGCGTACACCAACTTCCACGTCCTTCAGTTACATAAATCCCGATCAGCGTGAAAACTAACGCTCGTGCACGCGCATTATGTAACGCCCCAAATCCTCCCAGAATCACGCCTATTTGAATATGCAAATCAATATAAATCGCCCTTAAGCGCAGCCTTCTGTGAAAAGACAATGGGAAAAGCACGGAGAAAATATAAGAATTTCAGCGAATACCAAGTGGAGGCAAAGGAAAAACATACTATTTGTTCAAATAAACCGTGGTATAATCAACAAAATGAAGTTGATTGAGCGACATAGCGTGTTGGAGAAACTTGAAAGCTCACATTCACAAAATCGCACAGTGCCGGAAATAAAAAAGAAGTCACATATCAAAGTTGCCGTGAAAAGAAGAGTTGTAAGCCCACTGTCTGAGTGTCATATGAAAGTTTATTAGGGTACAGAGAAAAAAGACACACGGTGGGGAAAAAGCACGAAATGTCAACTTTAATCTCGAATTTTCCACTTTAATCACGTAGTTTATTTTGTCATTTAGTAGAACATTATAAACTTCATCTTAAAATCGTTTAATTAACCAGTTTCTCAAAATTACATCGTAATTAAAGTAGCACGTTAAATGCTTTGTTTTGTATTTGATCTTCTAATCGTATGTGATCTATGTGTGTGAATCACTACTTGCTTCTTAAACTGGCTCTCTTCCTCCAACTGGACACAGAGTCCATTACATTTGTGACATTACAGCTCTCTGAATAACTAAAATACTGAGATGTATATGTGATATCATTTTAATGATGATAGGAGCTAAAGCACATTATTAAACATGTGTTTCATGAGCCTCGTGCTCATGACAAGCATTTATCTTTTGTCGAAATTTGTCGCTGCGTTTTTAGCTGTGTTGTTATTTTCTCTTTCTGTTTTATATTCAATATATATTGAAGAGTCCTTGCTTTTCTTTCCCCAAGTAACCGATCGCCATACAATCAGCTCTGTAATAGACGTTAAGCCATCTGTAAGCTTAGCGCCGATTCTTCAAAACGTTTAAAGAACATTGAAATATCTTCGTAGTACATGTTTAATTATTCTATCCTTCACAACACTCCCAGTGAAGAATATAGATTATTTAAATGAAGTTAAAGTTTTATGTGTATAATTTAACAAACATATTTTGCTGCATTTCACCTTAAAAATGATATCGTCATCATATGTAAATACGCTTTATAAAGTGGCCCAGGTTGTGAGATATTATAACTGTAGTGCAAGTTTACAGTGGGGTGATTGTACTTATAAGTACAAACCGTTCTACAAGGAGCAATTGATTGAGTGCATTTAAAGTTCTTGGGATTAAACTGTTTCTGAACCGCGAGGTCCGTACAGGAAAGGCTTTAAAACATTTTGCAGTGGCTGAGACAGCGTGTCCTTAAAGCTGTATACCGATAATTCTCTTTCCGATCAGCTGCTGCTGTGATTCACACTCAGATACAGTGATATAAATACTCTGAGTCGTGCAGTGAGAGTAATATGGAAAAAGATGATCCGCTGTGGCAACTCCTAATGGGAGGAGCTGAAAGAAGAAGAAGAAGAAGAAGGAGAAATGAGAGTAACAACGCTAAAACAGTTATGGCATTTGGAATACTATGGCTGTTCCCTGGACCATTATATTGTTACGAGTTAATTACAATCAGATGCATTACACTAATAAACAATATGCGGTTAGTTTCTGTGTATTTATAAAGTCGTGTCATGAAAATAATGAGTAATCACACAATAACAGTACCATTGCTTTGACGCTGGGTGCCACCAGTTAGCAAAACCGAGCGGAGAACTTGCGTACGACAAGGCATGAGGTACCGTGGAAAAGTGCGTGGCTTTACGCCAAGTGTAGGTTTTATACATCGCGATTTGAACGTGGAAAAGTTTTTACGCAACATTTCTGTGCGTACGCACCGTTTATACATGAGGCCCCTGGTGACTGCTCTTATATTTATGTCATCAATATTTTCATTGCTGCTCACTGATATATGCTTCTGTGACAGTGGAATAACAGCTTGATCAGTCTAACCTATAACCATTGGAAAAACTGCTGACGGAGATCCACCTCTTATGTTATAACATGAGAGTGAAACATGCACATTATCGGTGGCTGTTATGTGCATGTTATATATTGTTGAAAACATCTCAGTCTCAGCTATAAAATGGTATAAAGCTTGCGATGCCATGATCCACTGAGCCAGAGCAATCCGACTGGAACTGCCAGATCGCAGAATGGACATACCCCCTTGCTCTTTAATGGTGAATATCTCGCTAACGCTTCATCCCACAGATGAGCTACTTTTATTCATCAGAGGCTGCTGTAAATTTTGATATATACTGTAACTTGTCAATATTCGCTGTTGCTTTCATTAGTTTTATGCAGCAATGGAAATCGCTCTCAAACTTCGAGCTTAGTGATTCATTGAGCAACGTCAGCGCAAGCCCATTGTTGACACATGGCCATATTTAGTGTTGTTGGAAATGTCACTGTCTCAGCCATAGACATATATAGATAGACGCTGCATTCACTGTGTTGCCCAGTCGACACAATATGTCAGCGCATCCGCCACATTGCGAGTGGCAAAAGTGCCATTTAAACTAATACAGATAGACGTGGAAACCGGGTTTTCTGACGAAAAAACAATAACGTTTAACACAGTATCATTTACATACAACAGATTTTGGCGAATCATTTTAAATGCAATTATTTATATCCATTGATGCACTAATAATGGCAATTATTTTATTATAATTATTATTAAATAATTCCTCCCATACAAGTAACATTTCTCTAACTGCCTTCTTCAATCTCCAAAACATTTCTAGACTTCGTCCTGTTCTTACGCAACACAGTACTGAAAAATTGGTTAATGCCTTAGTCATCTCACGTATAGATTATTGTAATGCTATTCTATCTGGCATCCCACAAAAATGTATCCATCGCTTACAACTTCTTCAAAATTCTGCTGCCTGGATAATAACCTGTTCTAAATCCACTGAACATATTAAACCTATTCTCTCTCAACTTCACTGGCTCCCTGTTCACTACTGTATACAATACAAAATACCGCTCTTAACATTTAAACATTTAAAGCTCTCCACAGTCTTGCTCCACCCTACCTCACTGATCTCCTACAGACTTACACTCCCTCTCGCTCACTCAGATCCTGTAATTTGAGAATATTCAGTCTGGCAATATGGTGCAGCCTTAGGTTGTGGAAGACAGACAGAACTAAAGACATGAGCATAAAATCATGGTTGTCAATTTCAAACCGTGTTTCCTCAATGTGCTCCTTGAGAAAAAACACATCATCTGAACCAATCTCAGCCCAAACAAACTGATTGATCAAAGATACACTGACAACTTGCCTAATGTCGACTGTCGGATAACACGGTCAGCTACTTTGACCACCTTGACTGTACCCTCAGAAGGAATCATCAAACATCCTTTGTTTTTTAATGTGAGCAAGTAGTAGCTTTGATCATATGATGCCGGTACAGCATCTGTTACCAAACTATCTGTTACCACACATCACAGGACAGCTTTCTCAAAATCCCGTCTAAGGGCTACCTCCCACTGCTTCCTGAGGTGGATTTCAACAATCTACATACTTAGTGACTTAATACAGTTCGCCAAAATGTTGTTTGGAGGCTAACTTGAGCACATAAATGCATAGCCTTGCTAGCTTAGCCCGGTGCAGCTAAAGTTAAGATTATAAAATGGGATTTTCTAATGGCCAAATATAACCAAAACAATTGTTCAGCCTTACCTAAGAAATGTAATCCCCCAGGATCTGGTTTGGAGCGTACAACGGTTTGTACAATCCCAAGCAGCACATGCGTGAGGCATCTTTATCCATTACTTCACTCCACAGCAGTGCCACTCGCAATATGGTGGCGACATTGACGTACGATGCTGCTGGTCATGCGGTGTCTAGTAATTCTGTGTCTATGGTCTCAGCTGTCCAATTGTGTCAATTTTGCAATGGTTTGACCCACTCAGCAAGCGCCGCCATCCACCCCCAAGAATCGCCAGGTGGTTCAGTCCCATAATGGTGGATGTGTTTATGGAATATATAATTTTTATTGCTTCACTGCAGATACACATGGGACGGCTTGCTTTGCTCAGGACAACCAGCTATAAGTATTGATATGTTACTTGTATATTTTTGCTGTTGCTTAGTCAGAGTTTTGTGAGAGTTTTGCTTTTTGTACAGAAAAATTACTAGGCTGGTTTTAATTTTCTTTTTTGGTGACGTTGTATGACACATATATGATTTAATTCCAAATTTAAAGTCAACTGCACTGTGGACTGGGACCCGGACACAGGCAGACGGACATCTTATAACACACTTTTATTTACAATATTTACAGGCTTTTTTGTGCACTCACACACCCCAGTGCCTCCAGCACCGATTCCCCCAATGTCCAGACCACACTCTTCTAGTGCCTTTCTCTTGGCCGCCTCCCGTCCTCTCTCCAGCTCTGTCCTCTTCCACCCGACATCCACTATCGACTGAAGGGAGGCGGCCCCTTATATGGGAACCCGGATGGGCTCCAGCTGCTTCCTGGCACTCCCTCTTGGACACACCCCTGTGTGGCGGAAGTGCTGGCTGTGCACCCGGAAGCCTGTCTTCTTCCCCCCAGCACTTCCTGGTGTGGCGGAAGTGCTGGGCTCCAGGGTTCCTCAGGCACCTGGGCGCCACCTGGCGGTGGCCACGGGCCCCTACAGGGTTGGGCTTCCAAGCCCTCTACCCGTGGCCCCCAATACAACCAGGGCGATCGCCCCCTTGCGGTCTGGAGGAGGCACAAACCCACCTCTGGTCCTCCTGGGTGTCCCGGCCGGGGACCACAGCACATACTGTCACAATGTGATCATTATGAGTGTTTAGTAGACACTCGTGGCTTCCAAACTAGGCATTGTGTCTGTGTGTGGCGTAGATCAACTGTATGATGTGGCAAAAGGATATTTTGAAGGAAGGTTGGGAGGAAGAGGTGTTTCCTTCCACAAACATACAAGAATCTATGAAATAGATTCACTAAAATTCAGCCTATTCTAAAAGAAAATATAGAGCAGCCTTGCGGTAATGATTGTGACATGAGCCTCTTTTGAGTTCCATTCTGGGGACTGTATAGTGCTTCTCATTTCAAATTGCTGGCACATTGGCAAGGCCTGTACAAAGTTAAGGAGAGAAAAGGGCTGATCAGCTATTTGGTAAAGCTACTGAATCTCTAGCCAATCAAATGAGTACATCATGTCAACTTGCTGAAACAATGGAAGGAATGGGAACCCACCCCTACTCCGGTCAGCCTCATTCCTTCTTTTTTCATGGGCATCCCTTAATTCCAGCACTAATTTGACCACCATACAACAACAAGAGCTCGAAGCAGACATTTTTTTTACCCCGGAAGTAATGAAGTAATGATCCAGACGGACCTCTCTGATTACACATGATATCATAAGATAATAGTCTGAGAACATCTGTAGAGACTTTTGAAGGCAATGCATGTATACTGTAAGTGGAGCTTGAGATTAAACAAATGCTGTAACTAGGTATAATCAAGAAATGTTTTACTCTCTTGTCTAGCTCCATCATCTTGATCCCAAAGTCTTATGGAAGTTGATGCTTTTGCAATGAATTCCACTGGCTTAATCAAGTCTCCTGATTTAATGCTCATTGATGCCGCAACTGGACGCACTCTTTAAGCAGCTTGGTAAAGCTCAATAACTGACCACGCTTAGTATGACAAAATGAAATTGTCAGGTTCCTTCCTCCAGGTTCCTCCGGACACTGCAAAGTAAAGAACTGCATTTATCACCCTTAGTGGACATTTACAGTACCGTGTCCTCTCATTTGTAACAGCCACTATATTGCTGTAGTCACTTACATGTATGTCCACCTGGACCCTCCCCTTCCTGCCTCTTGAACTTATTTCAGTTCTTATCCAGAGCTCCTGTCTGAAAAGATGATTCTATTTTTATTGCATATTTTCCTTACTTTTGCAAATCCAATTATGTAGGGTAATCAAGATGGCGCCCCAACTCTTTATCTTTATTTGTGTTCTATTTTACAGAGTGGACTTTTGGCCCAAGAGGTAGTACCTCAGTTTCATTATTGACAATTTAATTGCAAGGGCCTCCTTCTCAGCCACAGCATACCTGATTTCCCTGTCCAAAAGTGTGTGGAAATGCAAACAGACATTTTTAGTCTTTTCAAAACTATTAAATATTTCAAGAAAAATAGCCCAAAGTGACAGGTCATGCCCAAGCCATTTTTTCAACTACAAACTATTTCAAAATAGCCCATTTGGACATGAAACCATCCAATCTGCTACCTCCATTGTCATCTACTGGCAATATACCACAGCAATGTGAACAACAACTACTTCTGAATAGGATGACAGTTCATGTAAGAGCTCACTGCTTTTACACACAGAGACTCATACTGGCGCAGTTTAAAGTCATATGTCTACCTAATCTGTGTGTCACTAGGATCCAGAAGTATACCAGTCAGACACAAAGTGAAAGGAGCAAAGTCCACACAAACAGTAACCACGCTAGGACTGAAACCCAAGATGCTAGAGATTTTAAGAAGCAGCATTAACATTAGAATTACCAAAGCTTACGAGAAAACTTGTAAATCCGGCCCGACTTAAATCCACTCGCACGTCTCCATTCATTGTCTTTTGTGTTGTAAATGTGTCGATAATCCCAAGCAGCAAGCAGCCTGCTATACCATCTCCCCCACCGCTGGAGAAACTGCAAAACAGCATTTCACATGTGTTCTGTGTCCACAAAGATCTGTGTAAGTGTAGGATGACAGAAATGCTGAACACATACCTAATAGACAAACTTTTTCCATGTTTTAGTACTAATGCCAAAATGTAGACATGAAGTGTTTATGCGTGAAGACTGAAGTCCAAATATCAAATAAGCACTTTCACAAAAGATACAAGTATAACACAACAAATGCGCTTTTTTCCCCCCCAAGACTATAACCAAAGAAAAAGAAATTAGGTTATTGTTGCTTGTTGTCATGAGTTCTCGGGTAGTATACTGGTTAGAGCTGCTGACTCAAATTCAGAAGGTTCGAGTCTAATGTCTCCCCAAATAGATGATTTGAGTAGTGAGCTGTTTTTATTGTTACTATTATACAATAAAAACATACATTTGATTTGAGTCTGTAACAGATGGTGTAAATGTATGGTACTTGTAAAGGTTAGCATTTTTTTTTATTCAGTTTTATTCTCTCAGTCGCGTTCACGCTGGCCCTGATCTGACACAGCTGTTTTCAAATAAAGACGCGCTATAACAGAGGTGAGCTCAGATCGGAGAAAGAGAACAGAAGCCCTCCTTGCAAGAAACGTCCACTCACATATAAGAACAACGCAGCTGCACCAGGCATAAAAGCAAAAGATGGCACTGTTTGGATACAGGACGAAGTCCGGCGTCATCCTGCCAATCACCTATCCTTCAAAGAAACAGCACAACTTACTATACAGGCGACAACCCTGGGGCATTCTGGATATACTAAAAGAGGGCTGGGAATGTGAGGCCCTTCCCTCCACTAATATTTTAGAATATATCGCGCAGTTACGTGATAGATTGGGGAAGATCTGCTAAAAGAACACATGGCGAAGGCTCAATCAGCGCAGGCATGGAGTTATAATAGAAACAGCTCCCTGCAGGAATTTCAGCTGGGAGATCGGGTTATGCTACTCGTGCCCACTTCCTATTCTAAACATTTGGCCTATTGGCAGGGCCCATACAAGGTTAAAGAAAGAAAAGGGCTTGTTGACTACTTGGTCAAACAACCAAATCGTCAGCCAAGCAAGCAGGTTTACTTTATTAATCTGTTAAAGTGGTGGAAGGACAGGGAAGATGACCCTCACTCCAGCCAATCCCACTCCCTTTTCTCACTAACATCTTAACCTCAGCCCTAATTTGAACCCACACCAAAGACAGGAGATGAAGTCTGCAATCCTGTCCATGCCACAAGTGGTCAGTGAGTTTCCCAGCCTTACCTCGCTGATTCAGCACGACATAGTGACAGATCTGGGGTTCATCAAGCCCTTCCAGGAGAACCCTAAATCCAAAGAAGACTGTTTCATTAATGATAGGTAGAATGTCCAGAGGGGACTGGGCAGTCTCATGGTTCTGGAATCCCTACAGATTTTATTTTTTTCTCCAGCCGTCTGGAGTTTGTTTTTGTTTTTTCTGTCCCCCCTGGCCATTGAACCTTACTCTTATTCAATGTTAATTAATGTTGATTTATTTTGTTTTCTTATTGTGTCTTTTATTTTTCTATTCTTTATTATGTAAAGCACTTTGAGCTACTGTTTGTATGAAAATGTGCTATATAAATAAATGTTGTTGTTGTTGTTGATCGTCAGGGAACGCCCCTACCACCTCCTGGAGGCAAAACGTGTGGAGGTGGAAATCCAACACATGTTGAATATGGATGTCATTGAGGAAAGTCACAGCCCATTTCTAAACCCAACGGGACATGGAGGTTTTGCATTGACTTCCGATGCCTCTATCAGGTCTCCAAATTTGACACATACCCCATGTCCCAAGTAGATGAACTCCTTGAGCGACTGGGGAATGTACAATATTTGAGTACTCTTAACATGACAAAGGGACACTGGCAAATTCCCTTAATGGCATCTGAAAAAGAAAAAGCAGATTTCAGTACCCCTAGCAGACACTGGCAGTACAAGGTCCTCCCATTCGGATTACATGGGGCACCGGCGACCTTCCAGCGTCTGGTAGATAGAGTACTAATGCCCTACATTGCCGCATACTTAGATGACGTAGTAATTTTTTCCAGTACCTGGGAAGACCATGTGCTGTAGGTTTACACCGTTCTCTTGACGCTAGCGAAAGCTGGATTGTGCATTAACCCCAAGAAATGTTTCCTCGGGTTAAATAAGGCTAAATATTTAGGCTACTAGGTGGGGAGCGGAACGGTTAAACCACAGTGTTCCAAAATCAAAGCCATTCTGGACTGACTCCATCTAATAACCAAGCGGCAGGTACAAGCTTTCCTAGGATTTGCAAGGTACTACCACTGGTTTGTACCTCATTTCCAGAGAGAGCTGTGCCCTTGATAAATCTGACAAAGAAGAGGGCCCCTTTCAGTGTGTTGTGGGATGAAAAAACTGAGCATGCATTTTGTGACTTAAAAGTGCCCATTACAAAGGCACCTGTATTGTAAACTCCTAATTTCTCCTTTCCTTTTATTATCCAGACCGATGCTTCCAACACAGGTTTGGGTGCCCTGTTGAGCCAAAGCATCGATGGTGCCGAACTCCCAGTGATGTACCTGAGCTGGAAACTGTTTGACTGGGAGATGAGGTATGCGGCGGTAGAGTGTGAGGCACTGGCGATAAAATGGGCAGTGACCCAACTGTGATATTACCTGTTGGGTCAGGAGTTCACCCACATTATGGACCATGCTGCTCTCCAGTGGATGGCTGTACATAAGGAGTCGAACCCGCAGGTTACCAGGTGGTTTTTGGATCTGCAGCCTTATAGGTTCACTGTCATTTATCATCAGGGTGCTCTCCAAGCTAATGCCAATGCTCTCTCCTGGATATACAACCTCAGGTTCAGGTCGCCTTACCTGATGGGTCTGGGCTCGTGTCACACATTACAGACTAGGGTGCAGTTAAAGGACCCAATGAGCAGCGCGAAACCACAAGACAGGGGACTGAGTTATTTTTACAGGAAAGACAAACAACAAAAGAGCACAGCACCTTGAGCTCATTTCAAAAACCTACTCCAGACATCCGAGTGTGGAAAGAGAAGGGTGATCGCCTGGATTGCAGCAACTACAGGGGGATAACACTGCTCTCAGTTTCGGGTAAGGTTCTTGGTAGGGTCATTTTCAATAGGATCCGTGATCACTTGCTCACCTGCCAGTGACTGGAACAGTCTGGTTTTACGCCTAAGAAGTCTACCATCGACTACATCCTGGCGCTGAGGGTTCTCATGGAGCGCAAGCGCAAATATCGGCAGAGTTTCTTTGCAGCCTTTGTTGATTTTCATAAAGTGTTCGACTCAGTTGATTGAGCTGCCCTGTGGGACATCTTGAGGGTTCAAGGGATCCCCTCGAGGTTGCTGGATAACATGGCCAGCCTGTGTAATGTGAGTGCTGTGCAAAGTTAAGTCAGAAACTCTGTGTTTTTCCGAGTTGATTCTGGGGTTCGTCAGGGGTGTGTTTTTGCTCCTACTCTGTTTAATGCTTGTATTGACTGGGTGTTGGGCAAGGTCGTGGGGTCCAGCGGTTGTGGGGCATCTGTTGGTGAAGAAAGATTCATGGATCTTGACTTTGCTGGCGAGGCTGTGATCTTCCCGGAGTCAATGGAGGCTCTGATGAGGACGCTCGAGAGACTGAGTGAGGAGTCCGAGTGTCTGGGCTTGCGAGTGTCGTGGATAAAAACCAAGATCCAGGCCTTTAATGACCTCTTGAGCGCAGCCATTAGCAGTGTGTCTGTTTGCGGAGAGAGTGTTGATTTTGTGGAGAGGTTTACTTACCTTGGCAGTGACATTCATGTCTCTGGTGACTCTTCCTATGAAGTCAGTAGACGGATTGGGAGAGCATAGGGGTCATGAGGTCGCTGGAAAGGGGTGTTTGGCACTCCCAATATCTATGCAAAAGGACGAGGGTCTAAGTCTTTAGAGTCCTAGTGCTTCCTTCCTTGCTATATGGTTGCGAGACATGGACACTATCCAGTGAACTGAGATGAACACTGGACTCCTTAGGTGTACTGTGTCTCTCCGGAAAATCCTTGGGTACTGTTGGTTTGACTTTGTGTCGAATAAGCAGTTGCTCATGGAGTCCTGAATGAGTCACATTACCTGCATTGTGAGGGAGCGTCAGTTACGGCACTACAGTCATGTGGCGCGTTTCCCTGAAGGTGATCCACCTCGTAAGATCCTCATTGTTGCGGACCCGAGTGGCTGTACCAGGCCAAGGGGTCGCCCATGTAACACCTTGCTGTGGCAGATAGAGGGTAATTTCCGAAGGGTGGGACTGGATCACCGACAACAGTCTCATGCAAGTCAAAAAGGGTGCGCAGGCACACCTGGGCAGAAAGTCCTTTGGAGCCACAACCCAGTACAAGCCTCTCTTTGTATAACTCATCTGGCGATGGTAATTGTTTACACAGGCCCTCGATCACCTGCTGATTGTGCACCCTCAACACCATCAGAACATTCTGCAACCACTGATCCGTAATGTGTTTAATTTTATCAGAAGTTGCAGAATTTGGAGAAGCAGGCTTAATAAACGCAGTAAATCTCTCTACTTGCTTAGACATACCTTTAGGTGGTGTTACGCCATTGATAATCTCTAGATGATGTATTGCTTGAAATAGCTTAAAATAAGTTTTCCCCACTCTATGGGTTGACATGATGATTACAATAATCAAAAAGAAAAAACAAAGAAAGGAGGAAATCCCAATTGTTATATATTATATAATCTTTGAAATAATTAAAAAACAGGCCTATCCAAAAATATCCCACTACTAACCCTAACCTAACCCATTTCCGAACCGCCTGGAGTCCCCTATCCGTTTCAATGTTCATATACAGACTATCGATGTCTATCGTAAACAGAAAACGCTGCCTAGGAAAGTATGCTGAGAGATCAGTTACTTATATTAAGCCCTCCTCTCCAAATGAAGGGATTACCCAAGAGATTAGGGCAAGGACTGACTCTTGGCTTAAAGACATAATTGGAATTTTGAAAAATCATTATTCTAATATTATTTATAATCTTGTTAAAGACCTACCTGAATTTGATGAGGGACCATTATTTAAAGCCATCTCGTATGGCAAGAATAGGTATAGGCATAAACTTACCTCTCAAACGTTGACTGTTTTTAGAAACCTGGTGTAGGCTATCAGTCCTTAATGGAGAAGCAGACTTCACAGGCCTCCCTCAATACTTCTTTGGACCAGCAGGGGGAAGCACATTCCACTGCACTGCCGGAGACCATACAAGTGTTGATGAATAAGTCTTCAAGCAAGATGCAAGATGTGAATGTGACGGGGAGTCAGGTTGGTGATCGGGGTCTTTCAGGGTCAGACAGTGCAGATCCAGTAGTCTCATCTACCCAGGACAATATTAATTTATTATCTCCTATTGTTGTAGGTGGGGTGACAGTCAGACCAAAATCAAAATTGTCTTTAAAATACAAAAACAAAAAAATTGCAGCAGTGCAAGTGATGAATGACAAAAGCATTGTCAGTTCTGATGCACAATATTTTACGTGGTCTAAAAATAAAACTACAAAACAAGCAATATCAAATTTGGATGGAGATTTGGTCTTGGCAACTCCACATATTGTCCTGGGGGATAAAACATTGAGTAAAAGAGGAGGGGATATGAGGAGAGGGTGGCAGTTTATATGTTTTGCTGATTTAAAAATCTTGAACCTTTCGGAAAGTTTGGATGAAGTTGGAATTCAACCAGAAGTAAAAAAGATTATTGTCTTGGCGGGGGTCAATGAGATAATCAATGACCCAGTGGAAGAATTTGACAGTCTTGGCCCCGAGGGTTCAGGCACGGGACCTCATTGTTAAGTTTAATGAGGCTCTCCTTAGGCATGAACACCTAGTGGATGGCGTGTTGCCTAATGCCACTCTTGATTTGGCAAGAGATGCTGTAGATTAGGCCTGTCTGATGTCTATTGATATCGACCGCCTTCAGGACTCTTGGTGTAGTAGGGTCTAGATATGCCTGCCCCTACCCCAAATCATTAACTTAAGGTTAGTGGGGGTAGGCAGTATTTTGAATCTGGGCCCTGATGTTAAAATTCAGATGGGGTACCTAATCTTAAAAAATAAAGGGCACCCTAATTTTAAGATTGTACACCTCTCATTTATTCCTTTGAAATTTTACTAGGATATGGGTACATAAGTTAAATTTAAGGGTGCCTGTTCCTAAGTAGAGTTTGTATGGTAACCCTAATTTTAAACTATCCTAATACCACAAAATATTGAATTTGAAACCCTAGTGCATTAAAACTTAATTGATTTTTAACCCTAGATAAAAAAATAAGTTTATGAATATCTACGAGTGTGGCATACCCAGTGTTAGCTTTTTTTGGATTTTTACATTTCTAGGTCAGTATAGGGATTCTTGTGTAGATTAAGAATGTAAATTGTCAAATGTGCTCTTTGAAATTTTTAAATATTTAAAGCAGTTAGGACAATTCTTAATAAGAATCTGACTAAAAATCTTGATATGACCAGATAGGAATTTCTAATATACATCTTATTGGATGGGTAAAGATAAGTAGATTATCTAGGAATAGGGGTTCCAATGGAGTACAAAAGTTTTAAAATAAACAAACGCAAGAAGTGTATCCGTACATCCGTCCTTCGGGACAAAATAAATCTCTGTAACCTTAACCTAACCCATTTGTGAACCGCCTGGAGTCTCCTATCCGTTTCAATGTTCGTATACAGACTATAGATGTCTATCATAAACAGAAAAGTATTTGTCAGTATTTCTAAGTTTTTTATTTCATCTATAAAGTCGTACGTATCTTTTATGTAGCTTGGGTGACCGCAAAAATAAAGTATCGAATAAGACTGGATAATATATCCGAGGTTATAATCTTTGCTCTCAATTGTACACGTTAATATAACATGAATGGAAAACACACCTTAGCCTAAAATAAGGTTTAAATAATAGTAAATTTAATAAAAAAAGATTGTATGTAGCATCAGTAGTAATTAGAAAACTTAACTCCAAATCAAGCGACAGTGAGGTTAAGTTCAGGATTTTTGATAGAGGTTGGTTATTGTTTAATATTATATTTCATATTTCTAAAATTTGAACTTGACCTATTTTTGGCGGACACTTTTTTGAGGCTGATTTAAGATTAGGCGTTAGGGTTGCAGTTGCTGCCCAGGTTAGTGAGGTTAGGTTAAGAATTTTTAGTATGGGTTGGTTGTCTTTTAATATTATTTTACATATTTAAAAAATTTGAACTTGACCTAATTTCCACGGACACATTTTTTTGAGACTGATTTAAGATTAGGCGTTAGGGTCTGCAGTTGCTGCCCAGGTTAGTGAGGAGAACCCGGCTGTGGCTAGAACAGACAGACTAGCTAGGATAGGACCAGAAGGATGGGAGGATAATGTAAATTAAATATCTCATACTAAAATAACACATGATATTTGTAGATAACCTGCTGACAGTTTGGTATTTTGTCCTAATCCGCTTGCCATACCTCCGTGTAGGTCTGTATACGTTTGAATGGTGTTTGGGCTCTCGATTATTGAATCTGAGCATGTAAGTTCTCTGCTTGTTAATAAAACCACGTTAACTGAATCTACTGCTTCATCATTATCATACTGGTGAACATGCAACATGGTGTCAGAAGCGACGGAACACGTACTTCGTAGTTAACGGTATATTTTTTTTTCTTTTCGTCTCAAGTCTATTTTGTGGGTGCATTTTTGTCTCCGGACTACAGCCGACATGGCGGAAGGATTCAGGAGGCCCGACCCGCTTGTTTTCGATTGTAATGTTGCTGAAAATTGGCGCATTTTTGAGCAAGAATATGACATTTTTATAGCGCCGGCACACTCTGACAAGCCAGCGCGCACACAAGCCTACATATTGCTCAACTTAGCAGGCCCCGAAGCTATAGAACGAGAGCGGTCTTTTGTTTACGCGCCAGAAGTGAGAGAGCCCGGAGATGGAGGACGAGTCCTTATTCCTGCAGAATCGAAGGAGGATCTTGAGTGCCTCAAAAGGAAATTCAGAGAAATGTACAGCCCATAAACCAACATCACGATGGAAAGACACAAGTTCAACACACGGAGTCAGAGGACTGGTGAGACTGTTGAATCCTATGTAAGTGATTTACAGATTAAAGCAAAAAGCTGCAGATTTGGTGATCTGAGTGAAGAACTAGTAAGAGATAGACTAGTTTGTGGCATCAACAATAACAATTTAAGGAAAGTGCTACTGCGTGACAGTGATTTAACGTCAGCAAAAGCCATATCTGTCTGCCAGATTCATGAGATGACCGAAGAGCATAATAAAACGCTTGCTTTTCCTCAACAATCTGCGACAAATGTTGATGTGCTCCAGCCCACATTTACAAGAAAGCACAGAGGAGATAAGATGAAAATACAAGGAGACAGGTCTGAAACACAGCACATCACTAACTGCACTAACCGTGGGGGCGCTCATGCTGCAAAAAAGAGTAAATGTCCAGCTTTTGGGCAGCAGTGTAATGCATGCAAAAAGTGGAATCATTTTAAAAAACGGTGCAGAGCCACTCGGCCTACTCAAAACGCAAGACACACAAAGTCAGTTCATCATGTGGAACCAGATCAAGCTTACGACAGCGGAAATGACACATTCTACGTTGATGGAATAAATCTGCAATATACAATCCATGCGACTGATGTGCATGTGGAACACAAAGAGGAAGTTTTTGTCATCGTGCAGATTAATGGGATTCCTGTTGAGATGAAAGTGGACACTGGTGCTAAATGTAATGTGCTTCCCAAGAAAACAGTTAACATTATAAGAGCAGATAAACAAATAAAATCGCACCCCAAGTCCGTTAACTTAGTAGCATTTGGAGGCAGCAAGATTCAAACCTCAGGTGTAATTAAGCTGCGGTGTTTTCTGCATGGAAAGTCACATGAGCTATCATTCTTTGTTATTAATGAAGATGTTCAGCCAATACTGGGACTAAGTGCGTGCAGAGAAATGGGACTTGTATCATTCAGCAATGACGTCCACCAATTGAGCACGTCTGCAGATGTCCTGTCACAACAGCTTATCACAGAATACAGCGACTTATTTTCTGATGAGTTTGGAAAGTTGCCAGAAAGTAAACCTGCGACTAAACCCACTAAAGTGCAAATTCCGGCTGAATCAGGTCAGTTATGTCGGACACATTTTCACAAGCGAGGGACTTAAAGCAGACCCTTCCAAAACAGCCGCAATCAAAGAGATGCCAGTTCCAACGTATGTCCAAGCCCTGCAGAGGTTCCTGGGGATGGTCAATTATCTTGGAAAATTCATTCCAAACTTCAGCCATCTGACAGCTCCTCTGCGACAGCTTACACACAAGGACACTGAGTCGATGTGGGACACACAGCATCAGACTGCGTTCGAAGCACTTAAAGAGCACATGTCTAATCCACCTGTTCTGTCATATTATGATGTCAGCAAACCTGTGACACTAACATGTGATGCATCACAGTGTGGTCTTGGTGCAGCTTGCTTACAGGAAGAGCAACCTGTAGCATATGCTTCACGTACTCTGACAGACACTGAAACCAGATATGCTCAGATAGAAAAAGAGCTACTGGCTGTTTTTTTCGCATGTACAAAGTTTCATGACTACATTTATGGCAAGCCTGTGGTTGTAGAAACAGACCATCAGCCACTGGTCACCATACTAAAGAAACCTATTCACGCTGTCTCGTGCTCCCAGCAGATCCACTTTCCAGCAGTCTGAAGAAGAGGACAACTTTGATGTTATGACGGTGAGCTGAATCTCTTCTTCACGCCTGGAGGAACTTAAAGGACACACAGCTGAGGATGAGACACTGCAAGCGCTCAGCTCATTCATCAAACATGGTTGGCCACAACGACTCCACAACCTTCCCACGGCAGTTCATCCATATTTTCCTTTCAGGGATGAGCTGAAAGTGGATGATGGCATAATTCTTAAAGGTTCCAAAGCTGTGATCCCAAAATCATTGCAAGGAGATTACATCACCATCATGCACAGAGGACATTCCGGCGTAGAAGCTACCAAGCGGAGAGCACGGGGGATCGTCTTCTGGCCGTTCATGTCAAGAGATATTGAACAAACAGTTACTTCCTGCTCGGTGTGTAACAGCACTAAACCTCACCAACAAAAAGAGCCCCTTCATCTGCATGAAGTTCCAGATCTTCCTTGGTCAACTGTGGCTACAGATATCTTTGAGTGGCACTGTCAGCACTATTTAATAGTAGTCGACTCATACTCAGGCTGGTTTGAGATTGACCTGCTAAAGGATTTGACATCAGCAACAGTCATCAAGAAGCTGAAAAGACACTTCTCTGTTCATGGTGCTCCAGTCACTCTGATCTCAGACAATGGAAGGCAGTTTACGAGCCAGCGTTTCAAAGACTTCGCTTCACAGTGGGACTTTCACCATGTCACCAGCAGTCCAGAATATCCTCAATCCAATGGGCTTGCTGAGAGAGCAGTGCGCAGTGGTAAACAGCTGATGGAGAAGTCACACAGAGATGGCACTGATGTATTTCTCAACCTGCTGAATCTCAGGAATGTTCCACGTGATGTGAACCTGGGTTCCCCTGCAGAACGACTTCTATCCAGACAGACTCGAACTACGCTCCCAATCACAACCAAACTGCTTGAACCACAACACCGTGAATCTGAGAGAGTGAAAGCCCAACTTCTCAACAAGAGACTGACTCAGAAGGTCTGTTATGACAGATCCAGCCGACCACTTCCACCTCTTGAAGAAGGACAAGTAGTGAGGTTATAGACCCCACAGGGTTATGACCGCACAGGTGTGGTGAAGGAACTCTGTAAGGAACCTAAATCCTACCTGGTACAGTCAGATGGGAACACTTACAGGAGAAATCGCAGACATATATTGCCTGTATCTGAGCCTGTTACTGTTCAGAAAGACACTGATCATCATCATTATGATGGACTGCAGGTTGTGGGTCAAAACAATGATGTAAAACAGTTTAAAGACAACACTCATGTTGAGAGCTCTTCTGATGTTTTGCATTCTCCAAAACCTTCCAAGAGTGATGGTGTTTACAGGACACGCTTTGGTCGTGTATGCAAACCAAATCCAAGATATAGGGATTAATTGGGTACTAGTTAAAACACAGAACTTGTTCAGGTTTGATATTTGATCCAACAGTAACTGATGTCCACGTTTCAAGTTAAATTCTGTTTGAGGTAATTTTCAGTAGTAATCATATTTCACTTTATACAGCAAAAGGATATTTTGTCATGTTTATTTCTTCCATCTGGTTGCAAATTTAAATGTTCCTAAGGACCAGCATATGTCACCTTTAATGCTGTGATTATTATTATTTAGCATGCATTAAACTTTATATCCAGTTAGGGATGTACTAAAGAAGGGGGATGTAGATAACCTGCTGACAGTTTGGTATTTTGTCCTAATCCGCTTGCCGTACCTCCGTGTAGGTCCGTATACGTTTGAGTGGTGTATGGGCTCTCGATTATTGAATCTGAGCATGTAAGTTCTCTTCTGGTTAATAAAACCATGTTAACTGAATCTACTGCTTCATCATTATCATACTGGTGAACATGCAACAATATTAAAATGGGGAAACAAAGAGAAAGCTAAAGCTATGCCATTTTAATGCACCACAGATTCCAAGAAGTAGTGGGGCAACAGCTTTTTGCGCTGACATTAACTACTCATACATGAAAACAAAATATTCTTGACATTAAATGTCATGTTGTTTATATTAAAAAAATGTAAATACTTTAGTTTACTTTATACATACAGTGGGCTGATTTTGGTGGAAGTTCACCCACTATATTGTGATGCCTCGTGTGACCGCAGACAATTACATATGAATGAGCAATCAACCAATGTTCCCTTTTCACACCAAATGGCCGCAGGACTTTTCACCAGCATGCACCCATACCCACAAGCCCTGAGCTGCATTGTTTTTATCGCAAAATCACTCACTGCCATGAACCCCTAACTTACTGTACCACATATATACATACATAAATCTAAAGAAACAGTTGGTTAAAACTATGCAACCTTAAATATCTTCCTCTTGTGTTTACTTCTCTGAGATACTCACCAAACTTGTGTATGAATATTGTGGTGTATGGCTGGCCGCCAGGTGGAGCCCTCCCTGCAGCATGGAGGTGCCCCGAAGACCAGCAGGGAATTCTGGACATTGGAGTCTTTATACACAGCCCTGCTGGATACCATGGGGGCCACCCAGGGGCCTGAGGAACCCTGGAGCCCAGCACTCCTGCCACACCAGGAAGTGCTGAGGGGAAGAGAACAGGAGACACCCAGACAGCTTCCGGGTGCACAGCCGGCACTTCCGCCACACAGGGGTGTGTCCAAAGGAGAGTGCCGGGAAGCAGCTGGAGCCCATCCGGGTTCCCATTTAAGGGGCTGCCTCCCTCCAGTCATTGGTGTATGTCTGGTGGAAGAGGACAAAGCTGGAGAGAGGACGGGAGGTGGCCAAAAGAAAGGCATAAGGACTGTGAGGCCTGGACAGTTGGGGGAACGGTGCGAAAGGCACTGGGGGTGCACGTGAGCACTATTTGTAAATATTCTTATAAATAAACGTGTGTGTGGTGGAACTATGTTGTCCGTCTGCCTGTGTCCGGGGCCCAGTTCATAGTAAATACAATGAATCCGTTCCGGACCGTACGAACTGTATTTAAATATATTTTTTTTAAAGATTTTTAAGCACAAAAATAGTTAAATTATACCATAGAATGCACAGTGTAATAATAAACTAAATGTAAAAACATTGAATAACACTGAGAAAACCTTGAACAGAGAAAACTACCTTACAAACCGCTCGCTGTAAACACTTTTTTTAATGAGTTTCAAGCACAGGGAAAAAAATGAACATTTGAAAAATCTGTAATTTATACAAAAACTAACCATAAACAACCAAGAAAACTAACCTTGCATGAATCGAGTTCTGGCATGAAGAAAGAGAGGAGGAACTGCGTGGAGAGGAGATTACAGTTTTGAGGTAAAGTCTGTGATGATGCAGGTTCGCTGCATGCACCCATCTCGCTTCCAGGAGCCCTTAAACCCGTCACCGTTGGTAATGTTACCGATGAGCACGACAGTGAGGCACTACAATGGAGCAAGGGGATGGTGCAAAAAGTGCCAAGTGCTATTATTAAAATCAACAAAACACCAATCAAAAACAAAGTCCAAATTAAATAAAGTGCAGTGCTTTCAGAATCCTTCAATAAATAAATAATCCCATAAAAATAAAAGTGAAGTGGAGGTTAAAATCCAATAGAAAAAAGTCTTCATTAAATACAACGAGGTTAAAACAATGCTGGAAGCAGTCTCTTTAAAAACAAGCCCAGTGCATTCTTTAACTGGTGACCCCCTTGCTTCTCCCTATCCAGGCTTCGCAACAGGGGAGCCACTCTACCTGCAGCTGCCCTTCCTTCTTCCTTCTGGTCTGGAGGCCTCCCGTCCCTGGCTTCGGTTGCGCACTCTCCAGACCAAGATTTGGATTCCCTGGTGACCAGGATGCCCACGTCAGGGAATTCACCACCCAAGCCTCACGACTCCCGCTGCCTTCTCGGCCTTACATGGCCAGCCGTCCTTCTTCTGGTCACTCCAGCTCCTTGATCGCTCAGCTGGAGTGACCGCTTCCTTCTGCCCCACCGAGTGTCGGCCAACCACCCCTGCTTCGGCTCACTGTCCAGCAGCCTGCCTCGCTCGCTTGCTTACACCGATTTTTTCCACACTGCTTCCTGCTAACTTCCTCACTCCGCAACCTCCATCTTTCTTTTCTTTTTCCTCCCTTTAGCCACCTTGTGCTTCTATTTATGAAGAGGATGTGGCAGCTGTAGCAATCAGCAGCCCGGGACCAATTACGGATGTGAACAGTTTCCCACCTGTGCACTTAGGTGAGAAATACACACAACCACGAATTCCCTTGGAACTGCTTCAACCACTCCATGCCCCCTCACTAAGCTGCAAGTACGGCGATTATTTATTTAAAACAGGCCTCTTGACATGAGCTGTGGACCCACTATTCCACAAAGTCCCTCTGCGCGATGCACGTCTGGCCGAGAACAATGTACTGTACAGGGAGGGACTGAACACGTGTGTAAATCACCGGCGCATACAAACTGGAAGGGAAATGAAATAGAGCACAAAGAGTTCACAGCGAATGTACAGGGAGAAACTGAACACGTGTGGAAATCATCAGCGCGTACGAACTGGAAGGGAATCTGGCTTGTTTGTTACCCGATTGTGTGGTCGTGAAAAGATGGAAAAGTTTGGCAAACTTTTTGGTCGTAACCCGATTTGTACATGTTCCAAGACGTTCGTGACCTGATGTTCCACTGTACTCCTTGTTATACTCATCAGTCTATTGCTCCTCTAATTTCCCCACTTCACCCTCCATGGGAAAGGTTTGAGTCTTGTGCCCTCATTGGGCAGTTCTCTGTGCTGCGGGAAGAGAAGGAGAAGACAGTATTAGACGTAGTGCTGCCTCTCAGCCCGGCAGGTTATTACATACTTTGACAGAGTCTGTGAGGAGATTCACAGATGAGCCCATTAAATATATATATATACTAGCTGTGTAAGGCCGTACTGTAAAAAGCCCGGGCTCCTAAAAACAATGGATTCTGGCACTTCAATCAATCAATCGCATCGGTTATGCATTAGTGGCTAAGTGACGTTTTCTTTCCTCTGCGGTTTTGTTTTGCCAACGTGCTTGCTTTCATTGACTATCAGCAGCTAAGTGAATTTCTCTCTCCTCGGAGGTTTCGTTTTGCCAATGTGCTTGTCTCACTTGTTTGTTAGCGGCTAAGTAAGTTTCTCTTTTCTTGGCGATTTCATTTTGGCGACAGAGTCAATTTCTTTGAGCCTCATGCTGTAGCAGCTCACTTCCAGGCTGCCTCACACTTCTGGGCCAGACAGACAGACACACACACTTCCAAGCATAGGCTTTTATATATAAGATATATATTGTCACACATGTGCGCATGAGAGACAGATAAAAGGCTCAAAAGACGGTAGTTCATTGCCAAACCAGGGGATGGCAGAGTGCATTAATCCTTACTCTTTTCCATTGACAGACTGATCACAGGAAATTCCACTTGGGTCCGATGATGTCACTTCTGGGCCCGATATCAAGATACCACTTCCGGTCCTGGCTTCAAGGATGTCACTTCCGGTTCCGGCCACATCACTTCCGGTTGTGGCCCAGAGGACGTCACTTCTGGTTCCTACCTGATGACATAATTTCCTATCTGCCACATATATAACCGCCATGTTTGCTATATTGTTTGTTCTTTTGTTATGGACTGAACTGTACCAACCTGAACCATCTTTTTTGCAACTATTTGGCAGCCAATTTTAAGTATATGGACGGCCGCCCCAAACCTCTTTCCTGTGTTGGCTGAATCATTTCACAGTTTCATAGTCAGCAGGTTGGTTTTTGACGACTCCAGAAAGAATCAGGAGCCAGGCCTGAAAACAGAATTACAACCCTTCAAGGCCCAGGTGGAAAAATACCAAACCCAAGTCCCTGGGCGTGGGCTCTGGATTGCAGGTCAAGGGGACCAGGCAAAGTCTCTATCCCGGGGGTCAGTATATAATACAGTCCACAGGGAGAATAGGATGAGAGAATACAGAATAGAGCCATGCTGGACGGGGGATATCCTAAAGACTTGTTACGGGCTCTCTGAGGAGGAGTTTGCCCCTATGGAAAAGGTGGGAGTGCCCTGGGTCAGCAAGCAAGGAAAGTTTCCTTATGGAAATATGACCCTGAGTGGTCAACCTATGGTCAGGCATTTACCCTATGGGAGAGACTCAAATGTTGGCTAAGGCCAAAGAGTAACAACACTCGGCAAGTGGTGGAACAAATCACCTGCTTCTTCTTACTGAGCTCTCTGCCTGAGTGTATCGCCCAGCTGGCCTGGGGACAACCAATAACAAACCTAATAGACCTCATAGAGGTCATTGAAAGGAGTAAAGCAGCTTCAGTCTCTGGGAGAATTGGACATTCACATGATGGAAACCAACCAGGGTGTGTCCCTAATTTTCAGCCACGTCACTTCCCTTTGGAGCAAGCGCCAAAGCCCCCAATTACACGTTCGCATACTGTGCTCAGCGGCGAGGGGGTTAGCGCTGTTATGGAGAGGGCGGGGTGGTGTGCTCTGTCTAACACTTTATCAAACCCCTATGTAGGAGTGGCAATTTTAAATGGCTATAAGGTACCAGTACTAATAGATCCCGGCAGTAACATCTCCATTGTCACTCAACGTTAAAATAAAGACCAATCTAACCTGTATTCACGGAGATACACCCTCATACAGGTCAAGCCTTCTGTTTCATTGCGTATGAAGGGACGCTTAAAAAACTTACAGTGGCAGTCCTTCCCGAACCCCTTATCCAGTAATACTTGGGCGAGATTGATCTGATAGTAAAAGCGGAGTCACTCTATCAACTCTTAACCAACATTTGGACCTATTAATGGACGGAGAACATACGGCTCAAGCTGTCTCCACGCCATGTACAGAGCCGGCTGAGAGCAGTGATGCTGCATTGCTAAGTGACATGGAGAATCCTGGACCATCGCACTAGGGGACGTTATCACCCAGCGTTGTAGCGGAACAGGAGGAAACCATGCCCCATGAGGTTGCGGCGGATCCGCTCTCACAGTTGCATTTCCAATTTAAGCAGAACCCGGCTTCATTTAAAAGATAACAATGGAATGATGATTCCTTTAAATTTGCTAAAAATGCAGTTGTTCTGATAAATGGCATTCACACATTACATTCCATGCCACAAGGGTCTCACTTTGTTTTAAAAAATTACCTTCTGTATTGGGTAGCCAAACATAAGGGAGAGGTAAGGTCACTGTTGTTAGTCCCACGAACTTACACGAACACAGGTTTGCGAGCTAACACATACTCACCTCCTAGGTGACTGTCTGGCCACTGAAAAAACTTTAGAGCGAATCAAGCTCAGATTCTATTGGACGGGAATAAACAAGGAGGTTCGTCGCTTTTGCACATCCTGTCCTGAATGTCAGATGCGGCAAATTCCTAGGAGGAACAGAGCTCCTCTAGTTCCCATTCCCCTTATTGATGTCTCATTTGAAAGGATAGGGGTCGATCTGGTAGGACCCCTAGAACCCTTGGCTCGAGGACACAAATATATCTTGGTCCTGGTAGATTACACTACCTGATTTTTCGAAGCTGTTCCATTGTGCTCAGCTACCACTACAGCTATTGCACGGGAACTAGTAGGGGTCTTTGCGAGAGTTGTTATCCCTAAGGAAGTCCTGATGGATCAAGGAACACCTTTTACATCGGGGACGTTCAGGGAAGTTGCCAAGTTACTTAAAATAAAGCATTTAAAGACCTTGGTATATGATCCACAAACCAATGGTCTAGTGGAGCAGTTCAATCAAACCCTCAAGCAAATGCTCCGTAAAGTGGTCAATAAGGATGGGAGGGACTGGGTTCAGCTCCTCCCCCTCTTCCTTTTTGCCTTTAGTGAAGTCCCACAAGCCTCCATGAGGTTCTCCTTATTTGAACTATTGTACGGTCGGCAACTCCAGGGAATTTTGGATATTCTAAAAGAAGGCTTGGAAAAAGAGACACTTCCCTCCACAAACATTCTGGAATACATCGTGCAGTTATGCGATTAACTGGAAAAAATTAGACCTATATTGAAAACTTACATGGAAAAGGCACAAGCAACGCAGGTCTGTCAATATGATAGTGGCACGTTTCTAAGGTAATTTCGCCCTGCAGATTGGGTCGTGGTTTATATGCCCACCCCCACTCTAAATTATTGGCTCATTGGCAAGGGCCTTACAAAGTTAAGGAAAGAAGTCAACTATTTGGTGAAGTAACCAAGCAAATGGGTTTACTACATAAATTTGCTGAAGCTGTGGAAAGATAGGGAACCTGATCCCTTCTCCGGCCAGCCCCATAACCTCTTTGTTCGCAAATCAGATCTTAACTATAGACCTAATTTGACTGCCCAATAGAGATAGGAGCTGGAAGCAGCCATTCTGTCAGTCGCGGAGGTGGTAAGTGAGACACCAGGGCGAACCTTGCTGATTAAACATGACATCGTGATGGAGCTGGGGTGGTCATACGAGAATGCCCATATCGATTATCGAGTGGAACTAGAGATCAAACGTATGCTGGAACTAGGTGTGATAGAGGAGAGTTATAGTCCCTGGTCAAGTCTGATTGTCTTGGTCAGTAACCCTGATGGAAGTTGAACATTTTGCAATGACTTCCAGGGGCTTAAACAAGTTTCACAGTTTGACGCTTACCCAATGCCTTGAGTGGATGACCTCCTCAAGCAACTGGGACAGGCTGAGTATCTGACCATGCTTGACATGATGAAGGGGAAATGGCAGGTTCCTTTAACGGACTCTGTGAAGGCTAAGACTGCGTTTAGCACCCATAGCGGCCACTGGAAGTATCATATCCTTCCATTCAGATTACATGGGGTGCCTGCGACTTTCCAACGTCTGGTGGACAAAGTGCTCCATCCTCATAATTCATATAGTGCTGTCTACCTGGATGATGTTGTCATCTATTCTGGCACCTGGAAGGAACACATACAGCAGGTCAATGCAGTATTACGAACGATGGGTGAAGCTGGCCTTCGTATCAACCCGAAGAAATGTTTCTTTGAGATGAACAGAGCCAAATATTTAGGCTATCTAGTGGGTTGGGGTAAAACCACAGTGTTCCAAAGTAAATGTCATTTTGAACTGGCCCGACCGAAAACCAAGAGGCAGGTCCAAGCCTTTCTTGATTTGGTGGGGTACTACTGCCGGTTTGTACCTCGTTTTTCCGAGAAACCGACGCCCTTGACTAACTTCACAAAGAAGAGAGCCCCTAATACTGGAATATGGGATAATAATGCAGAGGCTGCATTTCGTGACTTGAAACAAGCCCTTACTTCGCCACCTATCTTAAATGCTCCTAACTTATCTCTGCCTCACGGATCATGCACCTTTACAGTGAATGGCCATGCACAAGAAGTGGAATCCTCAAGTCACAAGGTGATTTTTAGACCTGCAGCCTTATACGTTTTCACTCATTCACCATCAGGGCTCTCGTCATGCCAACACTGATGCTCTTTCTCGGATTCACAACCTCCTCTCGGGGGGGACCATGTCACACATGTGTGCATGGGAGACAGCTAAAAGGCTCAAAAGACAGTAATTCCTCGCCAAACCAAGGGATGGCTGAGTACATTAATTACTGCTCTTTTCCATTGATAGACTGATCACGAGAAATTCCATATGGGTTCGATGACGTCACTCCCGAGGCTGGTATCAAAACGCCACTTCCGGTCAAGACTCCAAGGATGTCACTTCCGGTTCCAAGCCCGGGGGCATCACATCCAGTTCTGGCCCCAAGGAAGTCACTTCCAGTTCCTACCTGATGACATAATTTCTCATCTGCCACATATATAACTGCCATGTTTGCTATGCTGTTTGTTTATGTGTTATGGACTAAACTGTACCAACTTGAACCACCTTTTTTGCAATTTCTATATATAATATTTATATATATATCATAAGGTTTCTAAACTCTTTTGGGACTCCTTCCAACAGGACGACATGCCGAAGAGTGTCCCAAAATGTGATCAGCAGCGTGCCTGTCGGTTGCCGGGGCAATGGCGGGCTTCCACCGCTATGGCAGTTTGCCCCGAAAACAAATCCAAAAAGATCGCAGTCATGCTATGAGCACCTGTTGTTGATATATTGCGAAGATGCCTGGACACAGACAGACACAAGACCCACAGAAGTCCCAAAACACACATATTTATTTTTTCCTTTCTGTACAATGCACCAATCACCACAATAAACTCAGTCCTTTTCTTTCCTTTTCTCTTTCTTTCCTTTCGCCTTCTTCCTTATTTCACCGCCACTCCTCTCTGTTCTTCAACTCTCTCTCTCTGAATGGTGTGAGTCAACCCCTTTTATGCTGTACTCTTCCTACAGCTCTCCTGGTGTGGCATAACTGCTACAGTCCAAGGCTCCGGAATTGTCCAGATGCCCCCTGGCGGTAATGACAGGCCCCAAAAGGGCTAAGCTACTAAGCTTCAAGGCCATGGTCCCAATGTACTCCCGGGTAGTCGCTCTCTCATGTTCCGGGGAAGGTATTGTATCCAATATGTTGCCTCCCCCGGTCCTTCCATCACAGGGGCATCCTGGTGGGGCAAGCTCCCCAGTTGTCTGCCACACTGCCCCTCCCTCAGCTGAGGCTCATAGGGCAAAGCGGCCTGTCCCACAAGAGTTACCTTTTTCCAAGATGGAGCGTTGGCATACCCCAGTCCATGGTTCCGCCCTGAAAAACAAAACCAAGAAGAGGGCAGGGATACGCTGCCCTGACACCATTCCAAGGGGCCCCTTGTACTGCCATATAGACAGCGTCACCACCAGTGCCCTAGAGTGTGGCAATCATAACACCGGCGCTCTCCTTGCACCCGTGCCCTCCGGACGTGAAAACAGGATGGGAACCTCCGCCCAGCCAAGTTCAGGATCTCTCTCTGTCTGCATGGAGAATGACCATGTGACATACGTGAGTATACAGGCTCATGTTTCACCCTGTTCGGAGACCCGGTCTTCCTCTTCCAAGTCCTCCCCTTACTCTGGGGCATAACAACAGACTGGGTCTCCCTATGGGAGGAAAAGAGACCCTGCACCGTCTGTGCCACTGTAGACCTGTGTGAAACCGCTGCCGGCTCTTGGGGCGGGGTGCTGTGACAGCCGGCACTTACCAGCCGGCGCCCTGTATTTACCTCTGCTGTTTCCGCCCCCACCGCACAATCGGTCATCATGACGATGTCCACTGTCGGACCTCTGGCTACTTGCTTTTTGTCAATGTTAAGATTATGAAGCAATTTATTAATTGTACAGGGAATACTCACCTGTACTGCCATATCTCTTTGGCTGGAGGATCCCACGTTGTACTGCCTCAGCAACTCTTGTACATCCTTCAGGGTGCATCCGCCTTCTTCTCCAGCCTCCCGATCATCTCTTGGAGCACCTGCAGGACCTGCAAAAGTGACTGCATCGGCTGAAAGATAGCCTATCAGCTCATGTACAGTCCTGATCAAGTCAGTAACGTCAGCCGGCGGTGGGCTCATGCTCCCCTTGTTCCTACCTGCCGGCTGTGAGCCGCAGAGCCTCTGCGCAGACTCAGTCGAGTCCTTCTTGGGCTCAGGATGGACAGGCACATGACACAGGCCGTCCAATCCCTCGCCAGACAGACACAGGACACACAGAAGTCTAAAAACACACACGTTTATATCTGTAAATCCTTTAAAGATATCTTTATGTAAAGCTATTAAAGATATCTTTAAATGATTTACAGATATCTTCAAATCAATTACAGATATCTCCAAATGTCACTTTGTCTTAGAATATTTTAGTCAAGGTTGTTACTGATATCTTTAAATGAGCACTTGCCTATTTAAAGATATCTTTAAATGATTTGCAGATATCTTTAAATGAATTACAGATATCTTTAAATGAACACTTGCGTATTTAAAGATATCTTTAAATGATTTGCAGAAATCTTTAAGTGATTTACAGATATCTTTAAATGAGCACATGCTTATTTACAGATATCGTTGAAAGACTTGCAGATATCTTTAAATTAAGTGCTTGCATACTTACAGATATTTTTAAATCACTTCCTCTTTATTTAGAGATATCTTCAGATGAATTACAGATATCTTTAAATCACTTCCTCCTTATTTAAATATCACTTCCTGCTCAACTAACAACATCTCTGGATCATATTTATTTTCTAGCAGCCAGTAATCATGGCAGAAACATCAGGAGCACGTTCTGTTCTCAGGGAAGTTAAAAATATCCTTAGAACCTTTCAGTGAAATGCAGAAGAAGGTTCTTTGGAAATTAACAATTCTAATTTGAGGTTGCTTCAAATGACAAAAACACAGTTTGACAGAATTTCAGTACAAATACCAGAGAACATTCGTATAGAAATATCACATTCTTTAGAGGATTTGTTGAGTTTCCTTGAAAATATGGAAGATTCTCAGTCAAGCAGTAGTACTTTTAAAACTCAACGCAGATGAGAAGGTATGTTATCTTAAAATAAATGAATGGAATGTGTATACTACATAAGTCCTATATATAGAGGAACAAAAGCTAATTTAATATTTTGTTCTAAGTATCCATCTTGAGAAAAGGAAAAAAAAAACAATGCAAATTCAGGATATTTAGTTATTCTTAATTTCTAGTCAAGGAGAATGTTGCTCAAGAGGTGGTGAAGGAAATGAAAATAATTTTGATTCAAAGGGAAATGCAAGGCACCAAAAGATTTTATATGTGTAAATAGCTTAGGTTTGAATGACTAATTACCTAAGGTAATAGCCTACTTCATCTTAAAAAAACATTCAAAATCACTATTTGGGATGTGACAGTCAGTCTACCTCACTCTCCCTTATATGTTTCTATATTTAATCTCAAAATTATATGTAAGCTTTTAGTAATATGTACTGTACATCCATTTCACATTAAACTTTAAATGTGTCAGTTACAATTTGAGTTTAAACAGTCAATACTAGACCACAAAATGGAGGTATTTTATCTTCTATATTCATTTTAAAAAGAGATGAATATTATAATGGTTGTGAGGTTTATGCATTGCTACCATAGTGAGTTTAGCAGAGAGAGGGTTCATTGAACATAGTAGCCCTTTTATCTTATACACCTTCAGCAAACACAATTGTTAATGTACTCATACAACATGAAGTTGTAAAGGACAAATGTCCCTCACTCTGACTGCGCTAAAGGAACTACTTGAGTAATTTTGGAAAATGAGCTTCATTGTTTCATGAGTTACTTATGTAATACATATAATGAATGACCATAATGCTGTACAGTTTAAATTGAACTAAACAGGCTAAAAATAAGTTAATTCCTTTATACTCTATGCTAGGAACAGTCAAAATGTGGTTAAATGCATGTAATGTGCAGTATGATTGCATTACTTATAATTACTTACAAAAATGCAACCTGGTAAATGATATATTAGCTGTAGGCCATACATTTTTTCTATTATCTTACTACTTACTATTCTTTATAACAATCATGCTGTTTTGCTTTGTAATGTACAGTATGGTGTTACAACAGCAATATAAAAATGTATGTAGTGTTTTCTATTTTTTCTTATAATACAGTTAGTGTATTTTTAAGAAAATATGCAATATAAAATAATACATAGAATACATACTTATTCAAACAATATAACACACAGGTGGCCATGGTTTACCAAAGATATTGATTACTAGGGAACAACTTCAAATTTACATTTTACGAGGATATACTGGACAGAAAATTGCTGACCACTTAGGTTGTTCTGTGTCATATATCTACAAGAGACTTAAAAAGGAAGGACTGCCCACGCAGTAAATTCAGTGGCATTACTGACAATGAACTTGATAATGAAGTAAAACTGCTCCATTCTAAATATCCAAATTCTGGGACAGAGGTAAGTTTTTTTAGCTTCTAGAAACTGAATTATTTTTATTTGCATATTTTATATGTAGTAACAATGTGGAGTGTACAAGTTTTCCCCATGTTTGTGCTGTCTCTGCAGAAATAGTTTTTTCTCACAATGCAAAGGCCAAGGATATTACATTAATCTTATTTGGAACATTATAGGTAAATGTGTTTAGCTCTACTCTTTCATTGGCTTGGGTTCAGTTTCTCTTCCTTTCTTTAACCTACATTAGTTCTGTCCCAGTGACCTCTGCTTCTCTTCAATCACTTATTACGTTTGTTTGATGTGGTATTTTTATGCAGAACTTTAAAAAGTTAGAAGAAGCCTTTCATTAATTAATCCTGCGGTTGTAGGTCCGATCCAAATAAATGAAGGACCTGTATAACAGATTGATGTTGCCTGCACAAATGTGCATCTAACAGGCAAAGTGCTTTGGATGAGGTTCTGTTTTCACCACATGTCTGAGGTTGGTAATTTCAACTGTTTACGTAGTTTTCATGATGTAAAATGTTAAGGATGCATGTCTGTAGTCTTTCAGTTTAATATGTTCCATTTTGAACTGCACAATAAAACTCAGGTAATGAAAGTAAATTACGACAATAAATTCAATGTAACTGAGAGGTGATGTGGATAGAATCATACAGTATGGAGCTCCTCCTAACAGTAGACTAGGATGCCTAGCTTTCTCATCAGAAACAAGAGTGTAACCATTGAACAAATGCTTGAAAAGCAAAAACATTTCTATAAATAACATATGGGGCCATTCAACCCTTTTACCTAAGGAGACAGACAAGGCCCTTCCTTGCACACCCTAGAGTTTAAGGATCCAAAAACCCACCAAAGACTTTTCTAGTCTGCTGCACCTGGAGCTAATGCAAGTTGTCTGTGACACCATGACCGGATTTAAAACCGCTTTACAACTAGAGTTTATTGAGTCTGAAGGAAGGTTGGTGTTGAAGGTTGAAACTGCAGGAGGGAGAGATTACAGAAGGGAAGAGGGGGAATCTTATTTGAGTGGTAAGAGTGAACTACTCCACAGTTATGCAGGGGATCCAAGCTTGCATAGGCAATGCATTTAAATTTGTTATTTGATTGTACCACCAGAAGAAATGAGAACAACATAGAAACCACACTTGAACTGGATGTCAATCTTTTACAGGCTGGGCCCACTCACACACACACATACACTCACTCACCCAAGGCCAGTTCAGAGTTACCAATCAATATGATGTGGTGCTATCAGGCAGCAGTACGAACTTTAATTCACTGACAGATATGAAGAAAACAAACATTTTTTCCAAAAAATTACTCAGTATAATATTGTGCATTGTTGTCAGATACCAATTTATTTGGATTTAAAACAATATTATTAAGCACTTTACCAAAAATATTAACAATTATAAATTGTATCATACATAACACTTCACATTATTCCTGTAAAAATTACATATCACGTCCAGTTTGAAACAGATACAGTTTGTTTGAGGGTAATACAAACAGCAAAAACTATACATATTTGACTTCCAACTTTATGAAACAACATTGTAATAATGACAACTGTAGTTAAACAACACAATGTTGTTTCTGAAATATGTAATTTTAGCAATGTGTGTAACAAATAAACATGAAAAACTGGAAATTTTTATTTGAGATTATTACAATAATGTGTCTGTGATTTTCAAAACCTTTTAATCTTTCTGAAAATTAAGTATATATTATGTATGTTTCTTTCAACACTGCAGTTTGCAGAAACAAGCACCTGGAACTCAGTTACTTTATTTAAGAAAAATTTAAAAAAATACAACATTGTCATTGAAATGCTTCATCCGAATACAAAACAGACCTCATTTCCCGTCTAAATTCCTGCACAGATGTGTAAGTTACAGGAATTTCTATTATATTGCTGCATGTATGTGCAATAGGTCTACGCTGTGTGCCACTTAGTCTATTGAAAGATACCTTAATCCCATCATAAGGTAACAGTGGGGAACCAGTTACAAACTGAAGAAATTTACACATGTCATCTAGGTCCAGTGACTTGATAAAGTCACGTAGGTAATAATAGACTACATCTTCTTCAGGTCTTAAGTCAGGTTCACATGTAGTAAGGCAGTGTAAAACACAATCTGCAGTTGGCATCTCCTTCCAGTACAAATAAGAAATGAGGTCTGTGTCTAGCTGTGACCAAAATATTGTCATGTGTACTTCTGATATTGATTGCCGAATGAATGTATTCAAATACATTGGCTTAATAATAAGTTCATTTTGTGCAACTAAAAGCAGCTGACTTTTAAAATTGGATGTAGAAGGAAGAGTATACATGCCATGAACTGAAAAAAAATTAAGCAGGTCTTGTTTTTCAGGCCCACTGACTGCAGTAAAATCTTTCAAAGCTTTCCACAGTAGGCTACGCTCTGCTGTTGTTACATGCAACAAAAAATCATCTAACAGTATTCCACTGTCTATAGTGGAGGTATTAAACACAATGGAAAGCAGAGTTGACCTGCAGAACCGAGGTGGTATACAATGGATGAGCTGACACATATGTGACAGTACTTTGCCAACAAAAGAGAATATGCCAGGAGCTTCAGAGAACTGACAAGGAACAAGGGCATCTTCCCCTTTAAACCATTCAATAAAAGCCTTATTCCAAAAGCCTCCAAAGTCATCACCCTCCTCATCCATAAACTTTACACGTAAATGTTTGTTCAGAATGTCCGTTTTACCATAGATTGCTTGAACATCCTCTAAGATTTTTTCTCTTCTTATGCTGATACAAATTTCATCTTCAACAAGCAATTCCAATTCAGAAAAACCTTCAACACATTAAAAACAATGTGAAAAGTGTATCTCAAAAAACACTGTTTTTTTTTTTTACCTCATATCTTGTATTATTTGAAGACTGGCTAGAAAAAGTTCTGAGTTGTATAACAATGTAACAGTATCATCAGATCAGTAGGAAGTGGTAAGATGACAGAACATGGCATAGCATAGGTATCTTTCAAGGTTTGTAATTAGAACTTTGAAACCTACTCAAAAGGTATTCTTAGAGGTCATTTGTTGAGGCTAAACTGAAGCCAAAATAATATATCTAGCAATATGCTGAAATTGCTGTTACTTTAAAATTATTATTATAAAAATGAGAAGTCAACTAAAGTTTTTTGTGAGGGAAACAGATTCAGTTTACCCTAACAGAAAAATAGTATAAACTAAGGTCTCAGAATACATTTTTATTATATGCTATACTACCTTTTTCTTCTTTCTTTTATCACTAAAGAGCTAAAAATTTTTGAGTGAATGGTAATATTACCTCGTTTAAGATCCAACTCCTTTTCCTCAGAATGTGACTGGGGTATTTGGATCTTACAAAAATAAATAAACAAATAAATAAATACAGTGGACCCTTGATTTACGAACTCAATTCGTTTGCAAGGGCTGGTTGTAACTCAAGTTGGTTGGAAGTCAAGACTATTTTTCCCATAAGAAATAATGAAAATACCCATAATGCCTTCCGAACCTCCCACTGCAACACTTACTTAACCTTTTCATAATAAAAAAGGGTTGTATAATGTGCATAATTTACCAAAACACCAATAATTTTTCTAATGTACTAACCAAAACGTTATTAAAAGTGCCTAGCCTACCAGAAGTAGGCTAGATTAAGCTAGGAGCATGGCGGCGTGCATGGTCACAGCGGCTCAGAGCTCTCCTTTTCAGTGCACTTTTTTGTTGTTTTTGTACTTTTTTGTTTTTGCTTGTTTGTGCACAATCGGTTCGGCAAACATCCGCTACACCCGTCAGAACCTCATAGACATCGGTGTCCAGAGCCAGACATCTGTTTCGAGTGTTTTTCATCACACGCACAACATCCCAGACAACATAGCGAGAGTAGCGGGCTCTCCGTGGATTGTTGTCGGGTCTAGGAGACGACGCAGATGGAGGAGGGAAAGAAAGCAGAAGCGGGGCCGCAGATCTGGCGTTATGCTAAGGCTAAAAAAAACAACCATACAAGCCCTATACAGAACTTTTTTTTTGCAAGTTCTTTGCATCTTTTCGCACCATTTGTTTATTTACTTGTTGTGTTCGACACATATGTCTGCACTGAAGGAGCTGCTTTTAATCTCATTGTACATGTGTATAGTGACAATAAAAGGCATTCTATTCTAGAAACAACAATTTCATACTGTACTCACCATTTAATTTGACATCTTTGGGCTGCAGGAAGGGAGGAGGAGGAGAATGAAACGGAAGGTGGTTATTGTTTAGAAGGAGCCTCCTTATGCAAATCTTTTCTTTGTAAAATTGTCGAGATGGTGGATTTCGACATGCTGTACATATTAGCAAGATCGGTCACAAACGCCACTCTCATATTTCCGCACAATTTCCTTCTTCGTTTCGATTGTGATCGCTGTTTCTCAAGTTAATAATGACAGTAGTCGAGCAGTCAGTTGAAAGCTGGTCGTGTTGTTAACTGCTGTAATAATACACTTCAAAGCAAGCCAGTGCTGACTCGGCCTGATGACATCATCATGTGCCACGCCAGCCCGCTAGCTAATATCCCTTAACAATCGCTTTCTTTACCTTTGTTACCTTCTCTTCCTTCCTTAGCAATTATGCGTCTTGCTTGCCATGGTCTTAGTGAATTATATATATAGATAAATCACTGCACTGACCAAAATTACGTCCACAAACACATGTATCTGGACTCCGACTGACACTTACGAACGCTCTCGGCTGTTTGTTTACAATCGCACAAGTGGATACACGTGACCGCATTCGGGTCGTAACACAAGATGTTGGTTGTAAATCAAAACAAAAATTTTGGTCATAAATCAAGTTGTTCGTATGTCAGGCCGGTCGTATGTCAAGGGTCGACTGTAAACTGAAAATGCAGACCACACAAGAAGCACAGTATTAATTATTATTTAATAACCACATCTCTGATGGAAAACTAACCTCCAAACTGCACCCTACACCCCTCTCATAATTCTTTGTTTTTGTAAATGTACTACACAATGAGTTAAAAGAATGTATAACTCTCCTTAACAAAAAATGAATTGCTAAAAAAAAATCACATCATTTAATAAATATAGTTTTTTCTTCTCTTTTATAAAAGACCATTTAGTTTTTCCTGGTGCACTAGAAAACACCAGTAGACAAGAACAGAATGTGACAGAGAAAAGATGAATTGTGATACGTACTGTTGGAGTCCCAGTATTTACATATGCAAAAGGAGAAGGTGGTAGTGTTGCTGTTCCTGCCTCAGTAGTCAGAGATAACAACTGAAACTAAAAAGTAACCCCAAATTTTACCTAAAGTAGAATGCTTTATTAATAAATCAGACAGGACAGGAGTCTAAAAATAAATAGTGTATATAACCCTAAAATACATTTTTGCTTTACTAAATAAATACAATTTTAGAAAAAATGCAGTCTAGGTATAGTAAAAACACATTTTAAGTAATTGCAATATAACATTCACATTGTAATGCTTCATCTGTAAAGAATACATAAACCACACTTGCATTCTCTATCTAACAAACATACAAGAGACATCCTCTTATTAATCTTAGAATTTTAAATAATGAATCATGGTATTTCAATATAGAGAAATGTATGCAACTTATGAGGTGGCCCTGACTAGCAGGTAGTTTCCAGGGGCTGGGCCAGCACTAGGTCACAACCTTTGCTTCCTTTTGCAAATGACCCTCTCTAATGCTGTACAAGACATCTATACATTATAAGTATATACAGATTGGGACCACTCCTACTGTCAAAGTACATTCAACTGCAAACAACCACCATATTTCATTTTAGTGGTGCCTTTGCCTGGTAAACTCCTGCCAGCTGCTGGCACACTTTATCAACTTCCTAAAGAAGTACTGCGAAATATACCCTTACTCATGTTGGGGATGATTGTCTTCTATAGTCTGTACATTGACATTGAGCCTCTCCTGGTTGTTCCCTACATGATGAATTTCTGAGCTCAAAGCATCATGCACTTCTTCTAATTGGGTCTGACCTTCATTTTGCAAGTTGGTTTCATATATATATATATAAAATAGATAAAGATACAGACAGACAGAATTGAAAGGCACTATACCAGATAGATAGATAGATAGATAGATACTTGCATCATTTTCTTTTAACAAACAACTTTAATGACATAAAGACATCAGGATCAAATATTACATTAGCTGTTGGTGACAGACCTGCAACTTTGTACTTTCAATGAAATAATTTAACTGCCTGTTGATTTCTTTTGCAAAATGTTACTGTGAGAATGAAACAAATAAAAAAATATTCACACTTATATTATTAATATTCATTTATAATACAAGTTTGCTTCCAAACCTGAACTGGTAGAGGTAGATCACGTCCAGGAACTACAAAAATCTTCCCTTTTCCAATTTCCAATTCTAAATCATGTATTGTTGTTGCAACAAGTTTTTTAAGACGTCTGCCTTTTTCTGCTTTTGCAAAGGTGAAGCCGGTCAAATGCAATGGTGCTTCAGGAAAGCTATCCTGTACAAACTTCTCAAAACGAGAAAAATTCCATTTCCTTTGAACTATTGACTTTGAGCCATATCTTTCAGTAGAACCAGGCTGTTCATGTTTAGGAACACCTGCAATATTTGAAATTGTTAACTACAGCCATTTCTTTGTAATATTACATATTACAACACTTTTGAGGTTTTAGTTATAGACTATGTAATTACAGATGTTGAAATCACTTCATAATTAATAAAATTTATACTTTACCTGCCAAAATATAGACACCTATACTGTAAATTAAAATTACTAACCTAAACCATTTCTTGTCAACCTGGCCATTTCTAATGGTGGAGGGACAAAGTCTTCATTGTGTTTTTGTAACAGAAACAAGTTACTTTTCCAAATATCGCCTCTAACCTGTCCCTTATATTTTCTTCCTATAAAAATACAGTGGGAGGTTATGTTTCACGAATTAGTTTAAAACTAATACATCACATGTTTGTTAGTTTGCGCTTATTATAATTAAAATACACAACCCCTGTGGCCCTGTGTTAGGATATAGCGGGTTGGGTAATGACCGACTGACTGACCGACAAACTTGCAAAGGAAAGTGGATATAAGGTTCCATCATGAATTAATCGTGATAAACGGGCAATTTTTAATTATGAAGTGAATTATTCTGTATCATGTCTTGGAAGTTATTTAGTCATCACCTCCTCTTCTGTGACTCGTCTCTGCAGTTGAACGTCTTTGAAATAAGGCTCTAGTTTCGCGAACAAATGCGGCCGCTTCAGAATCTGCAGCCGAGTTCTGCCCTTCCATGTCTGCCCCAAGTTCTTCTTCTGCATTATGTACAAATGTAAGTGCCTGGGCTAACACTTACTGGACTTCACCCCTCTCTCTTGACATGTGATCTGCAAAAGGAAAGCTAAACAGTACACACAAGCACAAATTTATCTAAATGTCGTCTACATAGGAAAGCCGCATGATAAACATGTCGAAATTGCCTTTCATATAAATAAGTAAATAACCAGCGCTGTGAGAAACTTATGCATGGCAAACATAAACGGCGCAAACAATCGCTCTCATATTTTTTATATTCTACACAGATGGACAAAAAATCTGGAAAAAAAATCCTAACACCAGGATAAAAAGGTAAAATATCGAGAAATCGGACTGGAAACGACCGCCTTTATTCGAACTAAGAAACCCAAACATGCGGCAGCTGCCATTGACATTTTGTGTGAAACGGTGCTATATATGATTAAAACTGAAAAAGTACAATAAAATGAATGTTGAGCATTACCTCTGGGGCATGATTGTGACACTGCACTACTCACACATTGGAAAACAGAAATATAAGTATATTTGTAATTCTATAATAAACGAATGAAAAATGGAAGCCTTTCACAGGAAGTGATGTGATTTTTGAAAAATGAGTACAACTTTTAAATGAAGAGGAAGTGATTTAAAGATATCTGTTATTCATTTTAAAGATATCTTTAAATAAAGAGGAAGTTATTTAAAGATATCTGTAATTCATTTAAAGATATCTTCAAATCATTTAAAGAAATCTTTAAATGCGCAAGCGCTCATTTGAAGATATCTGTAATTCATTTAAAGATATCTTGAAGTGCATTAAAGATATCTTAATTCGAGATGCATTTCAAGATATCTGTAAATCATTTTAAGATATCTATAAATCCTTCACAGATACCTTTAAATCATTTCCAGATATTTTCAAATGATTAAGAGATATCTCAAATAATTTAAAGATATCTGGAAATATTTAGAGATGTGTTCAAGATATCTTTAAATGTTTTAAAGATATCTCTGAATGATAATATGGCTTGCCATACAATAAACTCAGTCCTTTTCTTTTCTTTTCTCTTTCTTTCCTTTCTCTTCTTCAACCACCTCCACTTCTCTCCTGCAAGCTCTGCCCTCCGACTCCAGCTCTCTGAATGGAGTGAGGTGGCCCCTTTTATGTTGCATCCAGATGTGCTCCAGGTGTCTCCTGACGCTCTTCCAGCAGCACTTCCTGGTGTGGCGGAAGTGCTGCAGTCTAGGGCTGAGGAATTGTCCAGGCGCCCCCTGGGGGTGACCACATGCCCCAACAGGGCTGAGCTTGTAAGCTCCAAGCCCATGGTCCCGACATGCTCCAGGGGGGTCGCCCTCTCACATTCCGGGGAAGGTATTTTCTCCAATATGTCGCCTGTTTCTATGATATTCTGCCTTATGCTGCCAGAATAATCTATGCCTCATGACCTAAATCTGAATAAAGTGATGGTTTGATGGAAAGATTCCTATTACCATCCAGCTTCAAATTAGTTTTTACTACATGGTATAACAGGAGTGGCCAAGAAGAGGGCCATTAAATCCGCAAGTGAAGCCGCAGAGAAAGCCTCAAGGTGGCTTTGGATGAAGAGGGCCGATCCGTGGATTGCTACTGGGACACAAGTTGGGGAGTGATCAACCCCGGCTGGGTCACCTGAGCGAGGGTGTATGATGTTGCGAGACCCGAAACGCCTGATGACCTCAGGATACAACACTGATGATGTGTCCCAGTGCATCCAGGTGATGTTTCTTATACAGTCAGAGCCTGGCACAGCCAGTGACTCCTAGGAATAGTCTAGGTGACAACCAAGAATAGCTTGGTGACTACTGGAAAGTCAGTTGACAGCACGGAAAGACGGCAACGGGGACAGTGTGGGCTAGCACCCCAACCTGTGTCTTCCGTGAGGAAGAACCCCAACTAGCTACGGAAAGCCCTAAAAAGAGATACCCCCAGGAGATCCCGAGAGGGGGGGAGGATGAGATCTCCAATCGGACGGACAAAACGTTGACGACCCATGTGAACGGACAGACTATGAGTATAACATGCATGTGCGGAAAGCTGTGCAAGAACCAACGTGGCCTAAAAATCCATCAGGCCAGAATGAAGTGTCTGGAGCAGGAGAAGGAGGTGCAACGCACAGGTCTTGGACCTGGTGAGACGCAGGAGGAGCCCGGCCAGGAGGCAACCCACAGAGCCCAGTCCCTCCACGCACCTGAGCCTCCCGACTCCGGCAGAGTAGTTCCACAGCAGCGGATTAAGTGGCCTCCAGCCAGCAAACGGAGAGATTGGATGCAGTTTGATCAGGACGTGTCCAACATTACCCAAGCCACAGCCAAAGGAGATGTCGACAGGCGACTCCAAACAATGACCACGATCATCGTCAGTTATGCCTCTGAGAGGTTTGGTCAGGTGGAGAAGGGTAAGAACAAGTCCACCTCATATACTATGAACCGCAGGGCCCTCAACATACATCAAATACGGCAAGAGCTTCGAACCCTCAAGAAGCAGTACAAGACAGCTGCTGATGAGGAAAAGCAGGCATTGGCAGAACTGCAGAACATCCTGCGGAAGAAGCTGTTGACCTCCGCAGAGCAGAGTGGCATAGGAGGCGGGGAAGAGAGAGAGCAAGGAGGCGGGCAGCCTTTATTGCCAATCCCTTTGGTTTTACGAAACAACTGCTAGGGGATAAGCGTAGTGGGCATCTTGAGTGTTCATCGGAGGAAGTGAAGCGCTTCCTCCAGGACACATTGAGCGATCCTAGGAGGGATCAAGATCTCGATGCCAATGAAGCCATCATCAACCCTGCCCTCCCAATAACAGCATTCAAGCTGGGGGAGCCAAGTTCTCATCCTCTTAGATCTGAGTGCTGCATTTGACACCATTGATCACAACATTCTTAGAAATCGCCTTAGTCAATGGGTGGACCTCTCTGGCAGTGTCTTAAATTGGTTTGAATCCTACCTGACAGGGAGAAAATATTTTGTTAGTTGTGGGAATTACAACTTGAAGACACATGATATCCAATATGGTGTTCCACAAGGCTCTATCCTGGGTCCGCTGTTATTCTCAATCTATATGCTTCCGTTAGGTCAGATTATCTCAGGGCACAACGTGAGCTACCACAGCTATGCTGATGACACACAGCTGTATTTATCAATAGCACCTGATGACCCTGATTCTATTGATTCACTAACACAATGTCTGACTAGTATCTCAGAATGGATGAATAATAATTTTCTCAATTTAAATAAAGAGAAAACTGAAATTTTAGTGATCAGCAATAATGGATACAATGAGGCTATTAGAAATAAACTGGATACATTAGGATTAAAAGTCAAGACGGAGGTAAAAAGCTTAGGGGTGATTGTTGACTGTAATCTGAATTTTAAATCACATATTAATCAGATCATTAGGACAGCATTTTTCACTTAAGAAACATAAGTAAAGTTAGACCTCTTATATCACTGAAAGATGCTGAGAAATTAGTTCACGCGTTTGTTTTCAGTCGACTAGATTACTGTAATGCACTCCTCTCTGGACTACCCAAAAAAGATATAAATCGTTTGCAACTAGTGCAGAATGCAGCTGCTAGAATCCTAACTAGGAAAAGAAAATCAGAACACATCACACCAGTCTTAGCGTCACTACACTGGTTACCTGTGTCATTCAGAATTGACTTTAAAATTCTGCTTATGGTTTATAAAGCCTTAAATAATCTCGCCCCATCTTATATATCGGAATGTCTGACACCTTATATTCTAAATCGTAACCTCAGATCCTCAAATGAGTGTCTCCTTAGAATTCCAAAACAAAACTTAAAAGAAGTGGTGAGGCGGCCTTCTGCTGTTATGCACCTAAAATCTGGAATAGCCTGCCAATAGGAATTCGCCAGGCTGATACAGTAGAGCAATTTAAAACACTGCTGAAAACATATTACTTTAACATGGCCTTTTATAACTTCATTTTAATCGTAATTTAACTTAATCCTGATACTCTGTATGTTCAATTCATCATAACAACTATTCATGGTGGCTCTAAAATCGGTACTGACCCCTACTCTCTTTTCTGTTTCTTTTTCCGGTTTCTTTGTGGTGGTGGCCTGCGCCACCTCCACCTACTCAAAGCTTCATGATGCTCCAACAATGATGGATGAATTAAAAGGAAGAAGTCTACGTGACCATCATCATCATCAAGCCCTTCCGTGAGAATCCTAAATCCAAAGAGGACTGTTTCATTTATGTTAGGTAGAATGCCCAGAGGGGACTGGGCGGTATCATGGTCTGGAATCCCTACAGATTTTATTTTTTCTCCAGCCGTCTGGAGTTTTTTGTTTTTCTGTCCCCCCTGGCCATTGAACCTTACTCTTATTCGATGTTAATGTTGATTTATTTTGTTTTATAATTGTCTTTCATTTTTCTATTCTTTAATATGTAAAGCACTTTGAGCTACTGTTTGTATGAAAATGTGCTATATAAATAAATGTTGCTGTTGTTGTTGAAGTCTGAAGGAGGTAGAGGAGGTCATCAAGGCAGCCCGATCAGCTTCCACTCCAGGCCCGAGCGGCGTACCATACCTTGTCTATAAGCGCTGCCCTGCGCTTCTCCAGCACCTATGGAAGAACTTGAAGGTGATCTGGCGAAGAGGGAAAGTCGATGACCAGTGGAGGTGTGCTGAGGGGTGTAGGTCCCTAAAGAGCAGAATTCCAGGAACATCGACCAGTTCTGAATGATCTCCTGATGAGTATAGAAGGTAAGGTATTTTTCAGCATCATTTCCAAAAGACTGACAGAGTTCCTCCTAAAGAATAACTACATCGACCCCTCTGTTCAGAAGGGGGTCCTGGAGTCCCTGGCTGCCTGGAGCACACAGGTGTGGTAACTCAGCTGATCAGAGAGGCTCACGAGAACAGAGGCAACCTTGCTGTGTTGTGGTTAGACCTGGCCAATGCTTTTGGGTCTATACCACACAAGCTGGTTGAGCTTGCACTACATCGCCATCATGTTCCCAGGAAAATCAAGGATCTGATCCTGGATTATTATAACAACTTCAGGATAAGGGTCACTTCTGGGTCAGAAATATCAGACTGGTATCAGCTTGGCAAGGGATAATGACAGGGTGCACCATCTCAGTTATTCTTTTGCCCTTGCCATGAATATGATGGTCAAGGCAGCCGAGGTAGAATGTAGAGGGCCCCTGACTAAGTCGGTGTACGACAGCCCCGATAAGAGCCTATATGGATGATCTAACCATCACAACAACATCGGTCCCAGGGAGCAGGTGGATCCTACAAGGTCTTGAGAGACTCATCACATGGGCAAGGATGAGTTTTAAGCCTTCCAAGTCAAGGTCCATGGTGCTGAAGAAGGGGAAGGTGACTGATAAGTATCGATTTGCTATTGCAGGAACAGTCATCCCATCCATCACAGAGCAGCCAGTCAAGAGTTTGGGGAAAGTCTTTGACTCAAGTCTGAAAGACACAGCTGCCATTCAGAAATTCACACAGGAGCTTGGGACATGGCTCACCAAAGTAGATAGGTCTGGCCTGCCTGGTAGGTTTAAAGCCTGGATCTATCAGCATTCAATCCTGCCCCGGGTCCTATGGCCTCTGCTGGTATATGCAGTCCCATTTTCAACAGTTGAGTCCTTTGAAAAGAAGATCAGCAGCTTTCTTCGGAGGTGGTTGGGACTCCCACGCAGCCTCACCAGCGCAGCACTGTATGGAACTAGGAACATCCTGCAGCTACCATTTAGAGGCCTCACGGAAGAATTCATGGTAGCACGCACCAGAGAAGTCCTACAGTACAGGAACTCAAAGGACTGTAAGGTGTCAGCAGCTGGCATTGAGGTGAGGACAGGCAGGAAGTGGAGGGCGGAGAAAGCTGTGGAGGTGGCAGAGTCACGCCTGAGACAGAAGGCTCTGGTTGGCACCGTGGCAACAGGTAGAGCAGGTCTGGGCTACTTCCCAAAGACCCAGGTCGGCAAGGCCCAGGGCAAGGAGAGAATCCATCTACTCCAGGAAGAGGTCCGAGCAGGGGTGGAGGAAGAGAGAGTGAGCAGGGCAGTAGGACGCCGGCAACAGGGTGCGTGGACAAGGTGGGAGAGCACTCTCCAGCGTAGGATCACATGGTCGGACATCATGCAGGGAGATTTCTTTCGTGTCCGGTTCCTGGTGCAGGCGGTCTACGATGTCCTGCCAAGTCCAGCAAACCTCCACGTCTGGGGAAAGAGCGAGACACCATCCTGCCCACTTTGTTCAGGAAGAGGCTCTCTAGAACATCTACTAAGCAGCTGTCCTAAGGCATTGGCAGATGGACGCTACCGGTGGCGCCATGACAAGGTGCTCAAGGCAGTTGTTGAAAGCTTGACTGCAGCCATCAAGACAAGCAAACACATCCACGGCCCTAAGAAGTCAGTTACCTTCATTAAAGCAGGAGAGCAATCCCAGGCAAAGGCAGTAACAACAGGCCTCTTCCACACAGCCTCTGACTGGCAGCTGCAGGCTGACTTGGGAAACCAACTAAAGTTCCCGCAGCAAATTATAACTACACAACTCCGGCCAGACATGATCATTACATCTGAGGCCTCAAAACAGCTGATCATGCTGGAACTGACAGTGCCCTGGGAAAACGTATTGAGGAAGCTAGGGAGAGGAAGTGGCAAGTACCAGGAGCTGGTACAGGAGTGCAGGGGCAGAGGCTGGAGGGTACTCTATGAGCCCATAGAGATAGGTTGCAGAGGATTTGCAGGACACTCACTCTGTAGAGTCCTCACACGGTTGGGCATAACAGGAGCGCCAAGAAGAGGGCCATTAAATCCGCAAGTGAAGCCGCAGAGAAAGCCTCAAGGTGGCTTTGGATGAAGAGGGCTGATCCGTGGATTGCTACTGGGACACAGGTTGGGGAGTGATCAACCCTGGCTGGGTCACCTGAGCGAGGGTGTATGATGTTGCGAGACCCGAAACGCCTGATGACCTCAGGATACAACACTGATGATGTGTCCCAGTGCATCCAGGTGATGTTTCTTACACTGCCACATTTATTTAACTGTGGAGAGAAAAATTACTTTTATCAAGTAAATATTATGTTATTATAGTCATGTCATTTCTGTCATTATGGGCCTCTACACTACTTACAATTCAGAGCTCTTGCTATTCCTTTTCATACATCATTCAATTAACCTTTCTTAACCAAAGAAATCAAGTTACTGTGATGAGTTTTTATATTTAAGTCAATATCTTTTGCCACTTGGTTTATGAATTTATATTAATTTCTATAATATCATTTCAGGGTTGTCCATATACTGTAATTTTTCAAGTGTGCTTGAGTGCTGAAAAAACCTTGGCCACTTTGTAATTGTTTGTATAGTATTGAATAGTTCACATACACTTTGTATTTATTTTCTTGTTTCAGGAAAAGTATATGATTGTGACTATAAATCTTATTGTACTATGTATTGTACTTCAGTGCTCTGAAGATTATTGACTTAGGTGTAAGGTGGTATCTTTGCAGGTAGGGATGTGTGTTATTTGTAGCAGGAAACCTGAGTATTCTCAAATAAGCATGATCATTTTCTAATCTTTTATTGTTTTGTTTGTATGACAATACTTAAAGATATTACATTTTAAATGATTTGTTAACCTTTCTCGGCAATACAGGTCCTCATTTGTAGTTGGAGATGTCTAATTTGAAACTGGAAAATGCCCCATCTAAATAGTTTTGTATTACAAAATAAGAAATGTTTAATAATGCAGAATACATAAATGCAGATCAATGAGAAACACATAATAAATAAAGTGATCAGTGTCTTATAACACAGAACTGACATTATTTTCCAGAAGATTTTAATTAGTGTACTGGAATGGTTAAGAAGGACGTATCAAATAAAATAAAAGGATGCCATTTAGGTGGTGCTGGGACATTGTGTTTTTCTGCCAGTTGTACCTGCTGTTTAAGGTTTCTAGTTGCAATTTAGCTTGTTTTTTGAATTAGCATAGATTTTGCATTTTCTATTGCCTTTTGAACATTTTGCCCAGCATCCTTGTAATACTGACCCATACTTACTTGCCTTTGACCCTGCATCATTTTAACTAACATTAGGTAAATATGTTGTCTTTAACTGAATATCTATCTCACAACCTTTGCTGTATTTGTGACTCCTGTCATGACACCAGGGCTCAACAGATCATCTAAGTGCACTCTCATTGTGCAAGCCCTGTTTCTGATGAAGTGTGCTAAAGTATTGTAATGTACTCTGCCTTCAGGGTACATTCTCTACAAACTAGAGGCCAACTTGGAGCCAATACAGAGTGAATGTCATGTCATGAGGCTGCACAAGCATGACTGTAACTCCCCAAGGAAAGACATGGCACAGAATGACTCCTGAAGACCACATGTATTAAACAGCATACACATAGGATTTGTCCAACACCTGTCTTACATCTGATGATGGACAATGATGCAGACATTAACATAAACAAGACAGTATAACAATCCTTCCACAGAGTCCTTGGTGACTAACACTTTTTTTCTTTCTTAAAAACAGTAATATTTATTCTTTTTCATACCCAATCCCAATTTAGCTGCAACATTTAAATAGCATTCTGCTGCAGATTGGAAGCCAAGGAATCATAACCAGAATGTGTAAATTGTAACCCAAGGGTATGGCATCTGATGATTGGTTAAATATTTACTAGCTCGTCTTTATTACATAAAAAGACAGACTGCGCATAAGAAACAAAATTGAAATAATGAACCATGATGGTTTTTGTTTTCCAAACAACAATGCTTCTTGTCATAGACAACAGCTGGAAACAAAACTCTATACTGGACTTTATATTTCTTCAGCACTTATTATTATGATCACAGTATCTGGAAATCTGTTTGTGATCATTTCCATCTGTCATTTCAAACAGCTTCACACTCCAACAAACATGTTTGTAGTTTCATTAGCAGTTGCTGATTTTTTTATTGGAATGATTGTAATGCCTTTTCAGTTTTCTACTTTAATTGAACATTGCTGGTATTTTGGTAACTTGATGTGTTTTTTTCATTATGGAGTTTATCTGCTCTTAACCTCTGCTTCAGTTTGTAACCTGGTCTTCATTTCATTGGATCGCTATCTGGCTGTATGTAACCCTTTCTTTTATAATGCTAGAGTAACAGTATCTAGATCTTTATTTTGTGTGTTTCTAAGTTGGCTCTCATCCCTTTTGTACATTTTAGCTTATATATATAGTGAAGGAAATTATTTTAGGGAAGACTGTATAGGTGTTTGTGAATTTGATTATATTTCAGCATGGGGCTTAGCTGACTTATTATTTACATTTATTCTGCCTTTCTCAGTCATGACTTGTTTATATACAAGAATAATCATTGTAGCAAGTAGACACGCAAGAGCTATCAAATCTGTAAAACAAAAAGAAGACTTGTCAAAAAGCAGAAAAAACAAAATATCCAAGTCAGAGAGAAAAGCTGCTAAGACATTAGGAACAGTAGTGGCCACATTCATGTTATGCTGGTTACCTTCACTTTTGATGAGTGTTTTCTATGAATATGCACATATTACAAGTACTATTTTCTATGAAATATATCTTTCACTTGGCATGGTAGGTATAATAAATTCTGGTTTAAATCCTATTATTTATGCTTTGTTTTATCCTTGGTTTAGGAAAGCGCTTAAAATTATGTTAAGTTTGAAAATATTTAGTCCTGGAACTTCAATCATGAGTTTATTTCCAAATGACAAGCATTAAAAAAGAACACTGTAAACAGAAAAATATGTATACCAAAATGATGCAAATAATATATGTGTCTTATGTGATGACAAATTTCAAAACCACACCTAATTTCTTGCTTGCTAGAATCAGCTCGGGTACTACAGTATATGCAGAGCATGAGAATGTCGGCTGTTGAATTTATATGTCTTGCTGAGCAAACATCTAGAACTTTATTTGTTAAGCTACAATGTTTTGTTTTTTTTGTTTTGTTTTTTGTCCCTTTCAGAGTATTCATTAATTTTACTAAATGTATGCCTCATTTAAAAAAAAACATTTAAGGCATTTTGAAAGAAAAGATTAGGGGCCCTACAAGGAAATCTTTATTTATTTTAAGGTTGTGGATGAAGAAAAAATACAGAGAAGCCTCAGGGCAGATCGAGCAGCAGAGTATCTTGTGGCATTGTGTTTATGTGGCTGGAGACAAGAAATAAGTACATCCTCCAGCAGCTTGTAGAAAAGGGTTAATATATGGAGGTTACCGTGGATCAAAGATCTTTTGGGTTGGCTACTTCTCCAAATGAAAACACTGCCCCCCCCGCACTTTAATTCGTTCCTGTACAAAGAAAGGTTACATGGGCACCATAAGGACATATCAGTAGCACTTTAAAATAACTTTCATTAATAAAGCATTACTATGCATTATGTAATGTTGAACAGATCATAATTTCATGTTCATTCAAATAGTTATACGTGTTATTAAATGATAATTTATACATTAGGTAATGTACTTTTAAACATTTAAAAATTATTTAACAGATGGTTAATAAGGCATTTTTTACCATTTGTTAGCACATTGTCTAATGTCTAGCTGATTACGGACAAAGTTATCTATGATGATAGGAAGATAACACCACTCCAACAGCAAAATCTTTGTAGGTAGTGTTTGACATCTGTTTCTTGCGTGATTTAGTGAAATAATTACGTTAGTTTAGAACAGGCACGAATTATTAACTATTTTTGGAACTGAAACAGTTAGAGAGGTCTGTTATATGTTTCCTGGAGGCATAACTTGAATGATATAAAATCCGATAATTTTGTTAGTCTTATGTAAACAATCTAAAGATTATTTTATAAGAAAGTCTTAACACTACTACTTCTTTATGATGAAGGTGGGATATAATTTGTTTTAGAAGGTACTGTATTTACAAATCTGTTATTAAGGCAATAAACATAACATTTTGATTCAAACTGAGTTGTTCCTGCCATTAATTTCTATTACAAGGATAAAACTAAACTGTTCAACTAAATACTCCTTGCATCATGTTGTTTTCCTCATCAGGGTGCAGACCTGGTCGTGTTGAAGCCCAGTGCTTATTAATGTATCAATCACCCATTTACACACTTTTATAATGCATGAATAGATGCAACTTTAGATTAGGTACTGCAAAAACCTGCACAACTAATGAATAAATGGTTTATAAATGTGCAAACCTGTATAATGCATGAAGAATTTCAACTTTAGATTGGGTACTGCAAAAACATTTACAACTAATGAATAAATGATTTATAAAAAAAATGCAATGGACAAATTGTTAAAAACATCTACAATTCATGAATAACTGATATGAAGACATGGAAAAAGTGAAAGCTGGCAAAAATTCTTTCCGTGTTACAAGCAGGCCAGAACATTAAATAACCAGTTTTACAGACTGTACAACTCATGAATCACACACTTGCATATGATAAATAAAGCACATTTAACTAATATTTAAAGATATTTGGGCGTAATCAGTTAGACATTAGTGAATGCAGTGTTAGCATCAGTAATGTGCTAACAGACGGTAAAAAATGTCTCACTAGCCATCTGTTAAATCATTTTTAAATGTTTAAAGGTACATTACCTAATGTATGATTTACCATTTAATAACATTTATAGCTATATGAATGAACATGAACTCATGATTTGTTCAACATTACATAATGCTTGTTAATACTTTATTAATGAAAGTTATTATAAAGTGCTACCATATGTGTCCATCCATCCATTATCCAACCTGCTACAACAGTCAGGTTACACAGAGAAAGTGAGACAGAAGCAGATTGAGAGAGAAGGCTCGCAGATAAACGTATATGGCAATCACAGTTGACTGCCTCACAAACACCCGAACAACGTGTTAAACAGAATCGAATTCAATGGATGCAGTATTCACAGGCTACCACGTCACACAGGCATCAAGGTCTCTATATGGAGGGATTCAATTATAACATTGAAAAAGATTATTGCCTACATCCAAAAGTTACAATAGGAGAAAGGGGCATCATGTGTGAGTACTGCCAAGCACAGAGGGTTAAATTTGAATCACGTGGTATGTGTTTTTCAGACGGCAAGGTGAAATTAACACTTTTAAGCCGTCCACCTGAACCGTTGTTGTCTCTTATTTCTGGCGCAAATCCACATTCAACTCATTTTATACAGAACATTAAGAAATACAATTCCTGTTTGCAGATGACATCGTCTGTCACCACGGCTGCTACCGAGGAGTCTGGCTTTATGCCGACATTTAAAATGCGGGGGCAAATCTATCATAGAATTAAGTCATTAATGCATTACCTCATGAGTGCCACAAATTTTCCCTTCCTTTCAGTTAAAAGCCCCATCCCCAGAATAATTAATTATTGAGCGAGTGACTGCATGAGCTCCGCTGTCTCTTTGTGGTAATAAGATAAGCCACAGGATCGGAGACAAGTGTGAATGTGAATGAGCACTGGAACCCAAGAAGTCAGTAACAAGAGTAGATGAGTAATTAAGCACATAACAAGTGTGAGTGGGGTTTTGTACTCGAGCATACAAACACATTGAGAGATTTTCAATCAAGACATTGTTTCTATTAGGCGGTATAGCAATTAGAGTAATGTAAAAGCTAATGTAGTCCAAATAAGATAAGTATGAATTGTAAAAGTTAAACAAATATATATATAATAAAAATAGCAATTGAAAAATTTTAGTAAAGTGGAAAAAACAGATATTATATCCGGAGTGCATTTGGAGGGGACAGATGTGGAATGATTGCTCACATTCAGTATGTGAATACACTGCAAAAATGCATCCGTAAAAAAACAAAGGAAAAAAGATTTAAAAAAAAGGTTAAATGTGTGTTGTTTTACTTGTATTCAGGAAAAATCTGCCAAAGGATTAAAAAAGTTCACTTGATAAGATTTTTGAAATATTTGATATTGAGGGGAAAAGTGTTTCTATAGTGATAGGCACTGGAGCTTCATATACATGCGTCAAAAAGAGGGACGCAATGCACCTTCCCATAGCATAGTAAGTAAAGTGGAATTCAACAAGTGATGATTAATAAATCAGAGAATCAAAAGCATCTAAGAATTTTATATTCATCCATTATGGAAGGAGTGTCTAATGTAGCAGAACTGCCAGCCTCCAGACAGTTAGACAACTATAAAACAAAATAAGAGCTGCTGAAATTTGAGATGGAGAAAGGAATTTACAGCACAATAACAGGCTTATTGTAAGCAGGAGTGCTAAAAGAAACACAGATCATTTGTCACATGCCTTTGCACCCTTTTCTGAAAGCTGACAGATCAAAGTGGAGGTTAGTGATTGACCCAACAGCAGTAAATGAAATAGTGCAAGATTGGCCAGCAGACATCCCTAACCCCCATATATCGCTCACAGAGAAAGCAAAATATTTTTCTGTCAGAAAAGGAGTGGAAAGTAGCAATGCAGAGAATTCACTCAAGCTCCATATGCGCAAAGCATACAATTATACAACTCTATACAATTATATATCGAGCACATCTGTCTCGACTAAAACTCTCCAAAATGTTTCCAGGACATGATCCAACCTGCGAACGTTGCAACCAAGTCCCAGCCTCAACAGGTCACATGTTCTGGGCCTGCACCAAATTAACATCATTCTGGACAAAAATTTTTAATTACCTGTCAGACAGCCTTGGACTCACAATCCCTCCGAAGCCATTAACAGCTGTGTTTGGGGTTCTTCCAGAGGGGTTTAAAGTGGAGAAAGACAAACAAACTGTGATTGCATTCACTACACTGTTGGCACGCAGACTCATTCTGATAAACTGGAAGAACCCAAACTCTCCTCTTTTAAGTCAGTGGGAAACCGATGTGTTATATTATTTGAAATTGGAAAAAATCAAATACTCAGTTAGAGGATCTGTACAGACCTTTTTCAAAACATGGCAGGATCTAATCAGTAATATTTTAAAATAAGTTCATAAAGCACAGAGAATTTTTTTTAAATTAAGTATGTTTACAAGCCTTAAATTTAACGTTATTTGGCTTGCTCTCTCTCTCAGGGGTGGGGATCGATCTGTTCTTAACTCAGTTTTTCTTTTTGTAAAACCTTGATTGCTTTGTATGGATTGTAATAAAATTAATAAAAAAATATATATATATATTTTTTTTTCTGTCATTGACCTATGTGTAGTTTTTTCTCAGCATTCCATTAGCTGGAGCAAGTCATCCACTGTTTGCCTTTACATAAAGAAAGGCTTTCACCACATTCACCACACATCTTAACCAAGTTCTTAAAACTGAGCTGGAAGATTTAATTTTACACAGTACGTTAATCCAGTATGTGGATGGTCTATTGCTCTGCTCATTAACACTAAACCAATGCCATGCAGATTTTATTAAAGTGCTTGAGAAACTGGCAAATGGGCATCACAAGGTCTTGAAAGCAAAACTACAATATTTTTGAGCCTGATGCCCAAAGGAAGAAGAAACTTGTCCCGAGATCTCTTTTATTTCTGTTCTACTTCTCCTAGACGCAAATAAGACATTAATGATACAAAAAATAGACAAATGGTTTTGGCGCCTGTCTCTCATTTATTTCTTCTGAGCATCCGTTTTTTTTCTTCTCAGTTAAGACCCCCATGAAACTATGTTAGGATATAGCAGGTTGGAGAAGGACTGACTGATTCCATGTGATTTATAAAAGAGATCTTTTTACAATCTGAAAATATGCTCAGTTTCAGCTTCAAGTGTACTGTACATCTCATTTGTGGTCATGTCTGAGATCTCCACTGAAGCACTAGTTGTACTTATAATATACTCATAAAGCACTAGTTGTACTTATAATATACTCATAAACACTAGAGTTTAGTTTGACCTATTTTATACTATAACAGTAAATGATAAGAATTTTTAGCTGTTAAAGATTATTCACAAAAGTTCACCAGTGTAATGAATTAGGTGTATTCCTACATTTTTTATCTTTGCTATGACATTTTTGCAAACATAACGCCTTCTATGCAAAGAGCTGCACACAGTTTCTCCCTTTCTAACCCCATCATAAAATATCACACTGATCATTGTGAATTGTTTTGAGTTAACATTTATTAAAAGCATGTTATCAGTTCTATTTAACAGTCCTTGTAGAAATTTAAAGTTTAGATTTTCTCATAGTTTTCAGGTATTTTTTCCTATTTTTGGATACCACTCTGTTATGCCATTATTCATGTTCCTCTCTATCAGGTGAATAATGAGCAGATAAATGATCACATTTTTTCAGGCCAACTGTGCTGTTTCCCCTAACCCTACTTCCAACTTTCCAAACATAAGTACATAGTAACACCTCAAAAAAAAATCTTATTTTTAGAAAAAACAATTAACAGTTTAGAATACATAAATAAACATGTATGTAAGTACACACACACCTTACACACAGCTTGCTACGTAGCCTGCACTGTAAAGTTGTTCTTGTTTCTTTTTTCTACTTTTTATGCCCTTCACCATAACATCAAATATTGTGGAGAAAACAGTGAGTAAATTTTACAATGTCCCTTTTTTCCTTTCCAATGCAACTCTTCTTTCTACCTTCCACTCAATAAAATACATCTTTGCACATTTCTGTGCCTAGTTCAATCCTGCTCCAGCATGTTGGGGAAATGAGCAACAAATACAATACCAGGCATTCCAGACAGCTACACAAATACTACTTTGGCCAAAATGGATTTAAGAGGAACAATTATATTTCTTAGAGGCATCTTCAGTAACATTGAAATGTGAAAACAACTACCACCTGCTACCGGGTCTGGCAAAAGGGACATCTCTGTGTCTGTGAATTCATTTATGAATGCTAATTTGAGCTCATTTTGAAACTCTGAGAGTTTGTAGCTACATTAAGAGTCAATTTCACCATACTTAATTTGGTTTCCTCTACTATAGACAACAGTAAAATCATTCCTTTTTTTACTTTAACATACTGCTTTGATGTATAGATAGTCTTACATGTTTCAGCGCTGAAGAATACTTGCATACTGCTTCTCTGTAGTTTATGTCCAATAAATTCCTCTAAGATAGTGTGGCCAGCCAGGATGCCTGGAAGGACCGGGAGAGGGACAATACCTCCCCTGGGCCATGAGAGGGCAGCCTCCCTGGTCTGCATCAGCGCCACGGGATCAGAGCTTAGAAGCTCAACCCTGTTGGGGCCTGTGGCTACCACTAGGGGGCGCCCGGATGATTACAGAGCCCTGGACTGCAGCACTCCTACAGTGGACACGGCGGTAAGAGCTGATTGCACGGTGGGGGCAGATGTAGCAGATACGCATGCAGGACGCCAGCTGGTGAGTACCTATTATCAGAGCACCCGCCCCAAGAGCCGATGACAGCCTCACGCAGTTCTACAGGGACGCAGACGGCAAAGAGCGTCCTTTTCTCCCATAGGGAGACCCAAACCATCAGGGTGCTCCAGAAGAAGAGGAGGACCCAGAAGAGGAAGACCGGGTCACCCAACAATGGGAAACGTGAGCCTGTGTGCTCATGTCCGTTGAAGTGCCTCTCTCTGAAGGGGCAGAGGAAAGCTCCAAACTTGGCTGAGGAGACGATGGGGCAGGCGTATCCATCCTGCTTTCATGTCCCTCTTGGTACGTTCAGTGAAACCTTGTTAATTTATTATGTAATAAAAAGGCCAAACAGAGAACCTTGAAGACTTAAAGACTGGTATTCCATCTGTATTCCAAGTAAAAGAGATGTTTTTAACCAGCAACATCTCTCATATACACTTCATCATCATATATGTTCTCAATATTACCAATCTGCTGTTTTTCAGTTTTTGAAATCTAACGTTCAGTTTTTTTAAAGCCTTTTTAAGCAAACAATGATTTTAATTGTGTCTCAAGAGTAACTTCAATAAAATATGAAGCTGATCCCTCCTCTGTTGGTGTAGATTCACAAGACTGACACTTGCTATCATCTTCTTATACAGTTATCAAACAACGGCTGCAATATTTGTGCATAGTTATTAGGGCTTCTATTAAGATGTGAAAAAACTGCTTAAATTTACGTAAACTTTTTAGACATTCTCTTTGTGATTCTGCTGGACAATGTAGTGTAACAAGATTTAGGAAATCATTAAAAGTAAGGACTCTTTCTGAAATTTTGTGTCGACTGGCATATGTTATGATAAGAAAAAGACTCTCCAACTGAAATTGGTGCATTGGGATAGAGTGGACAGTCTCCATAATTATTCACTTCTTCAGAAATGCTCTCACCTTCTAAGCCCTCCTCTAGAACGCTATCACAATACAGACCATCATCAAACTCCCAATCCTCAACAAAATCAGAAAATCTGTTGTTATAAATAGTACCCGTTGTATCAAACATCTCAGAATCTCATTCTAATCTAAGAAATGACTGAGCAATGTCCCCTGCATAGTCTTGTGTTGTGGAAGCTTGTTGATCAATGTCGGGCAGCTCTATTGATAAGAGGACCTTTGACACAGGCATCTTCTTTTTTCTGAGATGGGATGGATACCTCACTTTGTTCTAGCACAGGGGTGGGCAATGTCGGTCCTGGAGAGTTTCTTAATGAGAAGTTATTTATTGCTGATGAAGCACTTATTGCTTAGGTGACATTTTGATGCTTCATTTTAGTGGTCTCACTTGCTAAAGTTTCCCACCCTTAATTACTTATTTCAATCTTAAACAGCTGCATTCACTTTTTTAATGGCTACTTATTAGCAAATGTAAATGACAAAGCAGTTCACCATCTAGCTTGTTTCGATTTACATCTCTGTGTGTTCATCATGCACTGCTTGATTTATTAAAACACATAATTAAAAATGTGACAGACTGAAAAATAACCGTTTTAGGCTTCAAATCATTTTGATGATATCCTTGGAAAAGAAAAAAAATCTATGATTTAAAAACCTTACATTGCAGACTAACAAGCCATAAAATTAAATAGGGTCTGAAATTGGAAAAGATTGGTTTATAATTAAGCAATTGGGTTGGAATAAAAACCTATACCCACTGTGGCTCTCCAGGACCGACATTGCTCACCCCTGTTCTAGCACACTCTGGTGAATTGGTGAGTTCAGATGGTGAGAGGTTGATGCTTTATCCTGGCCACTGATGCTGCTGCACATGCATGACAAGGTTTGGTCTAGAATACAAGACAGAGAATAAATAAATAAAATGTGTCTGTGTGTGTGTGTGTGTGTGTGAGAAAGAGAGAGAGAGAGATAGAGAGAAATATGCTGTAATTTTTACCTGAACACTTTGTCTTAGGTATATCCTGCTGTAAAAAACATGAAAAGACATAAGAATGAGCAAATTCTAAGTTTAATTAATATTATTTATTTTTGTTTAAGCCATTTTGATAATTAAGGTACACAGACTGACTCACTAAATTTGCAACACAAGATTGTCTTTTGTGCCTTTTATAAGATTTGCTGTTTTGTATCTTTCTTCTCCAGCGAGGCACATGTCTTTGTGCCATTTTTAACTGCGACCTAAAAAATCCACAACATAGGTCAGCATAATAAAATAAAATTATAAAAAAAAGAAAAACTCATTTTTATTTGCACAACTTTAAGTGCATACAGTCCTGTAAATTGCTACTTGTACCTTAAAAATAACAGATCCAATCACATTTTTTTTAAAATTCTTAACTCTTACAAAAAGAATCACAGTAGTGGTAATAAAAAGGTGAGAAAAAAAGATGGTAAAACAAAAATAAAGTTATAATAACATTACCTGGTGTCACAGATACAACTTTGGATAAATGTAATTAGCACAGATTCAATTAGGACTACCATTAAAAAATACAAATTAATGAAAACAGTTGTGCAGTGGTCAGACCTTTACTAAGGCAAATTGATTTCAAAAATTCAACTTATTGTATATAAACTTATTTTTTGCAATTTTGTAGTGGCAATTGTCACAGACATACAGATTTCTATCATTCATCAGACTTTCAGGGAATGGGAATGCAATGGATGAACCTACACGACTGTTACAATAACCTGACTTTTTATGCATTGAAAGGACCACAATTATCTGTATGGAAATAATCAGTACAGGTAACAGTCCAAATTTCACAATTGATGATAATAATTGATGATAAGTCAAATATATATGATCTTTTGTATTTTTAACACCTTACTCATCCATCCATCCATTTTCCAACCCGCTGAATCCGAACACAGGGTCACGGGGGTCTGCTGGAGCCAATCTCAGCCAACACAGGGCACAAGGCAGGAACCTATCCTGGGCAGGGTGCCAACCCACCGCAGACACCTTACTAAGTAGGAAAAAAAAGGTACCGACTAGTATAAAAATAATAAACAGATGCATTTAATTACTGAGGTGTGCAACTGAATCTATTTAATATGTTACTCTTCATTATTATATATTATAGATCAAATTGCTGTCATGACATATATCCAAAATGTCAATGCATGGGCTTTCCTTCTAATCATATATTCTGTCGGTTTGAAAGCTCTATATATACGTTTATTGATTTTCCACTTCTAATGAATTTTTATATAATGGAACACATGTCCCTTTTAACCCCATTTTTACTATAGTTTTTCCTTTTGCTGCTTAAAAATGCAATTAATATGCTATATTCGTGTCATTTTCAGTAGAGAAGATAGCTTTTAAAACTTCTGTAATGCAAATATATTTATTTAAACAACAGTATAATTATTTGCTAATAAATCACCATCACTGACAAAATAATGATGAAGATGAATAACAAAATTTAAATGTCATATATTACTAAATCAAAAAGCATTATTAATGTAAATAAAAATTTAGAAACATTAGATACTCTGAAAAAATAGTTAGAACTTTTGTCCAAGATTGTGCTTCTAATCGAATGGGAGTTTCATGAATTGAGATGATGCTTAGTTGCCTTGGTTACCAAGTGTGGTTTGCATTAGTCCTCTAGGCTCAGATAACTGCAGTGTGTTAGCTTAAGAGAAGCATAATCACTAAACGCGATTCGTGAAATACCCATCTAATTAAATGACACAAAAATAACAAATGTACATTTATTGGTGATCAAACAGCATGATGGAAAAGGTGATAGTAGTAGTACAGGAAGTCAAAAAATCTGTGTGCCAAAATATTCAACACGGAATGATGGAACTTTAAGCAAGCTGTGATTGGACAACCTTTCTCATGCCCAGCGACCGGAAGCTGTGATTGGATGAGTTCTGTTATTTCCCCATACAGTACATTAAGAGGCCCTAAAGTGACGAGAGAGAAAGTCACGCTTCATGTTCCGGTAAAAAAAAAAGAAGTTTACTGTATAGTCTTTAAAAAAAACGTATTTTTAAAATCTGTTTTTGTATAGCTCAACATTGTTTGTTTTGTCAGTTAAATTAATTCATGTTTGATTGGAAAACTTTATCGATATCGTTAAGAACAAATGTAGACCTACGTTTGTTAAACAGCTAAAGCTAAATTACTTAAATACCATTGGACAAACAATTAGCAATACCTTTTTATCTTGCTATATGTGTGTCTTTCTACTTTTGTTATCTGTTATATTGCCATTCAATATGTCTGAAAGGGATTTGCGAAAAAGGCCAAGAAATGCCCCATTAAAAATGAGGGATACGGTTCCGTTAATATCTCCTCAGCCACAAAGTTCAGGTGAATAAATCTGTCATTTATCTTATGTTTACATCTCAGTTACCAAAATGTTTTATCAAATATCTTGGCTAATCAGTGCATTTGTTTAATATCTATTTCAATTTGGTCTTAATGCTGCTAATTTTCAAAATCATAAGTTGCTCATTTTAAGCTGCTGTTTTGAGCACTAGCTATCTTTTCTTGCTCTGTGATAGATCTTCGCAGAAATCATATACTTTTTTTATTTCAATATTTGGATAGCACTGTCATCTACAGGTGATTTAAGTACTGTCATTGCACTGTATTTTTGTTTTAATATTTATTTTAATTTATGTGTTACTGTACTGAGCTGTGTGACTTTTGTCTGTGAGGGGCACTTTATAAATACATTTTTACTTTTACTTACTGTATATTCAGCCCAATTAGTAACAAACCTCTCAAATTATATATTTGGCTTTTACAAAGCCAAATTTATTATTCCCTAAACTAAAAGTGCTGTGTAATTGTTAGCTAAATAATTTTCTCTTCATTGTTGACAGATTACTGTGTATTTGTCAGTTTGAATTCCAAATAAATGAGGTTTAGGTTGAATCTAATTTTTTAAAAAATGATTTATTGATGTATATTGGAATATTTTGAAATAGAAAAAGTAGCTTAGAAAGGATATTCATCTTAACAATGTGTAACAGATAAGGGGGGCTACCGCTCCCTTGAACCCTTGTCCAAGACACCAGACACCAGATAAAAGTCCAAAAGTGGACTATATTTATTGTGCACAGTGCACATAGCACCCTCCTCTCCACAATACTCATACAATAAACCAATAATTACAATAATAAACCAATCCTCCACTCCCAGACGCCTTGGCACCCTTCCACCCAGCTCAGCTCACCGTCTGGGTGCTCCCACAATCCTTTTATCCTCCCTGACCAGAAGTGTTCCAATCCCCAGTCCATGTGATTCCTATCACTTCCGGGTCAGATCAAAAGTCCTTTTCTTCACCCCAGAAGCACGTCATTCCCCTTGTCCATGTGACTCGGATGTACTTCCGGGGCGTAAGGAAAATAAACGTTGTTCCTCCCTGCAGCGTCTCCTAGCGGCCCCCATGCTATCCAGTAGGGTCTCCTAGTGGCCCCCATGGTATCCAGCAAGGCTGTGTATAAAGACTCCAATGTCTATGATGCCCTGTCTTCGGGGCACCTCCATACTACAGGGAGGGCTCCATCTGGCGGTGTGGGGGTATTGGCTGGGATGAACGGCCGGCCATACATCACAAATGTTAATTCTTCCAGCTAAAGTGAGATGAAGGGTAGACCATCTATGCAAGTCTTGCCTAATTTTTTCCATAAACATGGCAAAATTTTGTTGATAAAGATCTTTATGTTTACTTGTGATGTTTACCCCTAGATATTTAAACTGATCTGCAATTAAAAAAGGGATGGTGTACAATCTAATATTGTGTGCTTGAGAATTTACTGGAAAAAGCACACTTTTGTTCAAATTAATTCTGAGACCAGAAATCATTTGAAATGTGCTAGTGCTGTTAGGACTGCAGGCACAGTATTTTGTGGATCTGATATATACAGTACCATATCATCTGCATATAGAGAAATTTTCTGTTCAAGTCCTTTTCTGAATATCCCTTTTATCTCATAAGCATTTCGACAGTGAGCTGCCACTGGCTGAATGGCTATTGCAAAAAGCAGTAGTGACAAGGGGCATCCTTGTTTAGTACCACATTCTAGTTTAAAGTAGTCTGAATTAATGTTGTTAATACAAACTAAAGCTTCTGGACTGATATACAGTAATCCCTCCTCGATCACGGGGGTTGCGTTCCAGAACCCCCCGCGATAGATGAAAATCCGCAAAGTAGAAACCATATGTTTATATGGTTATTTTTATATATTTTAAGCCCTTATAAACTCTCCCACACTGTTAACACTATTAGAGCCCTCTAGACATGAAATAACACCCTTTAGTCAAAAGTTTAAACTGTGCTCCATGACAAGACAGAGATGACAGTTCTTTCTCACAATTAAAAGAATGCAAACATATCTTCTCTTCAAAGGAGTGCGCGCATCAGGAGCAGAGAATTTCAGAGAGAGAGAGAGACATAGAAAAGCAAACAATCAAGCACCACGCAGGAAGCATATCTTATATCATTGAGGAGTTTTAGTTAATATGTAATACATGCTCTGATTGGGTAGGTTCTAAGCCATCCGCCAATAGCGTCCCTTGTATGAAATCAACTGGGCAAACAAACTGAGGAAGTATGTACCATAAATTAAAAGACCCATTGTCCGCAGAAATCCGCAAACCAGCGAAAAATCCGTGATATATATTTAGATATACTTACATTTAAAATCCGCGATAGAGTTAATCCGCGAAAGTCGAAGCGCGATATAGCGAGGGATTACTGTACAGTAGTTTGATCCATGCACAAATGTTCGGGCAAAACTCAAATTTCTCCAATGTAGTGAAAAGGTAGTTCCATTCAACCATATCAAATGTTTTTTCTGCATCCAACGATAATAATATCTCCAGGGTGTTAGACTTTGTGGGTGAATATATTACATTAAACAGGCGTCAAAGATTGGAAGCTAAGTATCTGCTTTTAATGAATCCAGTTTGGTCTTGTGATATTAAAGAAGAAAGCACTTTCTCAATCCTTCGATCTAGGACTTTGGAGAGTATCTTAACATTATTCATAAGTGAAATTGGCCTCTATGATGCACATTGTATTATGTCCTTATTTTGCTTAGGAAAGACGGTAATTAATGCTTGGCGAAAAATTTGAGGTAGAATTTTATTGTCTCTACCTTCTGTAAATGTTGCTAATAAAAGGGGAGCTAGCTTAATGGAGACTTTTTTTATAAAATACGACAGGGTAGCCATCAGGGCCTGCTGCTTTCCCACTCTGAAGTGAGTTTATAGCGTCAGAGGTTTATCCAATTCCTCTGCACTGAAAGTACTTATTTGTGGTATCTGTAATGCATCCAGAAATGCATCAGATTGTGTCTTGTCTTCTTTAAACTCAGTAGAATAAAAAGACTTATAGTAGTCTCTAAATGTGTGCATTATATTTTCATTGTCAATTATTTTGTCTCTGTCTGTGTTACTAATTGTTGGGATTGCATTGCAAACTTCCAGCGTGTAAGATCTTATTAGCTTTCTCTCTATGTTCATAGTAATTATGTCTTGATTTAAAAATTAGTTGTGCTATTTCTTTAGTTGTTATGAGGTTGAGTTCTGAAAGCAGGACCTGTCTTTTCCTATGAAGTGCCTCATTTGGACACCTGGCATGTTCCTGATCTATTCTAGTAATTTCACCTACTAGATTAGCTCTAATACCTTCTTAGTTTCCAATTTATTTCTGTGGGAAAGATATGAGATAATCTGTCCTCTTAAGAAAGTCTTCAGGGTTTCCCAGAGTATTCCTGCAAAAACATCTAAAGATGTATTTGTCCCTAAAAAAATCGATTTGCTTGTATATAAATTCTGTATAGTTCTTGTCTGATAATAAAAGTGGGTTAAGACGCCAGATGCGTGATGATTATGTGGGGCGTAATGATTTTAGCTCCATGATCAAAGTAGCGTGGTCAGAGATAACAATAGTTTACTTACAAGATTTAATCATAGGCAAGAAATTCTTATCTACAAACAAATAATCAATTCTTGAGTAGTAGTGGTGCACTGGTGATTAGAAGGAATATGCTCTTGAGTTTGGGTTTAGAAATCTCCAGGGGTCTGATAAGTTGTGATCAGTTACAAACTGAGTAATTGTCTTTGCAGTGTTAGATGTAATTGTCCCTGTGGCAGGAGACCTATCTAGGTCTGGATTTAAAACACAATTAAAGTCCCCAGCCATTATAATTTTATGAGTGTTCTCATTGGGAATGGTAATAATAGTACAAATCATCAATGTCTAATGACTTGTGAAAGAATGCACTTCCAAACAAACATAATTGTGCCAAGCCAAGAGATTCATAAACAGCAAGTTGGCAAATATTGTTTTTTTAATTTATGCTATGCTCTGGAAATAAAGTGAAAGAAGTTGTAAAAGAAAAGGACTTGACTGGTGAGGTGCTGCAGGACAAAGCTGTTGATAGGTTGATCAAGCACATTGATGCCACATAAAAGTTGGAGATGTTGAAGAGGAAGAAAAAGTTATGTTTTAGAAACCAGTAAGCCAAATAGCTATTTTTTGGTAGAATGTTAGTTCAGGTTTTTGTGTGGGACCGGGGTTAATGGAAATAAGATTTTTTTTTAATTTAACTTTGAAAATGGACCAGCAATATCCATCCATTCATCATTCAACCCTGTAAATGTACAGTGCATCCGGAAAGTATTCACAGCGCATCACTGTTTCCACATTTTGTTATGTTACAGCCTTATTCCAAAATGGATTAAATTATTTTTTTTCCTCAGAATTCTACACACAACACCCCATAATGACAACGTCAAAAATGTTTACTTGAGATTTTTGAAAATTTATTAAAAATAAAAAAATTGAGAAAGCACAAGTACATACAGTGGTGTGAAAAACTATCTGCCCCCTTCCTGATTTCTTATTCTTTTGCATGTTTGTCACACAAAATGTTTCTGATCATCAAACACATTTAACCATTAGTCAAATATAACACAAGTAAACACAAAATGCAGTTTTTAAATGATGGTTTTTATTATTTAGGGAGAAAAAAATCCAAACCTACATGGCCCTGTGTGAAAAAGTAATTGCCCAAAATTCACAGCCTTTGCCATGAAGCTCAAAATTGAGCTGATGTGCATCCTGTTTCCCCTGATCATATTTGAGATGTTTCTGCAGCTTAATTGGAGTCCACCTGTGGTAAATTCAGTTGATTGGATATGATTCGGAAAGGCACACACCTGTCTATATAAGGTCCCACAGTTGACAGTTTATGTCAGAGTACAAACCAAGCATGAAGTCAAAGGAATTGTCTGTAGAACTCCGAGACAGGTGGAAATTTGGGGAAGGTTACAGAAAATTTCTGCTGCTTTGAAGGTCCCAATGAGCACAGTGGCCTCCATCATCCGTAAGTGGAAGAAGTTTGAAACCACCAGGACTCTTCCTAGAGCTGGCCGGCCATCTAAACTGAGCGATCGGGGGAGAAGGGCCTTAGTCAGGGAGGTGACCAAGAACCCGATGGTCACTCTGTCAGAGCTCCAGAGGTCCTCTGTGGAGAGAGGAGAACCTTCCAGAAGGACAAGCATCTCTGCAGCAATCCACCAATCAGGAAGCCACTCCTTAGTAAAAGGCACATAGCAGCCCGCCTGGAGTTTGCCAAAAGGCACCTGAAGGACTCTCAGACCATGAGAAACAAAATTCTCTGGTCTGATGAGACAAAGATTGAACTCTTTGGTGTGAATGCCAGGCATCACGTTTGAAGGAAACCAGGCACTGCTCATCACCAGGCCAATACCATCCCTACAGTGAAGCATGGTGGTGGCAGCATCATGCTGTGGGGATGTTTTTCAGCGGCAGGAACTGGGAAACTAGTCAGGATAAAGGGAAAGATGACTGCAGCAATGTACAGGGGCATCCTAGATGAAAACCTGCGCCAGAGTGCTCTTGACCTCAGACTGGGACGACGGTTTATCTTTCAGAAGGACAACGACCCTAACCACACAGCCAAGATATCAAAGGAGTGGCTTCAGGACACCTCTGTGAATGTCCTTGAGTGGCTCTGCCAGAGCCCAGACTTGAATCCGATTGAACATATCTGGAGAGATCTTAAAATGGCTGTGCACCAACGCTTCCCATCCAACCTGATGGAGCTTGAGAGGTGCTACAAAGAGGAATGGGCGAAACTGGCCAAGGATAGGTGTGCCAAGCTTGTGGCATCATAATCAAAAAGACTTGAGGCTGTAATTGCTGCCAAAGGTGCATCAACAAAGTATTGAGCAAAGGCTGTGAATACTTATGTACATGTGATTTCTCAGTTTTTTTATTTTTAATAAATTTGCAAAAACATCAAGTAAACTTTTTTTCACGTTGTCATTATGGGGTGTTGTGTGTAGAATTCTGAGGAAAAAAATGAATTTAACCCATTTTGAAATAAGGCTGTAACATAAAATGTGGAAAAAGTGATGCGCTGTGAATAATTTCCGGATGCACTGTATTGTGTCAGAGAGGACCCATGGTGATCTGGGAAGCTCTGGGAGGAGCAGTGATGCTTCAGGGTAGGGATGCACCTGCTAAACAACAGATTGGAGCAGGTGATGGCAGTGGAAATTAGTTGCAGAGCCCATGGTGTTCCCATAGACACAGATAGATTGTGATGAGGACACAAGCTGAAAAGGGTTCTAGGTCTAGGAAGGACATACTGAGGGGCATGGTTTTTGATGAGAAGATCTTGACTGTGATTTTATTCTTGATTTTAACCATTTATGGAATTTATTTACTGATAGATTTTATTCCAATCATGCGAGGCAACAAGTGCACTCTCGGGAACTCTGTGAGTGAACTTGCTGGGCACTCTCCAGAATGAGCTCTACCCTCTGAAATCTCTCTTTGAAACTACCAAGCTTTTGAGCCACTTCCTTTTTGGGGAGCTAAAAACTGGCAATTTCTTTCATTTATGGACCTGAGACCACCTCAGCCAAAAGACTGACAAATAGCCATTTCTTCAAGGTAAGAACTTCGGCACCTAAACTCTTGTGTCAGAATGAGTATTTCTTTTCCCTATGAAGTTGCAGAGGGCACCACGGACAAAGGATCACAAAACAATGAGAAATAGTGTACTCCAACACAAGAAGAATCCTCCACTTGTACCCGGAGCACCAACAAAAAGCAATATCCACACAACATCAGACATCAGCTTTAAAGACTTTGTACTATAAAACTATTTATCTGTGCCAAGGTAAACTAGAACAGTAAATCGGAAGTGTAGCTATATTTGTCTAGTTTTCATAAATTCTGTAGCTTCTGCTGTCTAATGGGGTTCAGCCAATGAGTGTATCTCTTTAACATATATTCAAATAATTCCACAGTTCAAATGTCTTTGTCTTACATTTTTTTGTAAAATTCAAAGCAAAAAATAAACAGAAAAATTTAGAATTCAGCCTATATTCATCATTCTTCCAATACGACTCGGAGTCCTGCCACGTGCAAAAGTTCGCTGATGACACTGCTATTGTGGGCTGCATCAGGAGTGGGCACGAGGAGGAGTACAGGAAGCTAATCGAAGACTTTGTTAAATGGTGTGACTCAAACCACTTACACCTGAACACCAGCAAGACCAAGGAACTGGTGGTGGATTTTAGGAGGCCCAGGCACCTCATGGACCCCATGATCATTAGAGGAGACTGTGTGCAGAGGGTGCAGACATATAAATACCTGGGAGTGCAGCTGGATGACAAATTGGACTGGTCTGCCAATTCTGTGTAAGAAAGGTCAGAGCCGTCTATACTTCCTTTAACATCTGCAATAAAATGCTGCAGATGTTCTACCAGACGGTTGTGGCGAGTGTCCTCTTCTACACGGTCTACAGCGCGTAGTGGTGGGGAGGCAGCATAAAGAAGAAGGACGTCTCACGCCTGGACAAACTTGTTAAGAAGGCAGGCTCTATTGTTGGAATAAAGTTGGACAATTTAACATCTGTAGCAGAGCGACGGGCATTAAGCAAACTCTTGTCAGTCATGAAGAATTCACTGCATCCACTGAACAGTGTCATCTCCAGGCAGAGGAGTAGCTTCAGTGACAGACTGAGGAGATCGTTCCTCCCCCACACTATGTGAATCTTCAATTCCACCCGGGGGAATAAATGCTAACATTATTCAAAGTTATTGTCTATTTTTACATGAATTTTTATTACTCTTTAATTTAATATTGTTTTTTGTATCAGTATGCTGCTGCTGGATTATGTGAGTTTCCCTTTGGGATATCTAGGGATATCTGGGAAGTATCTATCTATCTATCTATCTATCTATCTATCTATCTATCTATCTATCTATCTATCTATCTATCTATCTATCTATCTATCTATCTATTGTAGTTCAGATAAAGCTGAGTAATCAGGAAGCTGCAAATCAGTTATACAGCAAATAACCCATAAAGCATATTGCCTATGTCTGTGTGGTGTCAGCATGTGCTCTCCATGTCTATGCTGGTTTTCCTTCCACTTCAACAAGCATACTGTATGTGCTAAATCAGGGTTGTCCACCTCCGGTCCTGGTGGGCCACAGTGGTTGCAGTTTGTCATTCTAACCATCTTCTTAATTAGTGAGCTGTTTTGTGCTGATTAGCTCTTTTTGCCTTAGTTTTAATTGATGTGACTCAGACCCCCTTGTTATTTCTTTTTCCTTAATGAGCAGCCAAACAAGTCTGGGCTCTGACACAAGTGATATATATATATATATATATAGATATATAGATAGAGATATATATATATATAGATAGATATGAGAACAATATATATATATATATACGTATATATATATATATATATATAGATAGATAGATAGAATGATATGAGAACAACACTCATATCAATGACAAAACAATTACATTAACAATCATGTTACGTTATTTTTAAAATTTTTCCTTTTCTTTTTTGTACCTTCTTTAACACACTACTTCTCCGCTGCGAAGCGCGGGTATTCTGCTAGTATACTAATAAAAGGCAAAACCCTCACTGACTGACTGACTGACTGACTGACTCACTCACTCATCACCAATTCTCCAACTTCCCGTATAGGTGGAAGGCTGAAATTTGGCAGGCTCATTCCTTACAGCTTACTTACAAAAGTTAGGCAGGTTTCATTTCGAAATTCTACGCGTAATGGTCATAACTGGAACCTACTTTCGTCCATATACTGTATAGGGCCTTAGCCTGCAGCTGCATATTCATAAGTGCAGCTACTGTGGAAACCCTCCCTCAGCGAAAGTGCGAGAGAAGTGCCGGGTCTGAGCTAAAATTAAATAAAGCCATGGACATCGCAAGATCGAACAAGATATTCACGAGATACAAGTTTAATGAGAAGACACAGGGTATAAAGCCTCGACGCTAAAGACCTGGCGAAGTCATGGAGAACATGGAAGGATGAGTTCACATTATACATAAAACTTGTAATGCCGGAAACAGAGAAACACACTAAGGTCAGATTATTCCGTTATCTTATTAGAGAGAGCAGCAGAGAATTGTGTCAGGCGTTGACCGGTGATGTAAGACCTGATGAGTTAACCATGAGCTTGAGTGATGGGCCGTCAGGGCCTGCAAGGCCTTCTCTGCTGGCCTAAAAAAATATCTGAATGACAAACTGATGTTAATTATATTTTGTCCATGTCCAAATAGTCTGTCCGCTTCCTTTCATAGCTTTTCCGATGATTGTGCTTGCTTCCATAAATGTATTTTCGTATTAAAGCATTTAACAAATCACATTTCAGCCATCATTTGTTGCCAGGTAGAGAGGCCTTCACAATCCATTCTGCAGGCCCTCTAACACAGAATAAATGTCGATTAAACTGCTGCTTCAACCAATCAGATTTTGAGTTGGTGTCAGTAGGGCCCTCTAGCAGGCGTACGGCAACGTCACCGTATTCAGACCCATTGATTGGATAGAAGCCGATATGAGGAACTCTACGAGGCTACTGAACGAACCGCAGATGCTCTGCGTGCAAGATCCTCGTGCACACTACTGCCAACAATGGCAGGATTCTGGACAATATTATTTGCCAGACACAGATCAGATTTCAAGACCATGAAAAAATTATGTTTGTCACGCTCCTCGACCCCGAGAAGTTTCGGGAATACAAGAGAAATTTCCCGCATGCAGCCTTCTCCAGTTTAACACAAGAGCCACGGAGCAGTTTTTGATCTGTCTCGGCTAAAAACAGAACTGACTGTAATGTATGCCATGGATGATTTTGCAGGAAAATCTCCCACTGTTCTCCTTGACTTCCTTCATCAGAAAAATCTTAATGAGAGCATGGGGCAGCTGTACACATTGGTATATTTGGCGGTGACCATTCCCGTGTACACTGCTTCTGTCGAGCGGACATTTTCAGCCCTAAAGCGAATTAAAACTTATGCCAGATATACGACAGGGCACGTTCGACTTTCAGCATTAGCTTCGATGGTGATAGAAAGGGACTTTTTGATGGAACTGAAGCGCACAGATAATCTGTACGACAGAGTAATTGAACTGTTTTTGAGGAAAGAGAGGAGGATGGATTTTGTTTACAAATAATCAAAATTTTTGGTGAGTAAAATGTTGCGATTTTCCTAAATAATATTGCAGGTTGTGAGTTATTATTGATGTTTTTTATGTGTGTCACGGCTGTAGCTGCAGTAGAAAGGATCTTGTTCACCCCTGGTTTGTCTATTTAATAAAGGCATTTATTGTGGCTACAGGAGTTATCTGTCTGCGATGCAGCAGCTCTTTATACTGTATTTCTGCATATTAAGATGGTTTTTATAAATTAGTTTTTGAGGGGCGGGTTGATTCAGACAGAGCACTACTGAAGGCCTAGGTGTGAAATGCACAGACCGTCACTGGACCAGATGATACGTAAATTTGATGAACATTATAACCCGAAAATAAACAAAACTGTAGAGAGGTTCAGATTATACTTCTCCCAGTGCATCTCTCTAAATCCTCCGTGTGGGAACATTATCATAAGGCTTAACAATCTTATTGTTACACATTCTACATGCACCAAACCGTCCTTATTACAAAGTCTTCCTTGCTTTACCGCTGGCTGCTTCTTTCCATTCACCTTCCTAGCTCTTTATTTAAACTGTTTTCCTTCTCACTTTTCCACTCCTTCACTGTCTTCTCCCTTTTCGTTCAAAATACGTGCCTCCTTGCCTTTTTACAGTCAGCTCCCCTTACGTCACACCATGGTACGTTTAGCACAAGTTAATACCGGGAATGCCTGTTAAAGATCTTACATTCACAAGTAGCGATTTCTGTAGTGAACACTTCGATGAATGAAACCTGTTATCTTTACAATGGTTGACAAACACGGAATGTAACTTCAAAACAACACGTCCTCCAAATACGCACCTGATTGAAAGAAATAACGATAATCAAATCCTTAATGACAGCAACACTCATAACAGTGACAAAACAATTACATTGACAATCAGGTTATGTTATTTTTAAAATGTTTCCTTTTCTTTTTCATAATTTCTTTAACACACTACTTCGCTGCGAAGCGCGGGTATTTTGCTAGTATTCTAATATAATTACAGAATTCAATTGAATTGAAGTATTGTATAATGATTATCTGTAACAATTATCCATATTTCCTGTCTTTTCTGTGTATTTACTAGTGTATGCAAATTGCAATATCACAACCCAATCAATCCTCAGCATCAGTTTATCCAGCTAGCAAGATCTTTTTTAAGAGCAGGAGAAAATATGGAGTATAATCTTCATGTAACTGATAGTAGTGAATAACAAAGGACAGTATTTGCAGAGTTTTAATGCAAGTATTAATGTTAATTTCATCAGGGAGAGAATATGCCAGTACTACTGCTTTATTATGTAAATATTTCCTTCTTCATATTCATTTAGGAAGGTTCTTCTCATGATGAAATCTGTCAAATGCAAGAAATGGAAACAGAAGGTTGGTTATTGCTTTCCTCGCAATAATGCATGCTTTAGTAACTGATTTATGAAATAGAAGTATATGTGTTTTTTGCATTTATTACTTTTGATGTTTTTTTACAATTTGTGAAAATCTTTTTGTGATTATGTCTATCTCTCATATTTTTGCAACCTCATGCAAGTATTTTTCTTATCCTTTCACTGATTTCTTACTAGATTTACTGTAATTGAAGCTCATTTCTTTGATTATACAGATAGAAATTTGCATCTGCAATTTTTTTCAATGTAGCTGTTATATTTAAAGTTGTTTTAGTATAAATTGATCACTACATTACTGTCTGCAATACTTTCTTTTACAGTTTTAAAATAACTAACTCTTGCCAGGCTAACTATTGTAATAATATGGCTAGTTTCATTTTTTTTTTCAAATATATAATTTTTACTTTCTTTACAATGGTATAAAACTTGTACTTCTCTAATTTAGTGTACACATAATTCTGTCAGAGATTACCCTTCTTTGATGCGTTTAGCATGTTCCTCCAAACTGGAAAAAAAATATCACCAGTGTAGACCAGGTTGGAAAGGGAAATGCCTAATATTGTTTATGTCTGTTATTGACAAAGCTTTGGAACATTGCCGGAGAATTGGCTAATCCATAGGGCATTACTTTATATTTGTAATGTCCAGTTGTGGTATTGAAAGCTGTCTTCCATTCATCACCTTCCCCATTTCTAATTAATTTGTAAGCACTGTGCAAATCTAATTTTGTAAATATTGTTGAACTAGTGACTTGACTGAGCAGTAAGAATACAAGTAGTAACAAATGGCTGTACATTATGGCAATTTCCTTATGGCATTTTTCTTTAATTCACAATAATCGATACATGAACATAACATTTTCCATGAAAAAAAATTTCTTTAATATATTCTTTAATTTTTAAAATCTCAGGTCTGAATAAAGAATACATACAGTACAGGCCAAAAGTTTGGACACACCTCCTGATTCAATGTGTTTTCTTTATTTTCATGACCATTTACATTGGTAGATTCTCACTGAAGGCATCAAAACTATGAATGAACACATGTGGAGTTATGTACTTAACAAAAAAAGGTGAAATAACTGAAAACATGTTTTATATTCTAGTTTCTTCAAAATAACCACCCTTTGCTCTGATTACTGCTTTGCACACTCTTGTCATTCTCTCGATGAGCTTCAACAGGTAGTCACCTGAAATGGTTTTCACTTCACAGGTGTGCCTTATCAGGGATATTTAGTGGAATTTCTTGCTTTATCAATGGGGTTGGGACCAGCAGTTGTGTTGTGCAGAAGTCAGGTTAGTTGGACGATCATTTATTTTTCAACAGGACAATGACCCCAAACACACCTCCAGGCTGTGTAAGGGCTATTTGACCAAGAAGGAGAGTGATGGAGTGCTGTAAATGGTCATGAAAATAAAGAAAACACATTGAATGAGGAGGTGTGTCCAAACTTTTGGCCTGTACTGTATTTCCTTTAGGTAAATGAACTAGGGGGAATAACTGAATGAAATTCATCATAATATGTGGGGAGAATTGTCATAGTACAGAAACGGCACTAACACGGGTTGTAAATGACATTCTGATATCCTCTGATGAAGGAAATTCCACTGTAATTATGTTGTTGGACTTAAGTGCAGCATTTGACACCATTGGCCATTCTATTTTACTGCACAGGCTAGAAAACGATGTTGGGCTTACAGGCCCCGTGTTTGCTTGGTTCAGTTCTTATTTATCAAATCGATTCCAGTATGTACAGAAATGTGCAGACAGTGCTCCATCATTATACACAGAAGTTCAATATGGTGTCCCGCAGGGCTCAGTACTGGGACCTTTACTGTTTTCACTTTACATGCTTCCACTGGGATCTCTCATTAGGAAACATAATGTTAATTTTCACTCGTATGCAGATGACACCCAGTTATACCTTTCATTTAAATCAAATGAAGTTTCTCCGATGTTGTCTTTAATTAGTTGTGTTAGTGAATTAAAGGAATGGATGAATGAGAACTACTTGTCTTTAAATACAGATAAAACAGAGATGTTAATTGTTGGAGGGAATGACGCTGATCACAGCAATATTTTGTCGTCATTTAACTCAGTTGGAATCCCAATTAATTTTACTGAATCAGCCCGCAATCTAGGAGTTATCTTTGACTCTAGCATGTCATTTAAAGCTCATATTACAAAGTCGTCCAAAACATGTTTTTTCCATCTTAAAAATGTTAGGAAATTAAGGCGCTTTCTAAATAAACAGGATTGTGAGAAATTAATTCATGCATTTATCTCTAGTAGGATTGACTACTGCAATGCGGTGTTCACTGGCTGTTCAAACTGTTCTCTATACAGCCTCCAGTTAATCCAAAATGCCGCTGCAAGAATTATTACAAGAACAAGAAAATATGAACACATAACCCCAGTTCTTAAATCTTTACACTGGCTCCCAGTTAAGTTCAGGGCAGATTTCAAAATCCTCCTTTTAACATATAAAGCATTAAATGGCCAAGGTCCGGCTTACTTGTCTGAACTTATCATGACTTACAAACCTGAGCACATTAAGATCTCAAGATGCCGGTCTGCTTAGGATTCCAAGGATTAATAAAATAACAGTGGGAGGTCGAGCTTTTAGTTACAGGGCCCCTAAACTGTGGAATGGTCTTCCTGCTTCCATAAGAGATGCCCCTTCAGTCTCATCCTTTAAATCCCGGCTGAAGACTCACTACTTCAGTTTAGCATATCCTGACTAGAGCTGCTGATTAACTGTACAGATTACATCTCTGTTGTTAGTCATTAGCACTATAACATAAGTAACATGATAATTATATTTGAATACTAACCCTCACCTATTCTGTTTCTTTTCTCGGTACCCAAATGTGGCAATTGGTGCCACGGCCCACCTGCCAAGTTGTTTGCCTGCCTATGGTAAAGTCATCCCTGATGGAGGATCACAGGAATCATGGGAAAGAGGGTCCTTTCATCGAGCAACGTTTCAGCCGTGGCATGGCCAAATGGGGAGGCAGCTAGATGGATGAGGTCTCCAGGACTCTAAAAATATCCAAACCTAATTATGTCATATCATCTACTGTTAAACCGTACTTCTAAAATTTTTATTATTATGCTGTCTTAAGGAATTGTTCTGTTATGTATATTGTATTGTATTGACCCCCTACTTTTGACACCCACTGCACGCCCAGCCTACCTGGAAATGGGTCTCTATTTGAACTGCCTTTCCCGAGGTTTCTTCCATTTTTCCCTACCAGGTTTTTATTGGGAGTTTTTCCTTGTCTTCTCAGAGAGTCAAGGCTGGGGGGCTGTCAAAAGGCAGGGCCTGTTAAAGCCCATTGCGGCACTTCCTGTGTGATTTTGGGCTATACAAAAATAAACTGTATTGTATTGTATTGTAATTGGTACTGTATTTAAGTGGATTGGCAAATTGTCATATTTCTGTTAGGGGTCCACCCCTGGCTGGGGTTCAAATACTTGTTTAATGTCCTTTTTGTTCATCTTTATGCCATTTATCTATGTTAATGTAATCTTCGTTAATTGTCTGGTTTCTTCTCTATGCCTGTGTTAGGTGCTTTGTGTTTTGTAGGACCACCTGCCAGTCACCCTGGCATTTCATTTCATTTGTGCTTGGGAACACTGAGTTCTGGTTTTGTGATTTCTATGTGTGTTGTGGTTAGTGGATTTTTGACCATTTCTGCTCTGTTTTTTTACTTTTAATCCTAATGTATCCAGTTTATTTCTAATAGCCTCATTGTATCCATTATTACCAATCACTAAGATTTCAGTTTTCTCTTTATTTAACTCGAGAAAGTTACTATTCATCCATTCTGAGATACAAGTCAGACATTGTGTTAGTGAATCAAGAGAATCGGGGTCATCAGGTGCTATTGATAAGTACAGCTGTGTGTCATCAGCATAGCTGTGGTAGCTCACGTTGTGCCCTGAGATAATCTGACCTAACGGAAGCATGTAGATTGAGAAGAGCAGCGGACCCAAGATAGAGCCTTGTGGAACACCATATTGGATATCATGTGTTTTTGAGTTGTGATTACCACAACTAACAAAGAATTTTCTCCCTGCCAGGTAGGATTCAAACCAATTTAAGACTCTGCCAGAGAGGCCCACCCATTGACTAAGGCGATTTCTAAGAATATTATGATCAATGGTGTCAAATGCGGCACTCAGATCTAAGAGGATGAGAACAGATAAATGGCCTCTGTCTGTATTCACCCAAAAATCATTTACTACTTTAACGAGTGCAGTTTCTGTGCTGTGATTTGTTCTAAAACCCGACTGAAATTTATCAAGAATAGCATGTTTATTGAGGTGGTCATTTAACTGTATAATGACTGCCTTCTCCAGAACTTTACTTAAGAAAGGCAGGTTAGAGATGGGTCTAAAATTTTCAAGAGCCGAGGGGTCGAGATTATGTTTCTTAAGTAGGGGTTTAAACTACAGCAGTCTTAAGACAGTCTGGGAAGACCCCCATATCTAATGACGAATTTACTATATCAAGAACATCAATTAGCACGCCTGATACTTCTTTGAAAAAATTTGTTGGTATTGGGTCAAGGACGCAGGTGGAGGATTTTAATTGAGATATTATTTTTTGTAAATCAGGTAAATCTATCCTAGTGAAAGAGTTTAATTTGTTTATAACGGAATGCTGGGGTTTAGGAGGATCCTTAGTGTTGGGGAGATATACTATGTTATTTCTAATTAATTTTTTGGTTGAAAAATACAGCAAAAGCCTCACAGGTTTTACTAGAAGTACTTAGGAGGCATTCCTTTGAGTTACCTGGGTTTAGTAGACGATCAATCGTAGAGAATAAGACTCTGGGATTACTAGCATTGTTATTTATAATCTTAGAGAAATATCAGCGCCTCTCAAGACAGACAGTGCTATTGTATTCTGTTATTTTAACTTTTAATATTTCATAGTGGATAGTTAGTTTAGTCTTCCTTCATTTACAGCCATCTCTATGGCATGTTCTCTTTATATCATACACTCTTTGAGTCTTCCATGGTATAACAATGCTAGAAGATTTTTTAACTGTCTGTTCAGGTGCAACTATCTCAACAGCAGCTCTCACTTTAGTATTAAATCTTTCCACCTTACTATTATTATTTTATTATTTATTATACTAAAGCTGCTGCTGAGTCAAAGAAGCTTTTTTTAACAATATGCTTGTCATGGGTGTTTTCTATCAATATTTCTATATTAAAAAGTAGAAGAAAATGGTCTGATAGACCAATATCAATGGCCTGCTTTATATCAACTTTTAGTCCTTTAGTAATTACTAAGTCTAACATATGACCTGCTTTATGTGTAGTTTGATTAACAAGCTGTCTCAAATCAAAAAAGTCCAGGAGGTTCATAAATTCTTTTACTTTTAGGTCACACTGATTATCTATATGAAAATTAAAGTCGCCAACTATTAGGAGTGTGTCATAGTTCGTAATTAAAATTAACATTAAGTCAGAGAATTCATCAAAAAAAGACGCGTTGAATTTTGGAGGTCTATACACGGATAATACTAGAACTTGAGAATCTCCATGGATAACAACAGCGAGATACTCAAAGGACTTGAACTTACCAAAACTGACATCTTTACATTTTAACCGGCTCAAGTAAATGTTTGCCAAGCCCCCGCCTCTTTTTCCTTGGCGATCTGCACGAGTAAAACTGTAATCCGGAGGCGCAGATTCAATTAAAACAGCCGCGCCATCTGAGCTAAGCCACGTTTCACTTAGTGCAATAAAATCTATTTTTTTATCACTAATAAGATCGTTGATAAAAAAACGTCTTATTAGTTAGAGCTCTAACATTTAATAGTGCCATATTTAATGTTTCAGAGGGGCAGAGATTGGCTTGAGCTGGGAGAATTTTTTGCTGAGCTGAGCTCTGTCAAGGTGGGGAATGGGGCAACAGGCTGCTTGGTGCTTGTGCTGATTGACGCATTTACAAAACAAAAGACACTGATGGAGAGGTGCAAAAGGATTTAAGGTGGGCCAGGATTATGAGTTTTTTCGTTGGCTTCAGGAATTCTATCGTTAAATATGATGTCAAACTAGGTGGATTGGTCGTTAATCTAGAATCCGTTGAATCATTACGGAAGGACTAGGATAGTCCTAGACTAGGACTAGAACAGTTGTAGACTCTCTAATATGATTATTGATATGAAGATCTGCATCCAGATGTACCCCAGGATTTTTGAGTTGATTTTCAGACTTTAGCACCTTGAACTCCAAATAAGAAGCAATCTTAAGTATTTCCTATTTATTACCAAATAGTATAATTTCAGTTTTATCTTTATTTAATTGAAGGCAATTTTGCTGCATTCAGATGTTAATTAGTTGTAGGCTATCACACAGTGAATTAACAGAACTGGAATCATTTGGAGAAAGAGGCAAATAAATCTAGGTATTGTCCATGTAACTGTGGTAATTATGCTTGCTGTCTTGTAACAATCTACCAAATGGGAGCATAAATAGATTAAATAAAAGAGGACCCAAAATAGATCCTTGTGGTATTCCACATTATTCCTGTCTGCTTAAACTTATAATTACCAATTTTAACAAAGTAACCCTTGCCTTTTAAAAGACCTAAACCAGATGGTAGCTACTCCAGATAATCCTACCCAATTTTCAACCCTTTCTAAAAGTATTCTGTGCTCGACAGTATCAAAAGCACTAAGGTCTAGCAATGCCAGAAGTGTTATTTTTCCACAGTCTGTGTATAAATGAATATCATTTAAAAGTAATGATTATTTAAACTAATATCATTTAATAATTGCTGCCGTAGTGCGATGATGTTGGATGAATGTAGATTGTAAATCATCAAGGAAGCCATTGTTATTTAAAAATTTCTTGAGTTGTAAGAAGACCACTTTTTCAATAATCTTACTGATAAAAGTAAGATTTGAAAAGGGGCTAAAGTTACTAAGTACTTTAACATCCATGCTGCTCTTCTTTAAAATGGGCTTAATAATAGCAGTCTTCAATGCTTCAGGAAATATTCCATTTTTAATTGATGCATTTACTATTTGCAGTACATCTGCTGCTATAGTACCAAAAACAATTTTTAAAGAGCCTGTAGGCAAAATATCAAGAGTGCAGTTAGAGGATTTCAAGCACTACACAATCACTTGAAGAATATTGATGTCAGTATCTTCAAACTCTGAGAAAGTGGACATATTTATCGTAATTGGTGCTACAGATATAGGATGGTCTGTGTTTATCTGAATTGAATGTATGGCTGATCTAATGTTTCAAATTTTTTGGCAGAAAAATAATGCAAACTCATCATAGTTTTGAGCAGTTAAAAAATCAGAGACTGATTTAGACTGAAGGTTAGTTAACTTATCTATAATGGCAAACAGTACATGTGTATTATTGTTATTTCCATTTATGATCCTAGATAAATATAACTGTCTAGCCTTTGCCACTTGAGAGTAATAACTACGTAAGCTTTCTTTATAGATGTCATAATAGATATGTCAGAGGGGGACTTTTTTTTTGTACACTGGGTGGTTCCATTAGGCACCCATTGTTGGGACTGAGGGTGAGAAGTTAAAAGGCTGTCTGCAGGATGTAGGTATTTACTGTATTGCAAAGGAGTCATCACTTTGAAGTTTTTGGCTGGTTTAGATTACAAACAATACCAAGTTGTGATAACAGAACTGCTTGTTCCTTGGAGGATGTCTGTATTTACCTGACTTGAAAATTAACATGTTTGACAATATTGGCTTCTAATCAGCAGATCTGTACTTATTAATGGTTGGTAACAATACATTTTGCTATCTTGTGTTTTCATTAATTGTTAAACCCAGGAAATTTAGATGTGCCATTATTTAATCTGTTTGTCCAGAACTGATAATGGCAGGGACTGAAGGAGATTTAAGCTTCTGGGCAGGAGATGGCAAGGGAAGGGACAGTCCACTGAGAACACTGCCAAGACACTCGGACAGAGCACAGGGGCTCGCAGGCTGACAAGGGTACGTGGCTGGCACGACGTGAGGCACAAGAACAGCAACACTTACTTCCAGGGAGGAAGAGACAGCCCCACAAGAAGACGCCAGTAGTGGGTCCAGAGAGAGAGGGAAGCCGCATGAAATGACAGAACAAAGTTGGCAGACGAGAAATGAGGCGTGCCTAGGTCAAAGCAACACAAGGAGCCCAGAGTGGAAAAAAAGGAACGACGAAGAGATGCTGACAGGCATTCAATGATATGACAAAACTTCTGTTGTGAAACGAGTGTTTGGTGAACAGAGTGCATACATGGACAGTTGAATGATTAAGTGTTGGGGTAACACAGTGAACAAACTGGACTCTGCACCACTAAAGGTTGTATCCTCCAATTGTGTTTTTGACGGACTTTTAGAGTGTGGACTGTGTGCTTTCCTTTTTTAAAAAAGGAAATTCGTTCTTGATATTGTTAGATTTTGTTTATGTTCATTTATCTTTTTCATGTACTTATTATTGTCTAGTGTAATAGAAGTTACTGTTGCTTTTCCTGAAATTACTGTTGTGTCTTTCATTGTGTGTTTACTCACCACTCAATTTAAAGAAACCTGTGTGCTATTATTGGTAGATTTCAGGAGTTCCCAGTCTCTTAATAAAACTGGGTGGCGTAGTCAGATATTTAAATGGTGTCTGAGTTAGATTACCTGTAGTGTGACCAGACACCTGTCACATAATTTTTGGCAGTAGTCGGCAGGATTGGGCTTGTGAGTAACACACTTGGAAGTACTAGGCATCTTTTTAAATCATTTTTATTTAGTTATTGATTTTGTGAAGTAGTTTTACTGTGTTTTTTTTTATTATCATCATGATGATGCCTGTTTTTGCCGGTGTACCTTGGATTGCCAAATTTAGTGGGGAAAAAGGTGATTTGAAATATGATGAGTGGAAAGAGCAGATGCAGGGGTTATTAGAAGCAGCTGAATGTGGAGAGTCTCAAAAAGTCAGTATTAGGATGGGAGCATTCACTGGGGATGCCAAACGGGAAGTCAGTGTGTTGAGTGTGAAAGAAAGAGATAGGGTTACAAAGAGTTTTCTTTTTCTAGATGGATTATATGGTGACCAAGTTCCGTTAGCTACTCTGATGTCTCAATTTTACAGTTGTACACAAAGAACTAACAAACCTTTCAGGGCTTTTTTTCTTAGACTGTGGGAACTTCATTGCAGGTTACAATGGCGTAGCCCAGCCCAAGCCCCCTCCGATATACAGCTGCGAGATCAGCTGTTGTTGGGCCTCCAAGACAGTGGACTGCACCAAGCACTACGGACATTTGTGCGCCACAATACAGATACAACTTCTGGGGAAGTGCATCAAGAGGCCCTGCTGCTGGAAGGGGAATGTAATTATGTGGGACACAGGGAAGCAATTTGCGGAGCTATTGGTGAGTTCTCTGCAACTAACTCTCATTCACAGGCAGACTGGAGACTAGCATTCAAGGCAAAGATTCTGGGTGACCTGAAAACAAAGATGAAGGAATGGACTCAGGAGCTGCTGAAGTAACTGAGGCCAGCAGTTCCACAGGTTGCTGCAGCCCAGCCACTAATACACTCTCAGCCAGATAGGAGGCCTCACACTAACAGCGGTTTTGCCTGGGATTCACTAGGTGGGCTCATTTGTAATCAGTGCCAACAAGCAGGTCATTTTGAACTTGTGAACCTTGCAGCTGTGGGCCAGATAGCAGGGTTGGCCAGTTAAACTCGAAAGGCCATATTCCCTCTTATTGGTGTCCCGTGGTACAGGTCACCGTTGAAGGCAATACATTAAGTGGACTGTTAGACACTGGATCCAAAGTTACACTGATGCAAGAGAGCCTTTTCAAGCAGCATTTTACAGATAAGACAGAAGTTGGGCAGGCCCCGTTTCTTCTAACCCTGAAAGCTACCAATGGGTTGGATATCCCCTATACAGGCTACTCCACAATGGATTTTGAGGTGGCTACAGTGAAGTTACCTGCCAGAGGGGTTGTGATTGTGCGAGATAAAGTCCAAACGAGCCCACTGCTGATTGGAATGAACGTGATCGCTGCTTGAAGGCATGCTGTTTTTCAGGCTATAGAATCACCAGTTGTACTATCTCAGGCAGCCCCCAGTATGCAGGAAGCAGGGTCTAACAGCTCTGCTGTGTGTCAACGTGCCGAGGCACACCGGGAAAATAATGGATTCAGCAGATATGTACATTGAGCCTTCTGCCATAGTGTGAGGGTCCCTGCAGGAGGGGGTACCAGGGAAGAACGGGTGAAGGGACATCATTAGAATCTATCAAATACAGGTCAAACTGCTAAGGGGAGGATGGATAAGGCAGCACGACATAATAAAGCTCAGCATAAGGAAGCTCAGGCTATTCCATTGCTTCACTGGAGAAAGGGTATGGCTGAGAAATAAAGGTAGACAAGGACAAGACAGACAGGTTGGTGGAACCAAGAACCCTATGTGGTGCTGGGCCAGGTAGGGGATTCTGGGGTGGTGTATAAGGTGAGGCCAGAAGGGGGTGGTAGAGAGAAAAATGTGCACCATAATGCTTTAAAGCCTTGTTTTTTGTCTCCACAAAGTGCTTCAGCTACCCCAACAGCCGAACCATCTCCACCTGGACTTCCCATATATGGGTTTTGGACAATGAGAAACCCAGCCTCTAGAGAAAATGGTGATGTCCCAGAGAGAGGAGCTGTGGAGTTGCGCAGATCGTGAAGGAATAATTTGGGGAGACCTCCAGCCCATTTTAGAGAATAAGAAGATTAAGCTGATTGTCCGGGACTGGCAATTGTTAAGTCTGGAGGGATGTCAGAGGGGGACTTTTTTTTGTACACTGGGTGGTTCCATTAGGCACCCATTGTTGGGACTGGGGGTGACAAGTTAAAAAGCTGTCTGCAGGATGTAGGTATTTACTGTATTGCAAAGGAGTCACCACTTTGAGGTTTTTGGCTGGTTGAGATTACAAATAATACCAAGTTGTGATAACAGAACTGCCTGTTCCTTGGAGGATGTCTGTATTTACCTGACTAAGAAATTAACATGTTTGACAATATTGACATCTAATCAGCAGATCTGTACTTATTAATGGTTGGTAACAATACATTTTGTTAACTTGTGTTTTTATTAATTGTTGAACCCAGGAAATTTAGATGTGCCATTGTTTAATCTGTTTGTCCAGAACTGATGATGTCAGGGACTGAAGGAGATTTAAGCTTCTGGGCAGGAGATGGCAAAGGAAGGGACAGTCCACTGAGAACACTGCCAAGTCACTCGGACAGAGCACAGGGGCTCGCAGGCTGACAAGGGTACATGGCTGGCACGATGTGAGGCACAAGAACAGCAACACTTAATTCCAGGGAGGAAGAGACTTAAGCATGAAAGGACAGAACAAAGTTGGCAGACGAGAAATGAGGCGTGCCTAGATCAGAGAAACACAAGGAGCCCAGAGCGGAAAAAAAGGAATGACGAAGAGATGCTGACAGGCATTCAATGATATGACAAAACTTCGGTTGTGAAACGAGTGTCCGGTAAACAGAGTGCATACATGGACAGTTTAATGATTAAGTGTTGGGGTAACACAGTGCACAAACTGGACTCTGCACCACTAAAGGTTGTATCCTCCAATTGTGTTTTTGAAGGACTTTTAGAGTGTGGACTGTGTGCTTTCCTTTTTAAAAAAAGGAAATTCGTTCTTGATATTGTTAGATTTTGTTTATGTTCATTTATCTTTTTCATGTACTTATTATTGTCTAGTGTAATAGAAGTTACTGTTGCTTTTCCTGAAATTACTGTTGTGTCTTTCATTGTGTATTTACTCACAGCTCAATTTATAGAAACCTGTGTGCTATTATTGGTAAATTTCAGGAGTTCCCTGTCTCTTAATAAAACTGGGTGGCGTAGTCGGATATTTAAATGATGTCTTAGTTAGATTACCTGTAAGTGTGACCAGACACCTGTCACACATCTGCAGTTTATGTTTTCTGCATTTACATTCATCATTCATACATTTTCCTTTTGATTAAGGACTGGTAAAGTGTTACTCCAAGTTGCTTTCTGTTTGCTAGAGATGGTTTTGATCATAACAGGCACTACTGTATCAATTACCCTCAAAATGTTCATGCTAAAATGATCAAGCATGGACATCTACTGAATCAGAACTTAAATTATCCATCTTAAGTAAGGCACTGGTGAATAGAGCAGTAGTGTTATCCATTTTGTAATATAGTGTGAAAGTCAGTAACTGGAATATTTCACACTGCATATGCCAAAACACAAGCTGTAAATCAAAGTCAAAGTTGAGAAAAGTATTTGTAACTTGAGATATTTTAACAATAGTAATGCAAGTGTTATATTGTGTTATATTTGTTTTGATTTAGTCACAAACGTGGACAGTTATAAAGTGTTACAGTAAAGATGTAACAGGTCACAAATTCCAGACAGTTCTGCCACCAGCTGCCTGGCAACCCTGCACCACAAACATCCAGAATAAAATCAAATTGGTGCTATGGGAACACAAAGTTCAAAAATAAAATCTTTAAAAAACATTCTAAATCTAAAAGATGATCAGACCATTTTTTTTCATGACCTCTATAAACCCCAGAACAATGTCTCAATTATTTATTTATTTATTTATTTTTGCTAGTCAGGGTGTTAAAAAAAAGTTGCACGAAGTAAACAGATTGAGTGTTCAAGATAGGCATCAATAGGAAAATGGAATGCAAGAAAGAGAGGGGTACAATTCAGAGGAGACTTATGGAAGCAAAATCATAGAAGAGCTAATGTGGCTGGAAAAATTAAGCTACAGCAAAGGAATATCATAGGTGATTTAAAGAGTTCTTATATTGGAGGAGTTGAGTGGTGCCCCATGGTGTCGTCTGGTTAAAGCTTAAGCACAATTGCTTTTAATAATTGCTCTGTGCTTATTGAATGCTAAAATGTAAATTCTTTTGGGTGCTCCTTAACTAATTTGAAATTGTGCATTGCTGTCTTTACTGTTATTGGCCACTGGCAGGACGGGGGACTAATGCCCCTCCTCAGGCACAGCCAAGTTCTGGACTTCCAGGTGCCACATAGTATTCTCCTGCTCCTCCAAAGTCTTTGGCTTATTAATATTGACCTTTTTACTTGGAAAGTTCTTTTAAAGGTTGTTACTAAATGTAAAGTGGATGTAGGAGGAATGAGGGAAGGGGGTCTGCCTCACCTGCATGATCTCAATTTAATTCTATTGTGCTTTTTGTAACTAGCAGGGAATCAACGTCAGCTTTTTTTTTTTTTTTAATTATTCATGCAGGTGAGGGTGGGTTATGGGTGGGTATGGGATGAGTGTTTGATTTGAATGACTTTTGGATAAACGGGTCAAAGAGCTTTCCTTTTGCCACAGAACTTTATTTCTGTTCTTTTTTTATCACTCATTCTATTTTTCCTTCTGTCTTTTCCACTTTTTATGACTATAGCTAATCTGAGTGTAGTTTCCTGGAATGCCATGGCCTTAAACTTGGGTTACAGGTGGGTGTATATGCTTTACTTTCTGCATTATCATCAAATGGATATGGCTTTATTCAAGAGTTTCACTTGTTGGCCTCCGATGTGCCACACTGCACTAGTAAATATTATCACATGGCCTCTTTTCCTCACCTTTCAAGTGAGTGTGGGGTCCTTATTTTTGTAAAACTACATCTTCAGATTTCAGATATAAATGCAAACAGGTGGCCCTTTTTTTGCAAGCTGAGATTGGTGGTCATAAATTATTGGTTCTACATATGGACATACCACATTTCACCCTCATTTTTTCATGATTTAGTGGTTTATTACTCAAATATTCTGATTGGAATTATAGCAAGTGCCCAGCCTATGGAAACATGCCTTTGTTATTCCATTGGCAAATAGTCATTAACACTAGAATTACCAGAGCCTACGAAAAAACTCATGGATACGTCCCACCTTAAATCGATTCTTAAATCCCTTCACACCTCTCTGCCAGCGTCCTTTGTCCTCTAAATGTGCTGATAAAGAGAAGGTAGAAGCAGCCGGCTATTCCATCCCCCCACCAATTTAGAACGTGCACAAACTTCTCCCATATATATATATATATATGGGATATATCTACAAGTTTTTTCGTAGGCTCTGGTAATTCTAGTGTTAAGTGACTTTAGACTAGTGGCTTTAACTTCTCATATCATGAAATCCTTTGAGAAGTTAATTAAGAGACACACACTTAACAAAACTGAGGTTCACCTGGACCCTTACAAATCTGCGTACAGAGCAAAGAGAGGTGTGGAGGATGCCACAGCACCCCTTTCAATTAACTGTCTGAGCATTTGGAAGCATAATTAATATGCAAAATTACTGTTTATAGGTTTTTTGCCAGCTTTTAACATGATCAAGCCCCATATTTTAGTTGATTAACTGATTGATCAATTCTGTTCAGGCCCTAACTTGGTGGGGTGGATTCTGGACTTTTTAACATACAGAACAGAAACAATGAGTGTTAACGGCTGTTTCTCTAATACATTAAGTACATCCACAAGGATTCTCCATAGCTCCTCTTTTGTTTGTTATATACAGACTGCAGGAGGTTACACAAGAATAGATATATCCTGAAATTTGCAGATAATTCCGTTATTGTGAGTCTTTTACAAGATAAGGAAGACAGCTATGGTGTTGTCAATGAGTTTGTATGATGGTGTGATCACTAAGTAGTTCTAAGACTAAATATATGGTTGTAGATTTCAGGTGCTCCCCACCATCCACTGTCTTTAATTTAGCGACAATGGTTTTTAAAAAATATCCTTTAATAGTTATGCAAGATAACTCTCACTGAAAGAATTAAATCTGACACCAAGAACAATTTTAAGTTCAGCTTTTATTAAAGTACTAGCCAACCCGCAGGGTACCATACGCCGCATAATCAGGCCGGTTTTTTAATGATTTTTAAGCACAGGGAGAAAATTAACATTTGAAAAATCTGTAATGTAATAAATCAGCAAGAAAAGCAACATTGTAACAATGCACGGAACGAACCAACACACAATCGTCTGAACTGACTGAAAACTGGCGCACCGTCCTCGCGCCTTCTCCTGCCAGACAGAGGGATGGGGGTGCACGGCGCGGAGTGTGGAATGGGAGGAAAGGAGAATGACGTCCATTCAGCTCCGTCTGTCATGCTAGTCTGCTGATTTCTCGTTCAGTATGCACTGCCCGCACATGTGCCCACCTCCAACTCGTCAAGTCGCCGTCTTTACATAGTCCAGATGTACCTGTGAGTGACGTAGACTTTTCATTGCTCTGTGCGGATCTGGCTGCTTTTCTATATATAATCCACCAAGACACCCGACCACGGTTTTAGCAAGGTGGGAGGGGGGTACAAAGGGTTGGGACGCAACCAGCAGGAGTGTAGGAGTCGCACTTAGTGGGACTTAGTTTGCAGCCCAAATAGGGTTCAACGGCTTACCCACGCCGGGTCGACACGGGCTTAATGTCATGCATAACTATTTAATGATGGTTGAACACTCCTAGAAAGATACAGTTGTCTAAAAAGGGAGGGTTTGAGGATACAACAGAATGAGAATGAAAAGATGGAACTTTTCATTGCTCTGTGCGGTTTTGGCTGCCTTTCTATATATAATCCACCAAGACACCAGATCACGGTAGTAGCGAGGTGGGAGTGGGGTGTGAACAAACTGCAGGAGCATCTAAGAAGATGCATGTTTGTCGCTGAAGCAAATTGCTGCATGTAGCGTGTAAAACAGTTTGCTATGGTGCAAGCAGGCGTGCGTCGTAACCGAAACCTCTTTTTTTTAAAGACTGCCTACTTCATTGTGTTTTAACCTCAGTTGTAAAATAATGTTTTAAGGACCCCATGGGATACCCCTCGATTTTGGCTGCTTTTCTATATATAATCCACCAAGATACCCGACCACGGTAGGAGGGGGGTGTGCACAAAGGGTAGGGACGTAATGAGTGGGAGCGTATGAGTCACATTTAGTGGGAATTCCACGGCTTGCAGCCCGAATGGGGTTCAGCGGCTTACCCATGCCTGTCTGCGCTGGGTAGACACACGGTCAATGTCATGCATAATTATTTATTGAATGCTAAACACTTCTGGAAAGACACGGATGTCTAAAACGGGTTGGTGTGAGAATACAACAGTAAGTGAATGAAAAGATGGAACTCTGGAGAGAGCAAAATACAACACAATAGTGAACCCACGGCATAACAAACGCCGCGTGGCTCAGACGTGCATGTGGACTCTTACCACAGACGAAAGGGACTAACTGGGTGGTCGGTGAGTGTTTGCGTCCGGGCAAATGGGCAGGCAGTGTGAATGCCTAGAGAGTGAGGGTAGACGCCGGCCGGTGAAAAAGGAGTGTTGGTGGGCAGGAAAACGTCTTCCGTGTTCCTGCAGGAGCATCTAAGAAGACGCATGTTTGTCGCGGAAGCGAATAGCTGTATGTAACGTGTAAAACAGTTTGCTATGGTGCACGCGGTCATGCATCATAACCGAATAGTTGGTTTTTAAAGACTGCTTACTTCATTGTGCTTCAACCTCAGTTGTAAAGGATTGTTTTAAGGATCCCATGGGATACCCTCGCAAACCGTTTCACACGCTGCATATGGCGATTCACCTCCGCGAGAAACATGCCTCTATGAACAGTCAATGCACATGACATTATCCTGACCTGCACTGCATGTGGCCTCTACGACAGACGAATATGAATGACGCCATTTTTTCTGTGTCATCGCGTCCGAGTTGGTGGGCGTGGCCCTGCGAGTTGTCGTCGTATCCAATGGTCTTGGAGTTGGTGGGCGTGGCTCTTTTCCTGCGTGCGCCATAGGTGTCTCACTTGTCGGCAGCTTAGTGAATCCACGCCTCTTCCGGCGTGCTTTCCATGGTTGTCTTGCCTTAGTGAATTATATATATAGATATTTTTGACATTGAGAGGTGCTGAAACACAGAATGATGGCGTATTGCATTTAGCTGTGATATTAAAAGATGCATACCTAAGTACCTTGGATCAATTCATGTTTAATTCACAGAAGCAGAAGTCACATTGCATTGAGAACAAATGAAACATAAATTTAAAGCAAAACCAAAATGAAACTTTTAGACCCTATGATAAAATGTTGTGCTGTGCAATTTGGCCATTGGAATTTTACTTTAGCAGCACTCTGGTTTTTCTACTTAGTATTTAGAAAATGCAGCAAAATCTTATAAGAGTCCAAAATGTACTTATCTCTAACGTGGTACAAATTATATTTGTGAATGTGTGCAGCACCCAGAGCTTATCAAAGAAATACATTAAATTAACTCAGCTCAACTGTTAGACTATTTTTGATATTTCTGTCACATTATGAACATATGTGTGATAAAGTTTCAAGATAAATCAAGCCTAAGAGCAAAATCGTGCAGACACCAATACATGTCCAAATAAGGTGTATAAGTCAGCAAATTTAATGCAACTAAAACAGAACCTGATGCATTTCATTTTCCCCAACAGGCACTATAATATCTCAGATTACAAGAAATTATTATCTGGTCTGTCATGCACAAAAGCAACAGACACCCAAATGGTATGGCAATACAAAACCTTAAGAAATAAAGTTCAACATATAGATAAAGCTTGCTCCATATTGAGTTATCATTTAAAAAAAAAAAGTATGCAACTAGGGTAAGGCAAGATTACCATAGCCACCATTTACTCGGTGAACTCCTACACAATGTTGTAAAATCAGGCAGTCAGGTATTGTGTTCAAATTCTCAGGCAGATGATATTCTAAATCAAAGCTTCTGGTTTAATAAGTGCCTCTGAATGACACTGTGGTCCTAAGGCAGACACTTAAACAGCCTGTGCTTCAGTTAAAATGATGTCTGTGAACGATGATGTAATAGTCCAGTAGTGGCAAAGTGCACCATTCATTTTACAAAGACAACATATAAAACATCAAAAAATCAAAATTCCTGCACTTAAATACTTAATGCGTTTCAAAGTAAAAAAACTACATTGTTAAACAGTTAATTGTTATCTCCAATACAGTATTTTGTGCCTTTGAAGAAGAAAATAACACATCTCTCTGTCAATAAAGATAATGTCTGACTGACTTGTAATGTCATGTTTTAAAATCCTGTTCATCTTCTCATTCTAGTTTCCTTCACTCAAGTAGTGAACATCATCCTCAAGTAATTTTCCTGAAAGACTATACTGATTATCATTTTAAAAATCCAATATCCTTAAAGCAGTATTAGCTTTGGTTTGTCTAATAATGCAGACTTATTTACAAATGCAAACCAACACACAGTATATCCTCATATGTTGTATTCAGCTTTCAAAAAACAGGAAGTATAAGTGGCATTTGTTAGTAGCATATGTGTACAACCTAGTAATTAATCAATTGGTTAGAATATATGATATTACAGTTAAAAATACAGGTCCTTTATAAAGCAGTAGAAGTTTTATTAGGATTGTTCCTGGTTTAAAGAACTCTTATTGACTTTCTAAACCTGTCAATGCTGTTGTGTTCACATTTGCTCTCAATTATTTCACATGCATTCTCTGTCATCTCCCATAATGAGGAAACAACTCAGCATTTTAAGTAGCAATGAAATGGCGTAAAAAAAAAAGTTAAATTACAGTAGTGAAATTAATAGTCAGGAACATTTTTGAGTTAATCAGTACTCAAAACTCATTTTCAGTAAAGCTGACAGCCTATATGGAAAAAAGTAACATGTGCTGTACAATATATGAGCATAACAAAAAGTGCACACTGCAGTACTTTAGATTAGATTCCAACATTAATTTATTCATCCATTTTAACTTACTGTGCAGAGCCTAGCTTGGCAGCAATGTCTGTTAGGCAAAAAATAAAATCGATACAGACATACACACTTACACTTTGACTTATCTGTCAGTTTAGAGTCATAAATAAATCTAAATGGCACATCTTTAAGATGGCTGGGAAGAAGCAAATTACACAGAAATAATCCCAGAAAGACACAGGAGAACATGCAGAGTGACAGTCGCCAAGCAGACCTTCGAAAACTCCCTGTAATCTGACTGGGCTGAAAGAGAAAACACTGTGCAACCCTGCTGCCTGAAATTAACTTAACAAAGCAGGACTCTTTTAAGACAAAATGACCTATTTTTATATATAAACTCAAGTCACACCCAAAAGAACTTACACTGGACAACACTGAACAAACATGAAATCATGCAGTGCAGAAAAAACAAGACACAGTGGTAAAAAATCTAAAGAAGACAGAGCATACATTGGAGTATTCTATAAAAAAGTGAAACATATTTATAATTGTTTATCTGAAGAGAAATTATATAAGACAGTGAAATTACAGCATTTAGAAAAGAAGATATAGTGATGACACAGAAAAAACAGCAAAATTGGAAGCATCTAAGAAAAATTATGTTCACTACATTTTTTAACTGTATGAAGACACAAATGTTTTAAGGTTTATTTGGTATATATACACATATATACAGTTTGCACTTTACAATATAAGGTTTATTTGGTGTGCAATTTGTAAAGTAAGGTCAAACGTTTTAGAACTTCTGCATTTTTCTAGTTTTTCTTCAAATTTAATCAGTTGAAATGCAATGAATGACATAAAATCATGAAAAGGTAAGCAGTAAACTGCCCGAAGTTTCAATTTAAAGTTTAGGTTAGCAAAAGCTGAAAAAATGAAATATCAGAATATTACAAATGGGCCATCTTCAAGGACAAACTAATAAATTACAATATACAAATGTTCTGAAGCAATTAAAGTAAATTACTCATTGCAAGTTAAAGCACTCAATTTGCACAAGTGTTCCAACGTGTGTTGATTAATTAAATTTCTCTTTCTCTCTTAAAGCAAAGTTGGAACAGACTGTGTTAGTGCACCCTCTACATCCCAGAAAGTTGTAAATTCCAGTGATAATGGCAAGAAAACAGCAATTAACAAATGAAATAAGACAAAGCATTGTTGCCCTTAGAAGTGTAGACCTTTCATTTATAGAAATTGCAAAAAAAAAAATCATACTATCAGTGAGCATGTTGACCAACACCATCCAAAGGCAACTGGACACATGAAGAAACTCTGAAAGAAAGAATCCTGGCAGACCCCAATTCACAACCCAATCAGAAGACAAGTTTCTGAGGGTCACCAGCTTGCATGATAGGCACAGCACAGCAGCTTCGAGCACAACCTAACTTTGGCCGAAAAAAGCAAATCTGTTTCTACTGCAAACAGGAGACTTTATGCTGCATGTTTGACAGGGTGACTGGAAGTAAGAAAGCCATCTCTTAAAGGACAAAATAGGGTATTGAAATACCAGCTGTGGACTACTGCAGACTGGACAAGGTCTCCTCTTTTCTTGCCAGTATTGCTGAAATATTAAAATAAAATCCTCTGCCAGTTTACTGCATACCTATTCACCATTTTAGCTCATTCATTACATTTGAAGAAAAACTGGAAAAACTTAGGTGTTCTAAAAGTTCTGAACAGTAGTATATATATATATATATATATATATATATATATATATATATATATATATATACATATATATATATATATATATATATATATATATATATATATATATATATATATATATATAAATATAAATAGTTATTATCATGTATGGTAAACACTGTCCAGAATTAACACTGTAAAGACACCAAAACCCAAACCGAGACATAAGTACATTTATAAAAAACAATTGAGTCAATCCCGTGAATTCATACAGCTGTTTTTCAAAGCACTTTGAAATTTAAAACTAATTAAGTACTGTATAACAGAAGTTATCTCAATCTGAGTCACAGCATTATATGCAAATAAAAATACTTTTAGATAGTTGAGCTAAAGGAAAGATCCATTAGTCCAAGCGGCTGTTTTGTCATGCCATATATTGTATGATGTTTGATGTCACTTTGACTTTATTTACAGGTTTATTATTGCAAACCCAGCTACCAAATAAATAAAAGAATTCTTTAAAGTTTACTGAAAATTAGTAAATGTTAAATTGCAATATTTATTTAGATGACATTGTTACAGATATGCACTGCTTCATAAAGTTAAACTATTTCAATATATCACAGTTTACAAATATGTTCCTTTTTTAACTACTACCTTTACTTTAAAGGAAAGTAATTATTTTTGTAAATATTAATGTATGATGAAAAAATGGACACAGTGTGTTAGTACTGATCCATTCTGTTAATTTAATTGCTTTAATAATATTACCAAATAAAAAATATTAAGGTGAGTGAAATATTACATTTTTACACTTAATTAGGTGCCCTCTACTAAATATTGCAACCTTTGTGAATTCCTATAATACTCTTAGCTTGAATCTAAATGTATTTCATTGCATTACCACAAGAAAGTATATACAGTATACGTTTAACAGTCACCTGTCAATATAAGTTCTCAAATGGATAGTTACTTTACATTTGATTCCCTGTATACCCAGATAAATATTTTGCTTCAATAATCTGGTTCAGTGAGAAGATTCTGGAAATAAGTTAATGACTGAAGATCCTGGACAAAATATTTTACGAGACACGATTAATTTCATACACTGTTGAAACCATGGATAAAAAAAAGCGTAAATAACTGGATTGATTCCAGAATTTATTAAACTTATCAAAGTTAGTCCAGAGAGTATAGTGGAAATATATCGGTCGGGAAGAGGTGTATATAAGAAGTAAGCAGCCAAAACAAGCTGAGGAAACCAGCAGATCATGAAAACTGCCACAACAATTCCTAATGTCCTGGCAGCTTTGGTTTCCGATTTTAATGTAGTCTTGCTGTTTAATTGTGCAAGTGGCTTTTTCTGTAAAAATAAATTAATGGCTCTTGCATGTCTTCTTGCAACTATAAATATTCTGAAATAAAAACATGAAATGACAGAAAAAGGCAGAACAAATGTGCATAAAAAATCAGCCATGCCCCATGCAGGGGGAAAATCAAACCCACAAGCACCTGCACACCCTGTTAAAATGGTACAACCGTCACTTTTCAGGTATGCCAATGTATATAAAAGAGCTGACAACCAACCTATAGCAATACACAACATTGTTCGAAAAATGGTTACCTTAGAAGTGTAAAAGAATGGGTTACACACAGCAAGATATCGATCAATTGAAATAAAAACAAGGTTACTTACAGAAGCTGAGGTTAAGAAAAGATACATCAGGTAAAAATAATAGCACATAAACTCACCAAAGTACCAGCAATATTCAATGTATGCAGCAAAATGAAAAGGCATTACAAACAATCCCAATAAAAAATCCACAGCTGCTAGAGAAAGTATAAGGCAGTTGGTAGGGGTATGAAGCTGCTTGAAGTGAGAAATGGAAATAATAACAAATATATTTCCACACAGTGTTACTATAATTACAAATACACTGAAAATATAAAGCATCACATACTCCTCATACTTTCGAACTACTTTGGCACATGAGGTATTATAATCTGGATAGCAGTAATGCAATTTTCGATCCATTCATGCAAAGTCTTTATACATTTGTTTCAAGTTCAATGTGACAGTCTTCTTAGAAAATGAGCTATAATGAAAACAAAAAGCTACAGCCTTTTATAGATAGTGTGACTGCTTGACACACCTCCTCCCAGGAGCAAAAATGAACATTTAGAAAATCACATTGACTGACACACTTTTATTTTTAATTTTACACTAACTAATATCCTAGGAAGGTAAAGCTCCTGTGACCAAATATGTAACTGTGAAAATATCACAATAGAATTCTCTACCATATTAGTGATGTGGAAAAAGACTGGGAATCTGTTTTGGGCATTTGCATTTCTGGATGTTCTGGACACCAAGAAATTGATAATAGCTGAAATATCTCTAATTAGCAGCCCAATGTAGAGAACTCTTTTAACAAGTGCATCTTGGATATATGCACTTATTTATTAAATGAGATTTCTTGAACTTTGTTTAAACCTTCTGGTAACATGCCTTTTAATGGAAATCTGCTCTAATTGCTTATATATAGTATATTTGCACTACTGATGATTGTTTGACTGTTAACTATACATTTGTTCCTGAGACATGCTGGCCTGTTGTTTTGGCTTCACCTATTGATACTGAGAGAACCACACAAAACTAGAATGTAATAACAAAATGTACTTTAACAGTAGCCAATGTACAAGTAAAGTACAATACAAACACCTGACATTTTTCATGCATGATCTGCTGTCTATCTGAAGTTTCAAGTAAAGGTAAAAGGGAGGGAATCTCCTCCCCTGATATGGCCTATGTTTTAATATGGACTTCAACTGGCACTGCTCAACATGACTGACATCAGACTACATGTCCATCCATCCATCCTCTTCCGCTTATAAAAGGTCGGGTCGTGGGGGTAGCAGCTTAAGCAGAGAAGCCTAGACTTCCCTCTCCCCGGCCACTTCTTCCAGCTCTTCCGGGAGAATGCCAAGGCGTTCCCAGGCCAGCCGGGAGACATAGTCCCTCCAGCGTGTCCTGGGTTTTCTCCGGGGCCTCCTCCCGGTTGGACGTGCCCAGAACACCTCACCAGGGAGGCGTCCAGGAGGCATCCTGATCAGATGCCCGAGCCACCTCATCTGACTCCTCTCGATGCGGAGGAGCAGCAGCTCTACTCTGAACCCCTCCCGGATGACTGAGCTCCTCACCCTATCTTTAAGGGAAAGCCCAGACACCCTGCAGAGGAAACTCATTTCAGCCGCTTGTATTCGCGATCTCGTTCTTTCGGTCACTACCCATAGCTCATGACCATAGGTGAGGGTAGGAACATAACAACTCTCACTGGAAACGGGCTCGACTTACTGCTGGCAATGTGGACCAAGTTCTGACACCGGTTGTACAGGTACTGAACAGCTCTTATCAGGGGGTCCGGTACCCCATATTCCCGGAGCACCGCCCACAGGATTCCCCGAGGGACACGGTCGAACGCCTTTTCCAAGTCCACAAAGCACATGTAGACTGGTTGAGCAAACTCCCATGCACCCTCCAGGATCCTGCTAAGGGTCTAGAGCTGGTCCACTGTTCCGCGACCAGGACGAAAACCACACTGTTCCTCCTGAATCCGAGGTTCGACTATCCGACGGACCCTCCTCTCCAGAACCCCCGAATAGACTTTTCCAGGGAGGCTGAGGAGTGTGATCCCTCTATAGTTGGAACACACCCTCCGGTCCCCCTTTTTAAAGAGGGGGATCACCACCCCGGTCTGCCAATCCAGAGGCACTGTCCCGATGTCCATGCGATGTTGCAGAGGCGTGTTAACCAAGACAGTCCTACAATATCCAGAGCCTTAAGGAACTCGGGTATCTCATTCACCCCGGGGCCCTTTTTGACCACCTCGGTGACTTCAGTCCCAGAAATGGGAGAGCCCACCTCAGAGTCCCCAGGCTGTGCATCCTCATTGGAAGGCATATTAGTGGGATTGAGGAAGTCTTCGAAGTACTCCCCCCACCGACTCACAACGTTCCGAGTCGAGGTCAGCAGCGCACCATTCCCACCATATACGGTGTTGACACTGCACTGCTTCCCCTTCCTGAGACGCCGGACGTTGGACCAGAATCTCCTCGAAGCCGTCCGAAAGTCGTTCTCCATGGCCTCTCCAAACTCCTTCCATGCCCGAGTTTTTGCCTCAGCAACAACCAAAGCCGCATTCCGCTTGGCCTGCCGGTACTTATCAGCTGCCTCCAGAGACCCACAGGACAAAAAGGTCCTATAGGAATCCTTCTTCAGCTTGACGGCATCCCTCACGACCGGTGTCCACCAACGGGTTTGGGGATTGCCGCCACGACAGGCACCGACCACCTTACGGCCACAGCTGCGGTCAGCCGTCTCAACAATAAAGGCACGGAACATGGCCCATTCGGACTCAATGTCCCCCACCTCCCTTGGGACATGGTCGAAGTTCTGCCGAAGGTTGGAGATGAAGCTACTTCTGAGAGGGGACTCTGCCAGCCGTTCCCAGCAGACCCTCACAACACGTTTGGGCCTACCAGGTCTGACCGGCATCTTCCCCCACCATCGAAGCCAACTCACCACCAGGTGGTGATCAGTTGACAGCTCTGCCCCTCTCTTCACCCAAGTGTCCAAGACATATGGCCGCAAGTCTGGACGACACAACCACAAAGTCGATCATCAAACTGAGGCCTAGGGTGTCCTGGTGCCAAGTGCACATATGAACACCCTTATGCTTGAACATGGTGTTCGTTATGGACAATCCGTGGCAAGCACAGAAGTCCAATAACAAAACACCGCTCGGGTTCAGATCGGGGGGGCCATTCCTCCCAATCACGCTCTTCCAGGTCTCACTGTCATTGCCCACATGAGCATTGAAGTCTCCCAGCAAAACGAGGGAATCCCCAGAAGGTATGCCCTCTAGCACCCCCTCCAGAGACTCCAAAAAGGGTGGATACTCCAAACTGCTGTTCGGCGAATACGCACAAACAACAGTCAGGACCCTTCCCCCCACCCAAAGGCGGAGGGAGGCCACCCTCTCGTCCACCGGAGTAAACCCCAACGCACAGGCTCCAAGTCGGGGGGCAATAAGTTTGCCCACACCTGCTCGGCGCCTTTCACCGGGGCAACTCCAGAGTGGTAGAGAGTCCAGCCCCTCTCAAGGAGATTGGTTCCAGAGTCCAAGCTGTGCGTCGAGGTGAGTCCGACTATATCTAGCTGGAACCTCTCAACCTCGCGCACTAGCTCAGGCTCCTTCCCCTTCAGAGAGGTGACATTCCACGTCCCAAGAGCCAGTTTCTGTAGCCGAGGATCAGACCGCCAAGGTCCCCGCCTCCGGCCACCACCCAACTCACACTGCACCTGACCTCCTTGGCCCCTCCCATAGGTGGTGAGCCCATGGGAAGGAGCACCCACGTTACCTCTTCGGGCTGTGCCCGGCCAAGCCCCATGGGTGCAGGCCCGGCCACCAGGCGCTCGCCATCAAGCCCCATCCCCAGGCGTGGTTTAACTTTTCATCTTGGGGGCATTTTTCAGCAACCCCTAACTAACTCCTCTTATTTGGAGGATATCTCATGATTGATACATAATAAAATAATGTGCTTGAACTTGTTTTGATCAGGAGAATGTACTGTAAGAACTGATGTGTCACTTGACGATATAATATGTGAGAGCAGACAAAAATCAGAAGAGTGATGTAACGCTATTTCCCGTTTTCAGCCTATAGCTTGCATTTGCTCAGTGGGTGGGAGAGTTCATTGGATTGGTTGAAATCTATTGGTCGATACATTTTGACTGATTCATAACATTTGGGTATTCCTTAGTACAGGATAATTACTACGTAGCACTCCTAGTGGGGCATATGTTCTTTAAAATAAAAAATTAGCTCCAGTTTTAGAGATTGTCTTAAAGTTTCTTCATATTGCCATATGGTTTTTAAATAAACTTAACAGAAAATGTTCTGAACCTGTTCCATGAAAATAGTTCTGTACCAACGTTGTTCTCAATTTTTTTTAAATTATAATTTTTTCAAATATAATTTGTAACAATTTATGAAACACCACACATATGATTTCATACAATATTCAAAGTCCACTGTAAATATTGTAAGAGTTTGAATACTAGGAGTGTGAAGTCGACAACCATAGCTTGCAAATAAGGTATTGTCTGTGTCGCTGTGTGGCATACTTCACCTGTATGTTATAGCGAAAGATTTTTAAACATTCAGGGCCGCTCAAAGTGTAAAGGGGCTACATAAAAAATTGGGTCCCAGAGCATGCTGGCTCTGAACGAATGCAAGCTCTGGGGTTGATTTGATGCTTGACTGATCACTCATTCACATTCAAATGCCATCTTAATGTTTGTCTTCTTCTGCAATAATCTTTCCCCACAGTGGTGTGATTTTGTTTTGAACAACTAAATCACAATAAACATTCCATGCCATATGGTAAAATTTGGTTTGATTTACTTAGGTAAATTAGTTGTATCGAGCATATTATTGAGACAGAAAAAAACAAAAATTGTATACAAAAAAATAATCAATTAGTTACATAATCTGATACATCCAATTAACCATTGGCACTATACTTGAGGCCCATACCTGCCTCTTGGTTTATCTTAGGTAATTTCCCTATACAGCTAGGAATTAATAAATTCAATAAGTAAAAATTACAGGAACATGCTTAAGTTCAAAGCATAACCAGATAACCATGAAGCAGGTAGCATTTTTGCGTCAATTTAAACCATTTGTGAACTATTTTTCTCTTTCCTGCAACTACTGTTACTATTCTCCTGCTTTTGATCTAAATGCATAACTGTATGCTTTTTTGTAAATTTAAAGCAGTTAAAATGTTTGTTTATTCCATATCAAATCAAACAACTGTTTTTACATCAAAACAATTAACTACTAAGATTGGTGTTTTTACAAATATGGTATGTATGAATTTTCCACACAAAGTTGTGTTCTTTAGTTAGTGTTTTCAATACATTTTAGAAACTATTTTACTCTCAATGATATTTTAGCATGGAGGCTAATGGGGTATTTTAATGGGGGATTTTGCCCTCAACATTTAGGAGGCTGATCTGGTGGAACTGACTCATATCTGAGGAATCTTTTACTTTGGGAATCAGGATACTCCAACCACTCCACAAGAGTGTTGGGATCTCCTTTTTGCACCATACCACATTCATGAGCCTCAACAGGAATTGCAGTACACCTGGTGCATTTCTGTAGAGCTTGTATGGAACTCCATTGGAGCCTGGTGCTGATGAGGCCCTTGCTCTTTTCACAAAGTTCTACACTTCACTCCATCTAGGTGGGCTGGTGTCTAGCTGGTGCACTGGAGGGTGGCTAGGAGGCATGTCAACTGGGGCAGTGATCTTTTCATGGTGTCTGCTATCTGCACAGGACCTTTCCAGATGCTTCTCCAGGTCTACCTTTAACATGGAGAGACTCCCACTCTTCTCACTTGTTAGGAGACTTTTCAAAAATTTGAATGTAAAGCAGTTAAAGACTTTGTTTATTCTATATCAAATCAAATGACTGCTTTGACATCAAAACAATTAAATGATAAGATTGATATTTTTACAAATATGGTACTGTATACTGTATATGAATTTGCAATGCAAAACTATGTTCTAAAGTTAGTGTTTTCAATAAATTTTAGAAACTGTTTTACCCTCACTGGTGTTTTACTATGGAGGCTAATGGGGTATGAGTAACCATAGGAAAATAACAACCTAAAAACTTATAAATGAAGTGCCAAATGTTTAAAAATAAGAAAACATGCCTTCCGTGTTTCCAGCGCATGTTTGTGACAACAAAAGGGATCTGGAAATCATTTTATCGCACATTCCTGGTACTGTTTTACTTGTGGTAAGGATATGTTTTCTTCTAGATTGTGTAAGTTCTTATGAAAATACTTAATTACATTAAAACACATCCAAGCAATTAAAAACTAAATTGGTTCTAAAACCAATTTAAATACCAACAGTGGAGCAAAGATTCTCTAAAGAATGTAAGGAGAGTGGCCACCATTATCGATGGGACAATCACCAGCAGATCCATGCACCTCACTTTCTCCTCATACATAATCTGCTAAACTATGTCACAGAAACTCAGGGCAAAATCTGGAGCCTACCCCTTGTTCCATGGCCCACCACTGAGAGGCATCTGAATTGGCCTACAACACTCACTTACTGAGAATGCATTTAAGCACTATAAACACCCTGGAGCACTTCATTAGCCAAGTGTACATAAAGAGATGCGCCAATTTTGCAGGTCTTGCCCAGAATGCCAACTGACCCAAATACACCAGAGGGATTGTGCTCCTCTTTTTCCCTTGCCCATAATTTATAGACTATTCAAGAGGCTTAGTATGGAAATAGTTGGGCCACTTGAATCCTCAGCCAGGGGACACAAATATATCCTCATCTTAGTGGATTATGTCACCCTCTACCCGGAGGCCGTACCCCTCTAGATGGCTAATTCCTAGACTATTGCACAGGAGCTGGTAGGGGTCTTCTTACGTATCAACATTTCCAAGGAGATTCTCATGGACCAGCATGCCTTTCATGTTTCAGACCTTCAGGTAACTCACCGGGCTGCTCTGCATCTGCCATCTTAAAAAGTTCATTTCATGGAACTAGAAATATGTTGTATGGTGGACAAAGGGGTGGTACAGGCCAGTCATAGCCCTTGATCCAGCCAGATTGTATTAGTCCCAAAACTCAACAGGAGTTGGAACTTCTGCAATGATTTCTATTGGCTTAATCAGGTCTCCCAGTCCGATGCTTATCCTATGGCAAAGGTAAAGGATGCCTTAGAGCGACTGGGGAAAGCTTGTTAGCTGTCCTGCCTCGACATGATGAAAGGCTACCAGCAGCAAAAGACCATGTTGAGCACCCCTAGTGGCCACTGGTAGTACTGTGTCCAACTCTTTGGGCTGCATGGGGCCTGAGCAACCTTCCAGCATCTTGTGGACAGACTGCTCTAGTCCTACAATGCCTACCTCAATGACATTTGCTGCCAACCTCAATGACATTGTCATCTATTACAGCACCTAATAGGAACACCTACTGCACATCAAAAATGTCCTCTGCACCATCTGTTATGGTGTTATTTTGGGTTAACAGAGGCTAAGTCTTGGCTAGGGTGGATCAAGTTGAAGTGGTCTAATGTTGTTGCCATTCTTCACTGGCCCTGGCTGCAAACCAAGAGGCAGGTTTGGACTTTCCTAGGCTTAGCGGGTTACTACCACAGGTTTGTTCCCCGCTTCTCTGAACGAGTCAAACTTCTCACTGACTGACAACGAAGAAAGCATACAAAACTGTGACGTGGACCCCATTGACAGAAGCCATGTTCTGTCACCTGAAAGGAGTCTTAATGTCTGGTACAGTTTTGTGACTACCTGACTTTTCTCTACCCTTTCACCTCCAGCCCGATGCCTTGGACACCAGCCTTGGCACCGTGTTGAGGCAAGTCATCGAAGGATCAGAACACCCCATCGTGTATCTCAGCCTGAAATTACAGAGTTGGGAGACAAGGTGATTGAGTGGGAGGCCCTCACTATCCAAATGGCAGTTACACAGCCATCATGCATGCATATTGTATGAACACTCCACCTAAAACTTTATGGCCTTGCCCAATATGCTACATGCACATCACTACCTTATTTATATTCCACCTCGCACCCCACATTCACTTGAAAAAAAAACATAGTACAGTATTTTCATTTGGGACATGAAAATTTTTCTTTTGATTTTGGTTTGTTTTTGGCTCTTTTTTCTGTTTATGGCTTATGCTAGGTTTAGCAGTGTCCAACATAATATTTTGAACTATATGTGTGGGCCACGTTTGCTCTTTAATAACAACAAAGTTTCTCTTAGATAATATATCATTAATGCCAGTATATGTGTAGTAAAACCGATCCTTACATAGATACTCATTACTTCATATAAAAAACTACTTAAGTTCCACTTAGTTTCTAAACGTTCTGATAATGGCCTGAACTTCTAATAGGATCGAGATATGCATGTGCATTTTTATAAATGACATGCTTACCTTATTAAGTGTCAACTGTTTCTTGTCACAATGCACTCTCAATTCAGCAAACTTACAAAGATTAAAACTGTTAATTTTAACATTACTAGGGCAAACTTGGAGCATTTGAACAAGTCTAAACTGTTTTACATATAATGCAAAAAGTTAATTCCAAAATTTGGAATTAGTAGAATTTTTTTTTTAAAACTCAGTGAGTTATTACAAAGATAGAAAGCTGCAAAGGTAAAAAGCTGCTGTTTAAGGCACAGAAGACAACTAACTTTAATGCTAAATGTTGGGTGTAAACAGTCATGAAAGAAAAAATTAAGATGGGTATTAGAGAAGCTTAAAATCAGAGAGAGGGGAATACTGTACAGAAGATAAGATGAAAAGTGACCCAAAGAGATTCTTTCAGTATCTTAGTAGCAAAGGAACAGCCAAGGTAGAGGTGAAGCATATTAGGAAGTGTAAGAGGGAATTAATATGTACAGTTAGTGAAATAGAAAATGCTCTAAACTTGTATTTTTCTTCACATGTGAGGAAATGGATAACCTCCCAGTAGTAGCTGAGACTACTAAGGAGTTACTGAGTGATTTGGAAATTGCAGAGGGAGAAGCACAGTTTAAAATAACTAGGCTGAAATCTAACAAATCATTAGGACTGAAAAACTTTTAATTTCTAGTGCTTAAGAAAGGTTGGCGAGTATGTATGCTGTATAAATGCTTGATGCATATTTTTCGATAACCACTTCACAACGAAAATTGATAAAGACTAGGAAATAGAAATTTCATCCTGCAATATGAAAAGTGTGACCAAGAAAATACACGTAACTATAGGCCGGTAAGTATAATGTACATCAGAGAATAAAGGAAATGAAATTGCTTATTTGATTTTAAGAAACCATCTGATAAGGGGCACCACGTGAAAGGTTGAGCATCATATTAAAAGTAATGGAAGTTCAGGGTGTGTTCAAGTGTCATAACAGATCTGCAGTTTATGTTTTCTCCATTTACATTCAGCATTCCTACATTTTCTTTTTGATTAAGGGCTGGTAAAGTGTTACTTCAAGGTGTTTTCTGTTTGCTAGAGATGGTTAACAGGCACTACTGTATTAATTACCCTCAAAATGTTCATGCTAAAATGATCAAGCATAGACATCAACTGACTCAGCACTTAAATTATCCGTATTAGGTAAGGCACTGATGAATAGAACAGAAGTGTCATCCGTTTTGTAATATACATGTAGTGTGAAAGTTAGTAACTAGAATATTTCATACTGCCTATGCCAACATGCAAGATGTAAATCAAAGTCAAAGTAGAGAAAAGTATTCATAACCAGAGATATTTTAACAATAGTAATGCAAGTGTTATATTTGTTTTGATTTAGCCACAAACTTGAACAGTTATAAAGTGTTACAGTAAAGATGTAACGGGTCACAAATTCCAGACCATCCTGCCACCAGCTGCCTGGCAACCCTGCACAACAAACATCCATAATAAAATCAAAATGGTGCTATAGGAATACCAAGTTCAAAAATAAAATGTTTAAAAGACATTCTAAATTCAAAAAATAATCACACAATTTTTCCATGCCTTCTTAAACCCCAAGAACAATGTCTCCATATTTTTTATTTTAAGAGTCTCACTTATTGGCCTCCGATGTGCCACACTGCAGTAGTAAATATTATCACATTGTCTCATTTCCTTGGCTTTCACAAAAAAAGTGTGGTGTCCTTATTCTTGTAAAACTCAATCTTCAAATTTCAGATTTAAAAATGGTGATAATATAGGGTGGCACTGCTTTTTCAAGCTGAGATTGGTGGTCATAAATTGTTTGTCTCTACATATGGACATACCACCCATTTCACCCTCATTTTTTCATGACTTAGTGGTTTCTTACTCAAAAATTCTGATTGTGAACTGTGCATGGTAGATACTAATGTTATAATGATCATGAGTGAAAATAAATTAATTTTAAATAATCCATTTCACCGTGTCAGTCTCCGTGGGGAGTTGATGAGGTGATTGGGATGAAGCTCACCTGCACATGAACATGTGATCATTCTCAATTGCTTAATCGTCTTCCTGCAGTGCATGATTGAGGTGCTATGCCCATGGAGCCAAATAAGAATGGGCCAGCACAGAGAGGAAGAGAGAGACGAAAAAGAAAGGAATAAGGCTTAGAGAGCGAGAGCGGGATCCCGGATGGAATGAAGGATCGTCACTCGAGGGACAGGATCGGTCCCAATGGTTTTATAAAAGAGTGGGTTTGATTGAGGAGGAGTCTACCCTATGGATCTGAGAGATGAATACAAGTGCGAAAAAGAAGATGGGAGGACAACTGACCCCGAGGGGTCTGATAGATGCTGGCGGAGGCAGCCAAGATGGGGGTCAGTAGTGTGAGGACCACAGCGGCAGAAGTCTCTTCTGCAACGCATGCCTTAGGTGAGCTGGAGAGATTGGGAAGGAGCTGTCCTTGGCTGGTGTGACATCAAATGTCTGCTACAGGATTTTAATGTTGTTTTTAGCTTTGTTTTAACCGTTTGCGATTTTTTACCTTTTTTATAGATTATTTATGAACACTTGAAGCAGTGCACTTTATTTGGGATTTTGTTTGGATTTTTTTTGTTAATAAAAGCATTTTGCACCTTTCCCTTGTTTCATTTGGTGTCCTCATTGTCCAACCAATCCGGTTACATTATCGACGGTGTCAGGTTCAAGAGGCTCTGAAAAGTAAGAAGGGAGTGTGGAGCTTGAACCCGCATCATCACAGAGGTGATAACTCTTTAATTTATTATATATGTGTGTTGTTGGGGAAGTGGAAGGAAACCCCACTTTGTACCAGACTCACACGCATACTGTACACAGACAACGACTGCACTTGGGATTCAAATGCAACAGCGGCAGTCAGTGTCCTTTTCAATTTACATTATGTCTGCTATATAGATTACTAGCAAAATACCCACGCTTCGCAGCGGAGAAGTAGTGTGTTAAAGAAGCAATGAAAAAGAAAAGGAAACATTTTGAAAATAACGTAACATGATTGTCAATGTAATTGTTTTGTCACTGTTGTGAGTGATGAGTGTTGTTGTCATATATATATATATATATATATATATATATATATATATTTACACACACACACATAAACATATATATATACATATCTATACATATACACATATATACATACATATATATATGTACATATATACACATACATATATACACAAATACATACATACACACACATATATACACACAAATACATATATATATATATACATACACACACACATATATAAACATATATATACATATACATACATATCTACATATATACACACACAGCTATTTCGTATCAGTGCAATACGCTGCTTGTTAAAATGGATAACTCCCGCTCTTACGTGCAAGTCTGCGTGGATATTATGAACTATCGTATTTGTTCAAGTTCTATTTAAATTTTAAATAGAAGGAATTTTTATTTAGTCGACAGAAATATCTTTGGTAGGAATGGTAAAACAGACAGGAATATTATTCCTGAATAAATCAACTCAAACCTTAAACAACTTATAATATTTTGCTCTCCATAAAAATATATCCTGTCTAAATTATACAAGTTAGAAATAAAGTAAACATTAAAAGAACAAACATTCAAATTTCTTTACTCTTATGTAATTTTATATAAAAATAAACTTAGATTTTAAATATCCCAAAAGATTTTGCTCTCCATAAAAATATATCCTGTCAAAATTATACAAATTCAAATATGAACATGCTGCATAACAAAACCTGGAAATATAAATAAAATGTGTTCCTTTCAGCAATAACAAATCAAATCATTCAGTTGTCTTTGCTCATATGTCATTTTAGAGCTGGACGCCTGGCATCTTTTTTGGCAACAAGTTCGTTTATGTTTGGTGTGAGGTTCTGTGTTGTGGAGATTCTCAGGATGGATTGCAGGTGCTCATCAGTGAGGCGACTCCTGTGTGCTGTTTTGTTAGTCTTTATCACTGAGAAGAGCTTCTCACACAGATATGTGCTACCAAACATGCACAAGGTTCGAGCCGCATGTAGACGGACTTTTTTTGTTCTTCAAAGTCACCAAAGCGCCGTGCAAACTCAGTGCGCTCAGTTTATCAGCAAAGTGCGATTTGGGAACACCGTAGTGACGACTTGGTTTAACATTACTTGGCAACAGGGAAAGTGGGGCAAATTGCACTGGTGCATTTGTGTCTCCCATAAAAGCAGCTTCACTTGAAATCACTTTGTGATTGTGCACGGTAAAACGTCCGCTGAAGTGTCAGATTCTTATTTAATTCTTCTGCTTTCTGTATCTTCTGCATTGCATTCAGGTTACCCTGATGTTTTGTCTCATAGTGCCGTCTTAGATTAAATTCTGTAATTACAGCCACATTAGCTCCACAAATGAGACACACGGGTTCAGTAAACATATACTCAGCCTCCCATCGGTTTTAAAGGCTCTATTTTCAGAATCAACTTTTCTCTCAGCATCGTGTGAGCTAGCCGCAATAACTTGCAGCATCATAAGCTAGACTTGATTAGCGGTAAGTGTTCGGCAAGGCAGCTGAAGCGCTGCATTATGGGATCTGTAGTTTATTGTGTTACCAGCGCTTCATATACCTGGGCCATTAATAACAATAATACAGTATATAAAATGATCTCGCGGGCGGATATAATTACGCCGGGCGGATGTGGCCCGTGGCCCTTGAGTTTGACACATATGGACTAAATAGAACTTGAAAAGATATATTTTTTCAAATGTGATCGCGCAATTCAGATAGAGTTGACGCAAGCACTACAGCCTGCATCCTCCCTCGCTCTTACTTTTTACCGTTCATCTAATGAATACACCGAGTATGGCTTTACCAAAACAATCATTGATGGCGAATAAAGTATCCATTATTCGAGTATGTAGATCGGGATATATATATACATATATATATATACCCGCTATCGCAGAGAAGTAGTGTGTTAAAAAGCTAGAAAAGAAAAGGGAACATTTTAAAAATAGCGTAACATGACTGTCAATATACAGTATTTGTTTTGTGAGTGTTACTGAGTGTTGCTGTCATCAAGGATTTGATTATCATTATTTCTTTCAATCAGGTTCGTATTTGTAGGATGTGTTGTGTTCAAGTTACATTCCGTGTTTGTCAATCGTTGTAAAGATGACAGGTTTCATTCATCGATTCGTTTCTTACTGCATCAATAAACAGCTCGTCTTCTTCTTTATCTGAGACCTGACACACTGCATGCACGGGTTTTTTACACTGTCTTCCTTTAGCGGGACATTGACTTTTTCCACCGTGTGCTTTGTTTCCGCAGTAGCTGGATTTATGAATATGCTTATCAGGCGCTTCATATTTTTGCTGCCTTTTCAATTGTGTAATTGGTTTTGTTCAGCTCTTTGGAACTGTTGCTTTTATCTGTGCACTGCGTCAGTTCACGTGAGCCGCTCGGTGTACATGCATCGAAGGTTCCCAGCTGTGCTGGTGCCATCTCGTGCTATGTCCATGGCTGTATTTAATGTTACCTTAGTCCTGGCACTTAAAACTTTCTCTCGCAGTTTCGCTGAGTTTGTGTCAAACACCACCCTGACCATCTCATCTTCCTCTCCATAAACACAGTCCTTCACCCGTGAATATTTAGTGGGAGTTTGCTATTGGATTGCCGCTGACGGACGGCCTTATATGGGCAGGCACTAAATTACAAACGCCAGCGGCAGCCTGTCTATGAACTTAATTTAAAGTGTAGGTTTACATCGTGCTTTGTTTCCAAGTAGCAGAACTCATGAATATGGTTGTATATGTCACTCGCCGCTTCTTATTGTTTAGCTGCCTTCTCAATTATATAATGCATGTTTTCTTCAGCGCTTTTTGGAGGTCTTCCTGGTTTTCTATGTACTGCGTGATTACGTGGGAGGCGTGATGATGTCACGAAACTCCGCCCCACGGCGTTCAAGCTCATCTCCATTACAGTAAATGGAGAAAAACTGCTTCCAGTTATGACCATTACGCATAGAATTTCGATATAAAACCTGCCCAACTTTTGTAAGGAAGCTGTAAGGAATGAACCTGCCAAATTTCAGCCTTCCACCCACACGGGAAGTTGGAGAATTAGTGATGAGTCAGTGAGTGAGTGAGTGAGTGAGTGAGTAAGTGAGTGAGTGAGGGCTTTGCCTTTTATTAGTATAGATTTGCAGGTATGCATAAAACAAAATAAAAACTATTGCTTTAATCAAAATTTTAACCACCTGGGTGCACTGCATCATGTTTCTTGATAGATTTGGGTTATACTGCATCATTATTATTCATACATTTTTAGGGTTAATATTGTGAGGCTGAGGTGCAAGGACAGGATAGAGAATGAACTGCGGACTGATAACTTGGGCTCATTAAGGAATGGTATGAATATGATGGCTGGCATTTATACAAAAAGCAATAATCATGTTGAACTGGCTGTAGTCATGACTATCAGTTGGCACAAAACTTCAATGAATTCTATTCAAATTTGATTTACAGGATTTTGCTTCAGAAGTAAGCCAGGGAAAGAACAGATTTAGGGCTGGAGCCTAGAAACTGCATTAAGTGACTTTAGAACGATGGCTTTAACTTCTCATATTATGAAATCCTTTGAGAAGTTAATTAAGAGACACCTACTTAACAAAACTGAGGTTCACCTGGACCTAGAAATCTGCATACAGAGCGAAGAAGTGTGTGAAGGATGCCACAGCAACACTTTTCAATTAACTGTCTGAGCACTTGGAAGGATAAAAAATACACAAAATTGCACTTTATAGGCTTTTTGCCAGCTTTTAACATGATCCAGCCCTACATTTTAGTTGATAAACTGATTGATCAATTCTGTTCAGGCGCTAACTTGGTGGGGTGGATTCTGGACTTTTTAACATACAGAACACAAACAATGAGTGTTAATGGCTGTTTCTCTAATATTCTAAGTACATCTGCAAGGCTTCTGCCTAGCTCCTCTTTAGTTTGTCTTATATACAAATGACTGTAAGAGGTTACACATGGATATACTGTATATATCCTGAAATCTGCAGACAGCTCTCTCATTCTGAGTCTTTTACAAGATAAGGAAAACAGCCATGGTATTGTCAAAGAGTTTGTACAATGCTGTGATCACTAAATATTTCTAAGACAAAAGATGTGGCTGTAGATTGCAGGTGCTCCCCACCATCCACTGCCTCTACTTTAAGTAAAGGGGAGACAGTGGATATGGTAGAGCAGTACAAATATCTGGGAACATACAACGTTTGTTCAGTTCTTATCACTTGATTGCATACCGCACTTGTGCTGATTCTCACTAGCTGCTACTAGAATTGTGCATGTCATGATAGCAGCAGCCAGCAGGCAACACCTTTGCAACATAGCACAATAGTTTTAAAAAATAACAATTTTTTTTTATTGTAGGAACAAGATTTAATTTTTGAGTGTCTTAAAAAGAACAATGAAATGTATTATCACTATTGGTGTTTTTATTATTGACATCCATGTGGATGTAAGCACGAACAACATGCATGGAATGTGCAAACTACATTATAAGAACAATTTTAAAATCAAAAGCCTACTCCCTTAAACAGTATCATGTCATATTACATTCTAAGACAGTTAATCCTGGCCAGGGTCATCCATTTGGTGCTGAAGCTTGTAAATCGTGTGCAACTTAAATTCTATAGGTGGCAAAAGATTGTCGCTGATCCTCATTCAATATTCAACCCTGTTTTTTTTTGGAGTAGAAATTGAAATGCTCCGCAGAACTCTTCAAACTTTCACTGCCCCATATGGTGGTTTAATGGGTTGTGCAGACGCTGCACTGAAGATTTGTGAAATGGTACGTACACCACAAAATAACCCAGCATTCCTCACACATTCTGAATGTCAGCATCTGTATTAGAGGTTTTATGAGAATTACTTAAGATGCATACCTAGGTACCTTGGATCAATTCATGTTTAGTTCACAGAAGCAGAAGACTTATTGTATTAAGAACAAATGAAACATAAATTTAAAGCAAAACCAAAATAAAACTTAAGATCCCATGATAAAATATTGTGCCGTGCAATTTGGGCATTGGAATTTTACTTTAGCAGCACTCTGTTTTTTTCTACTTAGCATTTTGAAAATGCAGGAAAATTTTTTAAGAGTCCAAAATTTACTTAACTCTAATGTGGTACACATGAATTGTTCTCATGCGTGTACACATAGCTTACTGTATTACTAATCTGTCAGAATTTAGGAGACAGAATGCATTTAAAAACAAAAAGGTATAGGTGTGAAAGTAAAGAAAAAATGCACAAAACATTTTGTGATAAAATATTGCATTTTGGGTTGTTTATAAATTATATTTATGAATGTGTGCAGCACTCCAAGCTTATCAAAGAAATACATTACATTCATTCAGCTCAAGTGTTAGACTATTTTTGATATTTCTGTCACATTATGAGCATATGCGCGATAAAGTTTCAAGATCAATCATGCCTAAGTGGAAAATCATGCAGACACCAATACATGTCCAAATAAAGTGTATAAGCCAGCAACTTTAATGCAACAAACAGAACCTGATGCCTTTCATTTTACCCAACAGGCAGAGTACAAGAAATTATCTGGTCTGTCATGCACAAAAGCAAGAGACACTCATGTATGTATGGCAATACAAAACCTTAAGAAAGTTCAACATATAGATCAAGCTTACTCCATATTGAGTAATCATTAAAAAAAAAAAAAAAACAATATGCAACTAGGGTAGGGCAAGATTACCATAGCCACCATTTACTCAGTGAACTCCTACACAATGTTGTAAAATCCGGCAGTCAGGTATTGTGTTCAAATTCTCAGGCAGATGATATTCTAAATCAAAGCTTCTGGTTTAATAAGTGCCTCTGAATGACACTGTGGTCCTAAGGCAGACACTTAAACAGCCTGTGCTTCAGTTAAAATGATGTCTGTGAACGATGATGTAATAGTCCAGTAGTGGCAAAGTGCACCATTCCTTTTACAAAGACAACATATAAAACATCAAAATCATATTCCTGCACTTAAATACTTAATGTGTTTCAAAGTAAAAGGCTAGATTGTTAAACAGTTAATTGTTATCTCCAATACAGTATTTCATGCCTTTGAAGAAGAAAATAACACATCTCCCTGTCAATAAAGACATTGACTGACTGACTTGTAATGTCATGTTTTAAAATCCTGTTCATCTTCTCATTCTAGCTTCCTTCACTCAAGTAATGAATATCATCCTCAAGTAATTTTCCTGGATGACTATACTGATTATCATTTAAAAAATCCACTATCCTTAAAGCAGTATTAGCTTTGGTTTGTCTAATAATGTAGATTTATTTACAAATGCAAATCAACATACAGCATATCCTCATATGTTGTATTCAGCTTTCCAAAAACAGGAAGTATAAGTGGCATTTGTTAGTAGCATATGTGTACAACCTAGTAATTAATCAATTGGTTAGAATATATGATATTACAGTTACAAAATACAGGTCCTTTATAAATCATTAGAAGTTTTATTAGGATTGTTCCTTGTTTAAAGAACTCTTATTGACTTTCTAAACCTGTCAATGCTGTTGTGTTCACATTTGCTCTCAATTATTTCACATGCATTCTCTGTCATCTCTCATAATGAGGAAACAACTCAGCATTTTAAGTAGAAATGAAATGCTGTAAAAAGAAAAGTAAAATTAAAGTAGTGAAATTAACAGTGAGGGACATTTTTGAGTTAAACAATATTCAAAGTTTATTTTCAGTAAAGCTGGCTGTTTGTATGAAAAAAGTAACGTGTTGTACAATATATGAGCATAACAAAAAGTGCACACTGCAGTACTTTAGATTAATCCAACATTAATTTATTCATCCATTTTCCAAATTAGTGGGCAGAGCCTAGCTTGGCAGCAATGTGTGTAAGGCAAAAAACAACATTGGTACAGACATACACACTTACACTTTGACTTATCTGTCAGTTTAGAGTCATAAATGAACCTAAATGGCACATCTTTAAGATAGGTGAGAAGGAGCACATTACATAGAAATAAACCAGACAGACACAGAAGAACATGCAGAGTGACAGTCGCCAAGCAGACCTTCGAAAACTCCCTGTAATCTGACTGAGCTGAAAGTGAAAACACTGTGCAACCCTGCTGCCTGAAATTAATTTAACAAAGCAGGACTCTTTTAAGAGAAAATTACCTATTTTTATATATAAACTCAAGTCACGCCCAAAAGATCTTACACTGGACAACACTGAACAAACATGAAATCATGCAGTGCAGAAAAAACAAGACACAGTGGTAAAAAATCTAAAGAAGACAGAGCATACATTGGAGTATTCTATAAAAAAGTAAAGCATATTTATAATTGTTTATCTGAAGGGAAATTTTATAAGACAGTGAAATTACAGCATTTAGAAAAGAAGATATAGTGATGACACAGAAAAAACAGCAAAATTGGAAGCATCTATGAAAAATTAGTGTTCACTACATTTTTTAACTGTATGAAGACACAAATGTTTTAAGGTTTATTTGGTATATATACACATATATAAAGTTTGCACTTTACAAATTGTATACCAAATAAACCTTATATTGTAAAGTCAGGTCAAACGTTTTAGAACTTCTGCATTTTTCCAGTTTTTCTTCAAATTTAATCAGTTGAAATGCAATGAATGACATAAAATCATGAAAAGGTAAGCAGTAAACTGCCCGAAGTTTCAATTTAAAGTTTAGGTTAGCAAAAGCTGAAAAAATGAAATATCAGAATATTACAAATGGACCATCTTCAAGGACAAACTAATAAATTACAACATACAAATATTCTGAAGCAATTAAAGTAAATTACGCATTGCAAGTTAAAGCACTCAATTTGCACAAGTGTTCCAACGTGTGTTGATTAATTAAATTTCTCTTTCTCTCTTAAAGCAGAGTTGGAACAGACTGTGTTAGTGCACCCTCTACATCCCATCCAATTAATAAATGAAATAAGACAAAGCATTGTTGCCCTTAGAAGTGTAGGCCTTTCATTTAGAGAAATTGCTAAAAAAAAATCATAGTATCAGTGAGCATGTTGACCAACACCATCCAAAGGCAACTGGACACATGAAGAAACTCTGAAAGAAAGAATCCTGGCAGACCCCAATTTACAACCCAATCAGAAGACAAGTTTCTGAGGGTCACCAGCTTGCATGATAGGCGCGCCACAGCACAGCAGCTTCGAGCACAACCTAACTTTGGCCGAAAAAGCAAATCTGTTTCCGCTGCGAAGAGGAGACTTTATGCTGCATGTTTGACAGGGTGACTGGAAGTAAGAAAGCCATCTCTTAAATGACAAAACAGGGTCTTGAAATACCAGCTGTGGACTACTGCAGACTGGACAAGGTCTCCTCTTTTCTTGCCAGTATCGCTGGAATATTAAAATAAATGTAATCCTCTGGCAGTTTACTGCTTACCTATTCACCATTTTAGCTCATTCATTGCATTTGAACAGATTACATTTGAAGAAAAACTGAGGTGTTCTAAAAGTTTTGAACAGTAGTATATATATAAATAGTTATAATCATGTATGGTAAACACTGTCCAGAATTAACACTGTAAAGACACCAAAACCCAAACCGAGACATAACTACATTTATAAAAAACAATTGAGTCAATCCCGTGAATTCATACAGCTGTTTTTCAAAGTACTTTGAAATTTAAAACTAATTAAGTACTGTATAACAGAAGTTATCTCAATCTGAGTCACAGCATTATATGCAAATAAAAATACTTTTAGATAGTTGAGCTAAAGGAAAGATCCATTAGTCCAAGCGGCTGTTTTGTCATGCCATATATTGTATGATGTTTGATGTCACTTTGACTTTATTTACAGGTTTATTATTGCAAATCCAGCTACCGAATAAATAAAAGAATTCTTTAACGTTTACTGAAAATTAGTAAATGTTAAATTGCAATATTTATTTGGATGACATTGTTACAGATATGCACTGCTTCATAAAGTTAAACTATTTCAATATATCACAGCTTACAAATATGTTCCTTTTTTAACTACTACCTTTACTTTAAAGGAAAGTAATTATTTTTGTAAATATTAATGTATGATGAAAAAATGGACACAGTGTTTTAGTACTAATCCATTCTGTTAATTTAATTGCTTTAATAATATTATCAAATAAAAAATATTAAGGTGAGTGAAATATTACATTTTTACACTTAATTAGGTGCCCTCTACTAAATATTGCAACCTTTGTGAATTCCTATAATACTCTTAGCTTGAATCTAAATGTATTTCATTACATTACCACAAGAAAGTATATACAGTATACGTTTAACAGTCACCTGTCAATATAAGTTCTCAAATGGATAGTTACTTTACATTTGATTCCCTGTATACCCAGATAAATATTTTGCTTTAATAATCTGGTTCAGTGAGAAGATTCTGGAAATAAGTTAATGACTGAAGATCCTGGACAAAATATTTTACGAGACACGATTAATTTCATACACTGTTGAAACCATGGATAAAAAAAAGCGTAAATAATTGGATTGAATCCAGAATTTACTAAACTTATCAAAGTTAGTCCAGAGAGTATAGTTGAAATATATCGGTCGGGAAGAGGTGTATATAAGAAGTAAGCAGCCAAAACAAGCTGAGGAAACCAGCAGATCATAAAAACTGCCACAACAATTCCTAATGTCCTGGCAGCTTTGGTTTCTGATTTTAATGTAGTCTTGCTGTTTAATTGTGCAAGTGGCTTTTTCTGTAAAAATAAATTAATGGCTCTTGCATGTCTTCTTGCAACTATAAATATTCTGAAATAAAAACATGAAATGACAGAAAAAGGCAGAACAAATGAACATAAAAAATCTGCCATACCCCATGCAGGGGAAAAATCAAACCCACAAGCACCTGCACACCCTGTTAAAATGGTGCTGCCATCACTATTCAGGTATGCCAATGTATATAAAAGAGCTGACAACCAACCTATAGCAATACACAACATTGTTCGAAAAATTGTTACATTAGAAGTGTAAAAGAATGGGTTACACACAGCAAGGTATCGATCAATTGAAATAAAAACCAAGTTGCTTACAGAAGCTGAAGTTAAGAAAAGATACATCAGGTAAAAATAATAGCACATAAATTCACCAAAATACCAGCAATATTCAATGTATGCAGCAAAATGAAAAGGCATTTCAAACAATCCCAATAAAAAATCCACAGCTGCTAGAGAAAGTATAAGGCAGTTGGTAGGGGTGTGAAGCTGCTTGAAGTGAGAAATGGAAATAATAACAAATATATTTCCACACAGTGTTACTATAATTACAAATACACTGAAAATATAAAGCATCACATACTCCTCATACTTTCGAACTACTTTGGCACATGAGGTATTATAATCTGGATAGCAGTAATGCAGTTTTCGATCCATTCATGCAAAGTCTTTATACAATTGTTTCAAGTTCAATGTGACAGTCTTCTTAAAAAATAAGCTATGATGAAAATAAGAAGCTACAGCCTTTTATAGATAGTTTGATTGCTTGACACACATCCTCCCAAGAGAAAATCACAGTGACTGACACACTTTTATTTGTAATTTCACACTAATATCCTAGGAAGGTAAAGCTCCTGTGACCAGATATGTAACTGTGAAAATATCACAATAAAATTCTCTACCATATTAGTGATGTGGAAAAAGACTGGGAATCTGTTTTGGGCATTTGCATTTCTGGACACCAAGAAATTGATAATAGCTGAAATATCTCTAATTAGCAGCTCAATGCAGAGAACTCTTTTAATAAGTGCACCTTGGATATATGTACTTATTTATTAAATGAGATTTCTTGAACTTTGTTTAGAGCTTCTGGTAACATGCCTTTTAATGGAAATCTGCTCTAATTGCTTATATATAGTATATTTGCACTACTGATGATAGTTTGACTGTTAACTATACATTTGTTCCCTGTAAATGAGAGTGGCTGGCCTGTTGTTTTGGCTTCACCTATTGATACTGAGAGAACCACAGTAAACTAGAGTGTAATAACAAAATCTACTTTAACAGTAGCCAATGTACAAGTAAAGTACAATACAAACACCTGACATTTTTCATACATGATCTGTTGTCTATCTGAAGTTTCAAGTAAAGGTAAAAGGGAGGGAATCTCCTACCCTGATATGGCCTATGTTTTAATATGGACTTCAACTGGCACTGCTCATCATGACTGACATCAGACTACATGTGCAACCTGGTAAATGGGAGCAGTATGTCCTCCTGGATCAGATGCTGTGCACTTACAATTACATCTAATATGTCATTCCATGTCTTATGAGCACATCCGATCATCAGTTAACAGCATTTTCACAAACATCGATTGCTAAATCAAACACCGCCCTGAGACTTTCATCCTTGACATCACTGACTCCTTTCAGTGTTTTTTTTTAAGACTATTTTATCTAGACTTTACTATCTTATTTTCTATTGCTTATTATTGTTCTTTATTAAATAGTAACTTGTTTTCATCTTTCTATGCTTTGTCTTAATGTCTAGAGTGATTGAAGTAATAAGGTAGATTTCTTTGAGCACCTGGTGCAGCCGGACATTTGCCATTACCTCTGTGCTGCGAAGTTTATTAAGGCTGCAAGTCTATTTAAAACATCGTATATTGTTCATGCCGATAATAAATAAGTCTCTTGAAGTGCTGAGAGAGTGACAAGTTGTGTTATTCTTATAGCACTTGTGTGGTTTAAAGTGTTAAAAGTTAGCCAGCTGTGGGTGTCATTCGTAGGACACTGTTGTGGTTAGGGTCTGAGTGTGTGTGTATCTATGTATTTGGGTAAACAGACGATAACACAATTATGTTTACTTATATTCTCTCCATTGTTCTGAGAGTGTGTTTTATTGAAATGTTGGATGCATGTGATGAGAGGTCTGTGGCGATGCGTAGTTTAACTTTTCACCTTGGGGGCATTTTTCAGGAACCCCTAACAAACTCCTCTTATTTGGAGGATATCTCATGATTGATACATAATAAAATAATGTGCTTGAACTTGTTTTGATCAGGAGAATGTACTGTAAGTACTGATGTGTCACTTGAAGATGTAATATGTGAGGGCAGACAAAAAATCAGAAGAGTGATGTAACGCTATTTCCAGTTTTCAGCCTATAGCTTGCATTTGCTCAGTGGGTGGGAGAGTTCATTAGATTGGTTGAAATCTATTGGTCGATACATTTTGACTGATTCATAACATTTGGGCATTCCTTAGTACAGGATAATTACTATGTAGCACTCCCAGTGAGGCATATGTTCTTTAAAATAAAAAAATTAGCTCCAGTTTTAGAGATTTTCTTATAATTGCTTGATATTGTCATATGGTTTTTAAATAAACTTAACAGAAAATGTTCTGAACCTGTTCCATGAAAATAGTTCTGTACCAACGTGGTTCTCAATTTTTTTTTTTAGTTATAATTTTTTCAAATATAATTTGTGACAATTTAGGAAACACCACACATATGATTTCATACAATATTCAAAGACAACTGTAAATATTGTAAGAGTTTGAATACTAGGAGTGTGAATTCGACAACCATAGCTTGCAAATAAGGTATTGTCTGTGTCGCTGTGTGGCATACTTCACCTGTATGTCATAGCGAAAGATTTTTAAACATTCAGGGCCGCTCAAAGTGTAAAGGGGCTACATAAAAAATTGGGTCCCAGAGCATGCTGGCTCTGAACGAATGCAAGCTCTGAGGTTGATTTGATGCTTGACTGATCACTCATTCACATTCAAATGCCATCTCAATGTTTGTCTTCTTCTGCAATAATCTCTCCCCACAGTGGTGTGATTTTGTTTTGAACAACCAAATCACAATAAGCATTCCATGCCATATGGTAAAATTTATTTTGATTTACTTAGGTAAATTAGTTGTATCTAGCATATTATTTGGGTAAGAAAAAAACAAAAATTATATACAAAAAAGTAATCGATTAGTTACATAATCTGATACATCCAATTAACCAATGGCACTATACTTGAGGCCTATACCTGCCTCTTGGTTTGTCTTAGGTAATTTCCCTATACAGCTGGGAATTAATAAATTCAATAAGTAAAAAGTACAGGAATATGCTTAAGTTCAAAGCATAACCAGATAACCATGACACAGGTAGCATTTATTCGTCAATTTAAACCATTTGTGAACTATTTTTCTCTTTCCTGCAACTACTGTTACTATTCTCCTGCTTTTGATCTAAATGTATAACTATGCTTTTTTGTAAATTTAAAGCAGTTAAAGGCTTTCTTTATTCCATATCAAATCAAACAACTGTTTTTACATCAAAACAATTAACTAAAAAGATTGGTATTTTTTACAAATATGGTATGTATGAATTTTCCACACAAAGTTGTGTTCTTTAGTTAGTGTTTTCAATACATTTCAGAAACTAATTTACCCTCACTGATATTTTAGCATGGAGGCTAATGGGGGATTTTGCCCTGAACATTTAGGAGGCTGATCTGGTGGAACTGACTCATATCTGAGGAATCTTTTACTTTGGGAATCAGGATACTCCCAACTCTCTGCGAGGATGTTGGGATCTTTTTTTTGCACCATACCACATTCATGGGCATCAACAGGAATTGCAGTACACCTGGTGCATTTCTGTAAAAACATGTATGGAACTCCATTGGAGCCTGGTGCTGATGATGCCCTTGCTCTTTTCACAATGTTCTGCACTTCATTCCATCTAGGTTGGCTGGTGTCTAGCTGGTGCACTGGAGGGTGGCTAATGGGGTATGAGTCACCATAAGAAAATAACAACCTAAAAACTTATAAATGAAGTGCCAAATGTTTCAAAATAAGAAAACATGCCTTCCGCGTTTCCAGCGCATGTTGGTGACAACAAAAGGGATCTGGAAATCATTATATCGCACATTCCTGGTACTGTTTTACTTGTGGTAAGGATATGTTTTCTTCTAGATTGTGTAAGTTCCTATGAAAATACTTAATTACATTAAAACACATCCAAGCAATTAAAAACTAAATTGGTTCTAAAACCAATTTAAATACAAACAGTGGAGCAAAGATTCTCTAAAGAATGTAAGGAAAGTGGCCACCATTATCGATGGGACAATCACCAGCAGATCCATGCACCTCACTTTCTCCACATACATAATCTGCTAAACTATGTCACAGAAAGTCAGGCCGAAATCTGGAGCCAACCCCTTGTTCCATGGCCCACCACTGAGAGGCATCCGAATTGGCCTACAAGACTCACTTACTGTGAATGAATTTAGGCACTAAAAACACCCTGGAGCACTTCATTAGCCAAGTGTACATAGAGAAGCGCCAATTTTGCAGGTCTTTCCCAGAATGCCAACTGACCCAAATACACCAGATGGACTGCACTCGTCTTTTTCCCTTGCCCATAATTTATAGACTATTCAAGAGGCTTATTATTGAAATAGTTGGGCCACTTATATCCTCAGCCAGGGGATACAAATATATCCTCGTCTTAGTGGATTATGTCACCCTCAACCTGGAGGCCGTACCCCTCTAGATGGCTATTGCCCAGGAGCTGGTAGGGGTCTTCTCACATATCGACATACCCAAGGAGATTCTCATGGACCAGCAGATGCCTTTCATGTTGCAGACCTTCAGGTAAGTCACCGGGCTGCTCTGCATCTGCCATCTTAAAAAGTTCATTTCATGGAACTAGAAATATTTTGTATGGTGGATACAGGGGTGGTAGAGGCCAGTCATAGCCCTTGATCCAGCCAGATTGTATTAGTCCCAAAGCTCGACAGGAGTTGGAACTTCTGCAATGATTTCTATTGGCTCAATCAGGTCTCCCAGTCCGATGCTTATCCTATGCCAAAGGTGAAGGATGCCTTAGAGCAACTGGGGAAAGCTTGTTAGCTGTCCTGCCTCGACATGATGAAAGGCTACCAGCAGCAAAAGACCATGTTGAGCACCCCTAGTGGCCACTGGTTCTACCGTGTCCTACCCTTTGGGCTGCATGGGGCCTGAGCAACCTTCCAGCATCTTGTGGACAGACTGCTCTAGCCCTGCAATGCCTAGCTCAATGACATTTGCTGCCAACCTCAATGACATTGTCATCTATTACAGAACCTGAGAGGAACACCTACTGAACATCAAAAATGTCCTCTGCACCATCTGTTATGGTGTTATTTTGGGTTGACAGAGGCTAAGTCTTGGCTAGGGTGGATCAAGTTGAAGTGGTCTAATGTTGTTGCCATTCTTCACTGGCCCTGGCTGCAAACTAAGAGGCAGGTTTGGGCTTTCCTAGGCTTAGCAGGTTACTACCGCAGGTTTGTGCCAAACCTCTCTAAACGAGCCACACCTCTCACTGACTGACAAGGAAGAAAGCATCCAAAACTGTGACGTGGACCTCATTGACAGAAGCAATGTTTTGTCACCCGAAAGGAGTCTTAATGTCTGGTACAGTTTTGTGACTACCTGACTTTTCCCTACCCTTTCATCTCCAGCCCGATGCCTTGGACACCAGCCTTGGCACCGTGTTGAGGCAAGTCACCGAAGGAGCAGAACACCTCATCGTGTATCTCAGCCTGAAACTACAGGGTTGGGAGACAAGGTGATTGAGTGGGAGGCCCTCATTATCCAAATGGCAGTTACACAGCCATCATGCATGCATATTTTATGCACACTCCACCTAAAGGTTTATGGCCTTGCCCAATATGCTACACAAACAAATATGCCACGTGCATATCACTACCTTATTTATATTCCACCTCGATTTGCACCCCACATTCACTTGGAAAAAAAAACAAAGTACAGTATTTTCATTTGGGACATGAAACTTTTTCTTTTGATTTTGGTTTGGTTTTGGCTCTTTTTTCTGTTTATGGCTTATGCTAGGTTTAGCAGTGTCCAACATAATATTTTGAACTATATGTGTGGGCCATGTTTGCTCTTTAATAACAACAAAGTTTCTCTTAGATAATATATCATTAATGCCAGTATATGTGTAGTAAAACTGATCCTTACATAGATACTCATTACTTCATATAAAAAACTACTTAAGTTCCACTTAGTTTCTGAACTTTCTGATAATGGCCTGAACTTCTAATAGGATCGAGATATGCATGTGCATTTTTATAAATGACATGCTCACCTTATTAAGTGTCAACTGTTTCTTCTCACAATGCACTCTCAATTCAGCAAACTTACAAAGATTAAAACTGTTAATTTTAACATTACTAGGGTAAACTTGGAGCATTTGAACAAGTCTAAACTGTTTTAAATATAATGCAAGAAAAGTTAATTCAAAAATTTGGAATTAGTAGGAATTTTTTTAAAAACTCAGTGAGTTATTACAAAGATAAAAAGCTGCAAAGGTAAAAAGCTGCTGTTTAAGGCATAGAAGACAACTAACTTTAATGCTAAATGTTGGGTGTAAACAGTCATTAAGGTGGGTATTAGAGAAGCTTAAAATCAGAGAGAGGTGAATATTGCGCAACAGATAAAATGAAAGGTTACCCAAAGAGATTCTTTCAGTATCATAGTAGCAAAAGAACATTCAAGTAGAGGTGAAGCATATCAGGAAGTGTAAGAGGGAGTTAGTATGTACAGTCAGTGAAATAGAAAATGCTCTAAACTTGTATTTTTCTTCACGTGTGAGGAAATGGATAACCTTCCAGTAGTACCTGAGACTACTAAGGAGTTACTGAGTGATTTGGAAATTGCAGAGGGAGAAGCACTGTTTAGAATAACTAGGCTGAAATCTAACAAATCATTAGACTGAAAAACTTTTATTTTCTAGTGTTTAAGAAAGGTTGGTGAGTACATATGCTGTATAAACCCTTGATGCATATTTTTCGATAACCACTGCACAACGAAAATTCATAAAGACTAGGAAATAGCAAATATCATCCTGCAGTATGAAAAGTGTGACCAAGCAAATACACGTAACTATAGGCCAGTAATTATAATGTACATCACTTATAAATGAATAGAAAGGAATTTTAAGGAAAAGACTGACCAACACATGTTAAGATTAGAAGTTTTACCGAACAGTCATCATGGGTTCAAATGAGGAAGGTCGTGTTTTACTAATATGGTAGAATTCAGTGAGGAAGCAACAAAAGGATACGACCAGATTAGAGGAAATGATATTGCTTATTTGATTTTAAGAAACCATCTGATAAGGGGCACCACGTGAGAGGTTGAGCATCATATTAAAAGTAATGGAAGTTCAGTTTGTGTTTAAGTGTCATAACAAATCTGCAGTTTATGTTTTCTCCATTTACATTCAGCATTCCTACATTTTCTTTTTGATTAAGGGCTGGAAAAATGTTACTTTAAGGTGTTTTCTGTTTGCTAGAGATGGTTAACAGGCACTACTGTATCAATTACCCTCAAAATGTTCATGCTAAAATGATCAAGCATAGACATCTACTGACTCAGAACTTAAATTATCCATATTAGGTAAGACACTGGTGAATAGAACAGCAGTGTCATCCGTTTTGTAATATACATGTAGTGTGAAAGTTAGTAACTAGAATATTTCATACTGCCTATGCCAACATGCAAGATGTAAATCAAAGTCAAAGTGGAGAAAAGTATTCATAACCAGAGATATTTTAACAATAGTAATGCAAGTGTTATATTTGTTTTGATTTAGCCACAAACTTATAAAGTGTTACAGTAAAGATGTAACGGGTCACAAATCCCAGACCATCCTGCCACCAGCTGCCTGGCAACCCTGCACAACAAACATCCATAATAAAATCAAAATGGTGCTATAGGAATACCAATTTCAAAAATAAAATCTTTAAAAAACATTCTAAATTCAAAAAATAATCACACAATTTTTCAATGCCTTCTTAAACCCCAAGAACAATGTCTCCATATTCTTTATTTTAAGAGTCTCACTTATTGGCCTCCGATGTGCCACACTGCAGTAGTAAATATTATCACATTGCCTCATTTCCTTGGCTTTCACAAAACATGTGTGGGGTCCTTATTCTTGTAAAACTCAATCTTCAAATTTCAGACTTAAAAATGGTGATAATATAGGGTGGCACTGCTTTTTCAAGCTGAGATTGGTGGTCATAAATCGTTTGTCTCTACATACGAACATACCACCCATTTCACCCTCATTTTTTCATGATTTAGTGGTTTCTTACTCAAATATTCTGATTGTGAACGGTGAATGGTAGATACTAATGTTATGATGATCATGAGTGAAAATAAATTACTTTTAAATAATTCATTTCATCGTGTCAGTCTCCGTGGGCACAATCGTGCAGCCGCGGGGAGTTGATGAGGTGATTGGGATGAAGCTCACCTGCACATGAACGTGCGGTCATTCTCAATTGCTTAATCGTCTTCCTGCAGTGCATGATTGAGGTGCTATGCCCATGGAGCCAAATAAGAATGGGCCAGCACAGAGAGGAAGAGAGAGATGAAAAAGAAAGGAAAAAGGCTTAGAGAGCGAGAGCGAGTCATTGGGGCCTGGGATCCCGGATGGAGTTTAGGATTGGCACTCGAAGGACAGGATCGGTCCCAATGGTTTTATAAAAGAGTGGGTTTGATTGAGGAGGAGTCTACCCTATGGATCCCAGAGATGAATACAAGTGCGAAAAAGAAGATGGGAGGACAACTGACCCCGAGGGGTCTGATAGATGCTGGCGGAGGCAGCCAAGATGGGGGTCAGTAGTGTGAGGACCACAGCGGCAGAAGTCTCTTCTGCTACGCATGCCTTAGGTGAGCTGGAGAGACTGGGAAGGAGCTGCCCTTGGCTGGTGTGACATCAAATGTCTGGTGCAGGATTTTAATGTTGTTTTTAGCCTTGTTTTAACCGTTAGCGTTTTTTTTTACCTTTTTTATAGATTTCTTATGAACACTTGAAGCAGTGCACTTTATATGGGATTTTGTTTGGATTTTTTTTTGTTAATAAAAGCATTTTACACCTTTCCCTTGCTTCATTTGGTGTCCTCATTATCCAGCCAATCCAGTTACATTATCGATGGTGTCAGGTTCAAGAGGCTCTGAAAAGTAAGAAGGAAGTGTGGAGCTTGAACCCGCATCGTCACAGAGGTGATAACTCTTAATTTATTATATATGTGTGTTGTTGGGGAAGTGGAAGGAAACCCCACTTTGTACCAGACTCACAAGCATACTTTACACAGACAACGACTGCACTTGGGATTCAAATGCAACAGCGGCAGTCAGTGTCCTTTTCAATTTACATTATGTCTGCTATATAGATTATTTGCAGGTATGCATAAAACAAAATAAAAACTATTGCTTTTATCAAAATTTTAACCACCTGGGTGCACTGCATCATGTTTCTTGATAGATTTGGGTTGCACTGCATCATTATTATTCATACGTTTGTAGGGTTAATATTGTGAGGCTGAAGTGTAAGGACAGGATAGAGAATGAACTGCGAACTGATAACTTGGGCTCATTAAGGAATGGCATGAATATGATGGCTGGCATTTATACAAAAAGCAATAATCATGTTGAACTGGCTGTAATCATGACTATCAGTTGGCACAAAACTTCAATGAATTCTATTCAAATTTGATATACAGGATTTTGCTTCAGAAGTAAGCCAGGGAAAGAACAGATTTAGGGCTGGAACTTAGAAACTGCATTAAGTGACTTTAGAACAGTGGCTTTAACTTCTCATATTATGAAATCCTTTGAGAAGTTAATTAAGAGACACCTACTTAACAAAACTGAGGTTAACCTGGACCCTTACAAATATGCATACACAGCAAAGAGGTGTGCGAAGTACATCTGCAAGGCTTCTGCCTAGCTCCTCTTTAGTTTGTCTTATATACAAATGACTGTAAGAGGTTACAAAAGAATATACTGTATATATCCTGAAATCTGCAGACAGCTCTCTCATTCTGAGTCTTTTACAAGATAAGGAAAACAGCCATGGTATTGTCAAAGAGTTTGTACAATGCTGTGATCACTAAATATTTCTAAGACAAAAGATGTGGCTGTAGATTGCAGGTGCTCCCCACCATCCACTGCCTCTACTTTAAGTAAAGGGGAGACAGTGGATATGGTAGAGCAGTACAAATATCTGGGAACATACGACGTTTGTTCAGTTCTTATCACTTGATTGCATACCGAACTTGTGCTGATTCTCTGTCTCACTAGCTGCTACTAGAATTGTGCATGTCATGATAGCAGCAGCCAGCAGGCAACACCTTTGCAACATAGCACAATAGTTTTAAAAAATAACACATTTTTTTTATTGTAGGAACAAGATTTAATTTTTTGAGTGTCTTTAAAAGAACAATGAAATGTATTATCATTATTGGTGTTTTTATTATTGACATCCATGTGGATGAAAGCACGAAAAACATGCATGGAATGTGCAAACTACATTATAAGAACAATTTTAAAATCAAAAGCCTACTCCCTTAAACAGTATCATGTCATATTACATTCTAAGACAGTAAATCCTGGCCAGGGTCATCCATTTGGTGCTGAAGCTTGTAAATCGTGTGCAACTTAAATTCTATAGGTAGCAAAAGATTGTCGCTGATCCTCATTCAATATTCAACCCTGTTTTTTTTGGAGTAGAAATTGAAATGCTCCGCAGAACTCTTCAAACTTTCACTGCCCCATATGGTGGTTTAATGGGTTGTGCAGACGCTGCACTGAAGATTTGTGAAATGGTACGTACACCACAAAATAACCCAGCATTCCTCACACATTCTGAATGTCAGCATCTGTATTAGAGGTTTTATGAGAATTACTTAAGATGCATACCTAGGTACCTTGGATCAATTCATGTTTAGTTCACAGAAGCAGAAGACTTATTGTACTGAGAACAAATGAAACATAAATTTAAAGCAAAACCAAAATGAAACTTAAGATCCCATGATAAAATGTTGTGCTGTGTAATTTGGGCATTGGAATTTTACTTTAGCAGCACTCTGTTTTTTTCTACTTAGCATTTTGAAAATGCAGGAAAATTTTTTAAGAGTCCAAAATTTACTTAACTCTAATGTGGTACACATGAATTGTTCTCATGCGTGTACACATAGCTTACTGTATTACTAATCTGTCAGAATTTAGGAGACAGAATGCATTTAAAAACAAAAAGGTATAGGTGTGAAAGTAAAGAAAAAATGCACAAAACATTTTGTGATAAAATATTGCATTTTGGGTTGTTTATAAATTATATTTATGAATGTGTGCAGCACTCCAAGCTTATCAAAGAAATACATTACATTCATTCAGCTCAAGTGTTAGACTATTTTTGATATTTCTGTCACATTATGAGCATATGCGCGATAAATTTTCAAGATCAATCATTCAGACACCAATACATGTCCAAATTAAGTGTATAAGCCAGCAACTTTAATGCAACAAACAGAACCTGATGCCTTTCATTTTACCCAACAGGCAGAGTACAAGAAATTATCTGGTCTGTCATGCACAAAAGCAACAGACACTCAAATGGTATGGCAATACAAAACCTTAAGAAATAAAGTTCAACATATAGATAAAGCTTGCTCCATATTGAGTTATCATTTTAAAAAAAACAGTATGCAACTAGGGTAAAGCAAGATTACCATAGCCACCATTTACTCAGTGTACTCCTACACAATGTTGTAAAATCCGGCAGTCAGGTATTGTGTTCAAATTCTCAGGCAGATGATATTCTAAATCAAAGCTTCTGGTTTAATAAGTGCCTCTGAATGACACTGTGGTCCCAAGGCAGACACTTAACACTAGAATTACCAGAGCCTACGAAAAAACTCGTAATTCCGTCCCACCTTAAACTGCTTCTTAAATCCCTTCACACCTCTCCGCCAGCGTCCTTTGTTCTCTAAATGTGCTGATAAAGAGAAGCTCGGAGCAGCCGGCTATTCCATCCCCCCACCAATTTAGAACGTGCACGAACTTCTCTCAGCTCATGCCTTGATTGAGTATCTGGGAGTGAAGTGGAGTTTTAGAGTGGAAATAATAGATTGTTGTTTGGAACACACGCATTTCATGTCTGTTCCATTTCTACAGTAATCTGTGTCAACACATTGTTAAAACAGAAACTTTTTTATATTCTAGTAGTAGATGACAAAATGTAGGCATAAACTATATAATGTATGAAGCCTGAAGTCCAAATAGCAAAGAAACATTTTCACAAGAATAACACAATTGCACTTTTATTCAAACATATAACTGCAGAAACAAAAAGCCGCCTTAACATGCGACATTGACACCAGTTTACTGTAACTGACTCCGTGGCTCAATAGACTCAGCCCCCGCTTGGGAATCAAGGGGTGCGGGTTCGATCCTGCGCCCTCCGTTTTGAGAAGTAAACTGCTCTTGTCTTACTGTTTTAGAATAAAAGCATACATTTGATTTCAGTCTGTAACAGCCGGTGCAGTTTATGATCCTTGTAAAGGTTAGCTTTTTTTTTTTATTCACTTTTCACTCTCTCAGTCGCGTTCAGAATCAATCCATACAACCCCATCTGACACGGCTGTTTTCACTAAAGACGCGCTATAGCTCTGCAGTGTACCACGATGCATACTAACGCACAATCAAACCCCGGTTCTGACACACAAGCGCTGGCGAAGCTGCCTTCTTCGTATCTCACCGTCACTTGCTTTTCGTTTTATTGAGTGTTCCTGCCAGTCCCGCATGTTGCTGTATGCTTTTCTTTTGTACTACAGGACATGCAGAGGAAAGAATGGTAAAGACCAGTAACCGGCTATATGCAATCATCAGACACTCCCCATCTGCCCGTGTCGTTCAAGCACAGGAACATATATTGGTGTAAAAGTATAACAAAAGTGCACTTTTATTCAAGTGCACTTTTTCCATCGCCTTTTCCTGTAAGAAGCAGTGTACACACTTCTCTCTATGCTGTGGTTTCTATTACACACCTGAAAGAAAGAGACAATATATGTGAAAATATAATCGCACTAATGCAATATTATTTGAAAACGAACAGCGTCAGATCGGGTGTGAATTTATGCAGGAACTGGAAATTCTCTGATGCGGGACCTTCCCCCAGGGAAGAAAGTACAGTGTCAGGTGCTCATTCAGTGTAATAGAAACCATAGCACAGAGAGGTGTGTACACTGCAACAAGTACGTGTCGTAAATGTAGGAAGGACGGTCCTTGGGTGTGTGGGAACTGTTAATATTTGAATGTGATGATTTCATATAGCACGGAATGAAAATCTGCACTTCTTAGCATTGCACCATGCAAGATGTCGTATCAATCGCCTACTGTAACTTGCTTTCTTTTTTTTGGTTATACAGGTAGTTTTGAATAAAAGTGCACTTGTTTTGTTTGCGAAATGAAGTGTCTGCGTGCACTTTTCGTGGCATTACACGTGTATTTTTTGAGCATGCCAGTTTGAGCAGTATAAAAGTATTGAAAAGTATAACAAAACAACGGGCAGATGGGGAGTGTCTGATGATTGCATATAGCGCCGAACTTACTGCTCTTTACTATTCTCTCCTCTGCGTGCCCTGAAGTACAAAAGAAACAGAATACAGGCGCTATAGCTCTGCGTTGTACCACGATGCATACTAACGCCCCCACCGGTTCTGACACACAGGCGCTGGCGAAGCTGCCTTCTTCGTATCTCACCGTCACTTGATTTTCTTTTTATTCAGTTTTATTGAGTGTTCCTGCCAGTCCCGCATGTTGCTGTATGCTGGATAGAGAGAAGTGTGTACACTGCTTCTTACAGGAAAAGGCGATGGAAAAAGTGCACTTGAATAAAAGTGCACTTTTGTTATACTTTTACACCAATATATGTTCCTGTGCTTGAGCGACACGGGCAGATGGGGAGTGTCTGATGATTGCATATAGCGCCGAAGTTACTGGTCTTTACCATTCTTTCCTCTGCATGTCCTGTAGTACAAAGAAAAAGCATACAGCAACATGCGGGGACTGGCAGGAACACTCAATAAAGCGAAAAGCAAGTGACGGTGAGATACGAAGAAGGCAGCTTCGCCAGCGTTTGTGTGTCAGAACCGGGGGTGATTGTGCGTTAGTATGCATCGTGGTACACTGCAGAGCTATAGCGCGTCTTTAGTGAAAACAGCCGTGTCAGATGGGGTTGTATGGATTGATTCTGAGCGCGACTGAGAGAATGAAAAGTGAATAAATAAAAAAAAAGCTAACCTTTACAAGGATCATAAACTGCACCGGCTGTTACAGACTGAAATCAAATGTATGCTTTTATTCTAAAACAGTAAGACAAGAGCAGTTTACTTCTCAAAACGGAGGGCGCAGGATCGAACACGCAACCCCTTGATTCCCAAGCGGGGTCTGAGTCTATTGAGCCACGGAGTCAGTTACAGTAAACTGGTGTCAATGTCGCATGTTAAGGCGGCTTTTTGTTTCTGCAGTTATATGTTTGAATAAAAGTGCAATTGTGTTATTCTTGTGAAAATGTTTCTTTGCTATTTGGACTTCAGGCTTCATACATTATATAGTTTATGCCTACATTTTGTCATCTACTACTAGAATATAAAAAAGTTTCTGTTTTAACAATGTGTTGACACAGATTACTGTAGAAACGGAACAGACATGAAATGCGTGTGTTCCAAACAACGATCTATTATTTCCACTCTAAAACTCCACTTCACTCCCAGATACTCAATCAAGGCATGAGCTGAGAGAAGTTCGTGCACGTTCTAAATTGGTGGGGGGATGGAATAGCCGGCTGCTCCGAGCTTCTCTTTATCAGCACATTTAGAGAACAAAGGACGCTGGCGGAGAGGTGTGAAGGGATTTAAGAAGCAGTTTAAGGTGGGACGGAATTACGAGTTTTTTCGTAGGCTCTGGTAATTCTAGTGTTAAACAGCCTGTGCTTCAGTTAAAATGATGTCTGTGAACGATGATGTAATAGTCCAGTAGTGGCAAAGTGAACCATTCATTTTACAAAGACAACATATAAAACATCAAATTCATATTCCTGCTCTTAAATACTTAATGTGTTTCAAAGTAAAAGGCTAGATTGTTAAACAGTTAATTGTTATCTCCAATACAGTATTTCATGCCTTTGAAGAAGAAAATAACACATCTCTCTGTCAATAAAGATAATGTCTGACTGACTTGTAATGTCATGTTTTAAAATCCTGTTCATCTTCTCATTCTAGCTTCCTTCACTCAAGTAGTGAACATCATCCTCAAGTAATATTCCTGGATGACTATACTGATTATCATTTAAAAAATCCACTATCCTTAAAGTAGCATTGCATTTGCTTTGTCTAATAATGCAGAATTATTAAGGAATGCAAACCAACATACAGCATATCCTCATATGTTGTATTCAGCTTTCCAAAAACAGGAAGTATAAGTGGCATTTGTTAGTAGCATATGTGTACAACCTAGTAATAAATCAATTGGTTAGAATATATGATATTACAGTTAAAAATACAGGTCCTTTATAAATCATTAGAAGTTTTATTAGGATTGTTCCTGGTTTAAAGAACTCTTATTGACTTTCTAAACCTGTCAATGCTGTTGTGTTTACATTTGCTCTCAATTATTTCACATGCATTCTCTGTCATCTCCCATAATGAGGAAACAACTCAGCATTTTAAGTAGAAATGAAATGCTGTAAAAAAAAAAAAAAAAGTAAAATTAAAGTAGTGAAATTAACAGTGAGGGACATTTTTGAGTTAAACAATATTCAAAGTTTATTTTCAGTAAAGCTGGCTCTTTATATGAAAAAAGTAACGTGTTGTACAATATATGAGCATAACAAAAAGTGCACACTGCAGTACTTTAGATTAATCCAACATTAATTTATTCATCCATTTTCCAAATTAGTGGGCAGAGCCTAGCTTGGCAGCAATGTGTGTAAGGCAAAAAACAACATTGGTACAGACATACACACTTACACTTTGACTTATCTGTCAGTTTAAAGTCATAAATGAACCTAAATGGCACATCTTTAAGATAGGTGAGAAGGAGCACATTACATAGAAATAAACCAGACAGACACAGAAGAACATGCAGAGTGACAGTCGCCAAGCAGACCTTCGAAAACTCCCTGTAATCTGACTGAGCTGAAAGTGAAAACACTGTGCAACCCTGCTGCCTGAAATTAACTTAACAAAGCAGGACTCTTTTAAGAGAAAATTACCTATTTTTATATATAAACTCAAGTCACGCCCAAAAGATCTTACACTGGACAACACTGAACAAACATGAAATCATGCAGTGCAGAAAAAACAAGACATAGTGTTAAAAAATCAAAAGAAGACAGAGCATACATTGGAGTATTCTATAAAAAAGTGAAACATATTTATAATTGTTTATCTGAAGGGAAATTTTATAAGACAATGAAATTACAGCATTTAGGAAAGAAGGTATAGATGATGACTCAGAAAAAAAGGGCAAAATTGGAAGCATTTATGAAAAAAAATGGCAAATTTAAAATTAGACCTGTTTTTACTTGAGTGTTCACTACATTTTTTAAGTGTATGATGTCACAAACTTTTTAAGGTTTATTTGGCATATGCTGTATACACATATATACAGTTTGCAGTTTACAAATTGCATACCAAATAAACCTTATATTGTAAAGTCCGGTCAAAAGTTTTAGAACTGCTCCGTTTTTCTAGTGTTTCTTCAAATTTAATCAGTTGAAATGCAATCAATGACATAAAATGGTGAAAAGGTAAGCAGTACACTGCCAGAGGTTTCAATTTAAAGCTTAGGTTAGCAAAAGCTGAAGAAAGGAAATATCAGAATATTACAAATGGGCCATCTTCAAGGTAAAACTAATAAATCACAACCTACAGATGTTCTGCAGCAATTAAAGTAAATTAAGCCTTGCAAGTTAAAGCAAACAATTTGCACAGGTGTCCTAACATCTGTCGATTAATTAAAATTCTCTGTCTGTGTTAAAGCAGAGTTGGAACAAACTGAGTTACTACACCCTCTGCGCCCTAGAAAGCTGTAAATTCCAGTGATAATGACAAGAAAACAGCAATTAACAAATGAAATGGTACAAAGCATTGTTACCCTTAGAAGTGTAGGCCTTTCATTTAGAGAAATAAAAAAAAATCAAAGTGTCAGTGAGTATGTTGACCTACACCATCCAAAGGCAATTGAAAACATGAAGAAACTCTGATAGAAAGAATCCTGGTGGACTCAAATTTACAACCCAATCAGAAGACAAGTTTCTGAGGGTCACCAACTTGTATGACAGGCACCTCACAGCACAACAGCTTCAAGCACAACCTAACTGTGGCCGAAAAAAGCAAGTCTGTTTTTACTGTGAAGAGGAGACTTTATGCTGCCTGTTTGACAGGGTGAGTGGCATTTATAAAGCCATCCCTTAAAGGACAAAACAGGACCTTGAAATACTGTACCAGCTGTGGACTACTGCAGACTGGACAAAGTCTCCTCTTTTCTTACCAGTATCACTGGAATATTTTCCAAGAAGTACTTGAGAGGGTGTAGTAACATACTCTGTTCCAACTATTAGTTGTTCCCTGAAGAATGACCATTTGCAGTATACTGATATTTCCTTTTTTCAGTTTTTGTTAACCTAAACTTTAAATTTAATCCTCTGGCAGTTTACTGCTTACCTATTCACCATTTTAGCTCATTCATTGCATTTGAAGAAAAACTGGAAAAACTGAGGTGTTCTAATAGTTTTGACCAGTAGTATATAAATATATAAATAGTTACTATCATGTATGATAAACACTGTCAACAATTAACACTGTCAAGACACCAAAACCCAAACTGAGACGTAATTACATTTATAAAAAGCAATCAAGTCAAACTTCTGCATTTATACAATGATGTTTTTTTAAAGCACTATGAAATTTAAAACTAATTAAGCATAACAGAAGTTATTTCAATATCAGTCACAGCATTATATGCAATAAAAACACTTTTAGGTAGTTGAGCTGAAGAAAAGATCCATTAGTCCAAGTGACTGCTCTATCTTGCCATATATTGTATGATGTTTAATGTCACTTTGACTTTATTTACAGGTTTATTCGTGCAAACCCAGCTACCCAAATGAATTAAAAAAAATCTTTAAAGTTTACTGAAAATTAGTAAATATTAAATTGCAATATTTATTTAGATGACATTGTTACAGATGTGCACTGCTTCATAAAGTTAAACTGCTTCAATACATCACAGTTAACAAAAATGTTCCTTTTTTAACTACTTCCTTTACTTTAAAGGAAAGTATTTATTTTTGTAAATATTAATGTATGATGTAAAAATGGACACAGTGTTTTAGTACTGATCCATTCTGTTAATTTAATTGCTTTAACAGTATTAACAGATACAATATTGTATTTTTACACTTAATTAGGTGCCCTCTACTAAATTTTGCAACATTTCTTAATTCCTATAATACTCTTAGCTTGAATATAAATGTATTTAATTGCATTAACACAAGAAAGCATATACCTGTATAAGTTTAGGTTTCACCTGTCAATATAAGTTCTCAAGTGGATAGTCATTTTACATTTTACCCTGTATACTATCCCAGATAAATATTTTGCTTTAATAATCTGGTTCAGTGAGAAGATTCTGAAAATAAGTTAATGACTGAAGATCCTGGACAAAATATTTTACGAGACACGATTAATTTCATACATTGTTGAAACCATGGATAAAAAAAAGCATAAATAATTGGATTAATTCCAGAATTTATTAAACTTATCAAAGTTAGTCCAGAGAGTATAGTTGAAATATATTCGTCAGGAACAGGTGTATATAAGAAGTAAGCAGCCAAAACAAGCTGAGGAAACCAGCAGATCATAAAAACTGCCACTACAATTCCTAATGTCCTGGCAGCTTTGGTTTCCGATTTTAATGTAGTCTTGCTGTTTAATTGTGCAGGTGGCTTTTTCTGTAAAAATAAATTAATGGCTCTTGCATGTCTTCTTGCAACTATAAATATTCTGAAATAAAAACATGAAATGACAGAAAAAGGCAGAACAAATGTACATAAAAAATCTGCCATACCCCATGCAGGGAGAAAATCAAACCCACAAGCACCTGCACACCCTGTTAAAATGGTGCTGCCATCACTATTCAGGTATGCCAATGTATATGAAAGAGCTGACAACCAACCTATAGCAATACACAACATTGTTCGAAAAATGGTTACATTAGAAGTGTAAAAGAATGGGTTACACACAGCAAGATATCGATCAATTGAAATAAAAACCAAGTTGCTTACAGAAGCTGAAGTTAAGAAAAGATACATCAGAAAAAAATAATAGCACATAAACTCACCAAAATACCAGCAATATTCAATGTATGCAGCAAAATGAAAAGGCATTACAAACAATCCCAATAAAAAATCCACAGCTGCTAGAGAAAGTACAAGGCAGTTGGTAGGGGTATGAAGCTGCTTGAAGTGAGAAATGGAAATAATAACAAATATATTTCCACACAGAGTTACTATAATTACAAATACACTGAAAATATAAAGCATCACATACTCCTCATACTTTCGAACTACTTTGGCACATGAGGTATTATAATCTGGATAGCAGTAATGTAGTTTTCGATCCATTCATGCAAAGTCTTTATAGATTTGTTTCAAGTTTGATGTGACAGTTTTCTTAAAAAATGAGCTATGATGAAAACAAAAACCCATAGCTTTTTATGGATAGTGTGACTGCTTGACACCACTCCTCCCAGGAGCAAAGGTGAAAATTTAGAAAACTACAGTGGTTGGCACACCTACTAACAAGGTAAAGCTCCTGTGGCCAAATGTGTAACTGTGAAAATATCACAGTAAAATGCTCTACCATATTACTAATGTGGAAAAAGACTAAGAATCTGTTTTGCGCATTTACATTTCTGGCTGTTTTGGACACCAAGAAATTAATAATATCTAAAACATCTCTAACTAGCAGCCCAATGTAGATAACTCTCTTGGATATCTTGGATATATGCACTTATTTATTCCATTAAGGCACTTGAATTCTGTTTCAATCTTCTGGAAACATGCCTTTCAATAGAAATGTGCATCTTCTCTCTTTCCTTATATACAGTATATTTGCACTACAGATGATAGTTTGATTGTGAACTCCAAAGAATGCTTTGATTTTCAAAAAAGATTTCTCATTTCTGGGTGTAGTGGCAGGTTCATTGTTGTCAAGGAAATACAAACTCCTGACATTTTTCATGCATGATTTGTTATCCCTATAAAGTTTCAAGTAAAGGTTTTTAAGTAAAGGTAAAAGGGAGGGAATTCCCAGCCCCGATATGGCCTAGGTTTCTCTATATGGGGTTTGAAAGGGCACTCCTTATCATGACTAACATCAGACTATATGTGCAACCTAAAACTTGGGTGCAGTGTGTGCTGCTGGATCAGATGCTGTCCATGAATATGCCATCATTATCTTATGAGCAGACAAAAATATGGTAAGGGATCACCTGTATCTCATAAATGTGCCCTTGAGGCAAAAAAATACATGGAGTCTTGAGATACCCCAATAAACCTGAGTACTTGAAATTAAACAAAAATATCTCATAAATTACCCATTGCCCTTTGATGCATTTGATTTTTTTTATTTGATATACTTTATTAGTCCACAAGGGGAAATTGTCTTTCACATGACTTTGGGGGTCAGAGTGAAAAGTCAGCCATTATACAGTGCACCTGGAACTATTTTCAGGTTAATGGTGTTGCTCAAGGGCCCAACAGAATAGGATCTCTTCTAGCAGTAATAGGATTTGAACTGGCAACCTTCCACATACGAACACAGATCATGTCATCTCAGAGCCACCACTCCATCGTTTGTGAGAAAATATTGCAGTAGAGTGGAGAGAGCTCTTCATAAACTTTAGGACAAGGTGAGATAAGTGTATATGGTGGCAGGCTGGCCTTTAATCAGGAAGGCACCAGAAAGAGGTGTGAGACTTTCTTTGGAAACAAATTGGCACCTGTGGCAGGCATTAGTGCTTACCAGTACAAAATATTTCACTGATGATGAAGTGTGTAATGGTCACTGCTAATACCATAATACTTACAGTCTTCTGGTTTGGTTAGTGGTGTCTTGCATCTAGTTTTTGGAGATGTTTCATCGTGTGACTGGGAAAAAAAATGGAAAGTGAAATCATTGAGCTTGTTATGTTCTGCTGCACCTATTTTGTTTGTGTACTTTAATGATTCTTTTGTAACAACTGTGATTATTTTCAAAAAGTATTTATATTTTAACCCGCCCATCTGTCTTTTGAAGCCATTTAAGTCCAGCACAAAGTTGCAAATACAAAACCTGTTTATTTAGCATCATTAAGAAGACAAACACCATTCTAAACTTACACCAGCATGCTAAAACCCGTATTCTGTTGCACAGCTCAAAATTCATTGAAAACACAAGAAAGGTCACAAATGGAAAGAAATTAAACTGAAAGAAAAATAAATAAAAATAAAAAAACACATTCACTGCAACTATGTGCAGATATCTTTAGTAAAAACATACCTGAAGGAAATCCACTCTGCATGTATAGAACATGCAGGTTTCACATAAAAAGGACTGTGTTTCAAATTCAAATGCTGCAGAGCTAACCAGTGTCCTTTTAAATTTCCATTATGTCTGCTATGTAGACAATTGCAGGTAAGCACAAAAGAAAACAAAAGTAATTCTTTGGTCAGTCTTTGAACCATTTGGGTGCATTGCACTATATTATTTTATAAGGTTTATAAGGAATGCCCAGATTTGTGAGATATGAACACTAGTTGCTGCACCGCCAGATCACCCTTCTTCTTCTTAGCATATATCCTGCCTTTGTGCAGGATCCACTGTTGAGCATGCCAGTCTTCAGTTGTTCTGGTCTATGGTATCTTCTGGGACGACATTAACCTAACACATGTCACCTTTCAGCCGGTTGAGCAAGTGCTTCTTTGGTTGTCCATGAATACTATCGGAGGCATGCCAAACGCATATCTTCAATTGGCACAATGTTTACGATCCACTAGAAGCCTTTGCTCATGATGTGGCCACTGTCTGCACACAACTTTCAAAAAAACAACTTTATTTTTAGGTTTTGCTATTAGAAGCTGAAGTGCTCCACAAATAGCAAGCTGATCTCATCAGTGTTGTCCACTATCTCCACTCCTCTTTGTATTTTCACCACAGCCTTTGCATCGAGATCTTTCCTATTTGTATCAGAGGCTTTGCACATGCAGTATCTTTATATGCAGATGGTATCCTTTTATTGTTATCCTTGAATGAATTAGCAGCGTTCATGCTTAATGCTAAATGTCTGATCAATAGTATTCCTCAAACATTCCTTTATCCAATCAATTTAGATATTTGGGGATAGATATACATACATCACTGAATAATATTTCTACTTCAAAGTATCATCGTATTTTCAATGAAATCAAAAAAGTCTCTCTTCTTCCGGGGCCTCATGCATAACACTGTGTATAGAATTCACACTAAAACATGGTGTACGGACGAAAGCAGAAATGTTCATACGTACGAAAAAATCCAGATGCACAAATCTGTGTGTTTGCCAAATTCCACGTTCTTTTGCTACATAAATCCCGGTCAACGAGAAAAGTAACACACGTGTACGTGCCTGCTGCCCCACCCCAACTCCTCCTAGAATTACATCTCTTTGAACAAGCAAATAAGTATAAATAGCCCTTAAGTTCAGCATTCAGTGAAAAGACAATGTCAAAAGTACGGGGAAAATAGAAGAATTTCAGTGAATACCAAATGGAGGCAAGGAAAAACGTACTATTTGTTGGTTTAAACAGTGGTATAAACAACAAAAGGAAGTTTATCGAGTGACATAGAGTGTCGGAGAAACTTGAAAGCTCAAGATCACGAAGTCGCACAGTGCCCAAAATAAAAGTCACCATGAAAAGGTGAGTCATAGCCCACCGTCTGAGTGTCATATGAAACCTTATTAGGGTACAGAGAAAAGCAAAAAAAATAGGGTCACAACTTTAATCTAGAAATTTTCAAATAGATTATTTTGTCAATAAAGTAGAACATCATAAACTTCATCTTAAAATTGTTTAATTTACTAGTTTCTCAAATCCCATCGTAAGTAAAGTAGCACGTTAAATGCTTTGTTTTGTATTTGACCTTCTATGTGCTCTATGTGTGTGAATCACTATGTGCTTCATAAACGGGCTTTCACTTCCTTCCGACAGGACACCGAATCCATTACATTCGTGATATTACAGCTCTCTGAATAATTTAAATACTGAGATGTATACTTGATATCATTTTCATGATGATAGGAATTAAAACGTGTATTAAACATGGGAACAGGGTGGCACAGTGAAAGTGACGAACTGGCACCCCGTCCAGAGTTTGTTCCTGTCTCACGCAAGATGCTTGCTGCACCGTGCACGACCTTCGATGAAATAATTTATTGCAGCAGTTCTTCTCTTTACAGATGATTCTTTTGTTTTTGTCTTTTTAATTATTATTAAAATACTATTTTCTTATTAGGTACTATAGCTGAAAAAAGAATTGTTGCATCTAAATGGAACTGCCCAGAATGAATGACTGTTCAACATTGGATTATTTCATTTTTTAATATAATCTATTTAGAAAAATCCACTGATGCACTAAAATCCTGTAAAATCTAGCTATATTTTATTATTAGCTATGTTATCCGGATTCAGTTTGTAAATTTAAAAAGACAATGTAGTGACAGTGGTTAACTGGGTGTATCAGAAGTACTATGTAACTAAGTGCTTACCTTTTTTGTTTGCTTGTTACCAAAGGCTTATATTGTCAGGTACTGTGGTATAGCAGTTAAGGCTTATAGACAATTTCACATGAATTTCAGTTTTCCTGCATTAGATGAATTCCTGCTTTTTCCTGCTTTTCCTATTAGCTTAGATTGATGGTCATTGCAAGATTCAATTTTACAGGAAAGTGTATCTCATTGCAAATGTTTCTTTTAACATTTTCCAGTGTTCCCACAGTTTGTACAGTTCCCCAAGGGAGATTTCCACACCTCGAAGTTTCTAGATGCCAATATTTGTGTATGTCACACCCACCAGCCATTGCTCTCAACACTGCCTCCAGCTGAACAATATGTTATTATAGCATCTTATAAAGCAGCAGTGTTTACCTATTATCATTATTAGGTGTTTTCGATTTTCATTTGTTCACACTCTTATGAAGTACTGGTACTGAAAATGCAGACAGACTTCTTCTTTTTAGGTGCATACACTGTCAGCTGGCACTGCCAGATCTAAACTCTAGCGTGGCAAATTGCTTGCATACTAAAGTGACTTTAGCTGCAGGTGGAAGTCCCATTTTACTTACGGTGTCAAGCAGAGTTGTGTTGTAGTGCAGCAGTCTATTAGCGAGTGAAAGCTTTGTGAAGAAGTTGTCTGTTGTTATGATGGTCATTGCTTCTTTTGTGAAAAGAATGGAGAAAAATGCCATTAACTCAGAGAGGGAGTGGCAAGTTTGTTGTACCATGTGAACGTCACTGACAAAATAAAATTGAATAATAAAAAAAGCACTAACTTTTACAAGCAGCCAAAATTTATACCGTGTGTTACAGACTGAAATCAAATGTATGTTTTTATTATATTATAGTAATAATAATAGTAGCTCACTACTCAAAACGCACACCACCTGGTCTCAAACCCGACAGCTTATGGTTATAAGGTAGCAGTTCTTACCTCTGCTCCATCCAAGAATATATATTAACTTTCTGTCAATTGACATTTAAGATTGGGTTTTTATCTCATTGATAGCAACATGTAAATTGAATGGTTTTTTTTTCTTTGGTTATATTCTTGAATAAAAACGCATGTCTTCACGGTTTATACACTTCACCTCATTATTAGTAAAAGTTTCTATTTTAGGTATGTGTTCAGCATTTCTTGCCTTGCATTTTGTGTCATCCTACACTTACAAAGATCTTTGTAGACATGGAACACACATGAAATGTATGTATTCCAAATAACGATATATTATTTACCCTATACAACTCCAGGCACCTCACACACCAGATAAACAAGACTTGAGCTGGGAGAACGTTTTACATGAGTTGAGCTGCGGCGGTGGGGGGATGGGACAGCAGGCTGCTTGTGCTTATTGACACATTTACAAAACAAAAGTTGTTAATGGAGAGGTGCAAAGAAATTTAAGGTGGCCCAGGATTATGACGTTTTTCGTAGGATTCAAGAATTCTAGTGCTAATTAATATGTTGATTTCTAGCCACAGGTTGAAAAATGCTGCATTAGACGACATAGGTGTTTGTGAAAGTTAAACGGTACACACTCCTAACACAGAGGGGCGTCATTTATGTAACTCAAGTGCTGATTACTCCGAAAAGTCTGTGTTACGTAAACAGAGAGATACCATTTTTTGTAAGTAAAGGGGCATGTGCTTGAAACATTGACGGGAACTCCTGACATATCAAAACAACCTTTAACAATAATGACTATTGTGTGCTATAGACAAAAAGGTGAACAAACACTGGAGCACCATATGGACAGCAGCAATTTACTTTATGGAAAAAATTGTTAACGTCTAACTGCCATTAATGTTGGTAACAAGAAAAAAGATGTTGCCATTGAGTTTCACATTCCCCAGTTAACTTTGTTAAATGTACATGCTTAAAGACTGTGCTGTACGTAAATTCCATTATAACAAAATTCCTGTTAAAGTAAATTGTTTTTTCAGTCCTGAGCACTTTGAACTAATGGAATTTGACCTTTATATAGATTGTTATTTGACTTCTTTTTTCCTTTCCAATGCTTTCAGTCTATGTTGCAGTCTTACCTACAGTATCTGTAGTTAAAACTCCAGGGTTTGCGTAGGGGAGGGGATTGGCTTGTTTTTGTTAATTTTACTTTATGGCATGAATTTTATGATGGTGTTTGGGGAAGGCTGAATTGTATGTTAGTACTGTACGGGAAGGGATTTTAATACAGAGGTATTATTTTTGTTATCTGAAACTGACTGCTTATTTTTATTGGTTAAAAAGTAAAAATAAAAATGATCACAACAAAAAGTTTAAAAAAATGGTTCTGTCCTGAAGGGAAATGTCTTTTGACAGACCATCAAGGATGAAACATTAGTGAAAAGAGAAAAGCAGGATGCTGACTTTACTTACTTTATCATTTGGGCAAAAAACCCTTAATTAAATGGGATTACCTCCTGGGGCTTCAACTTCTTGACACTGTTGTGTCTCTTGTCTCTTATCTTCTGAATGGGTATAGACAAAAACTAATCAAAAGTAAAATTCTTTGAATTTGAAGTACTTCTTCATGAAGTAAGAACAATAAATACATGATAGAAGTTACCAGGTATTGCATTAGATAGTGGCTTTGTGAGCCTAGAAATGTCAGGCTGACAATGTATTTAAAAAAATGGGTTACTACAGACTTTATAGGCAGAATGAGTCTTGTTATTTTTTTTATTCAGAGGTGTATAACTTACACAGCTTCAGAATTAACCAAAAACGTTTAGTTTTACATAAAGCATCTTTAATGCTAAACACTCTACAAGATCATGGATTACAAATATATGAAACATGCATAAAATCTGCTATTAAACAATCAGTTCAAGAAATGCTTAAATATTCATGCAAAAATGCAGATGGAAACCACATTGCACATACTAAAAATGTAGGTTTTAGGGTAAGAAAATAATTTGCTTTTAGGACTTGTTTCCATTCTCTATACTGGAGGAAATTAAATGTACATACAGTGTATCCTCATTATCAGCAATTCTGTTCCTGCAGATTTCATTATCCGCTATTATAAAACTGTAACCCATTTTGCAACACCTACAATCTAATCACAACTATTTGCAGAGAAGTGTAATGAGACAGAGATGGACATTAGGCAGTTTTATTCATGGCCATTCACGGCAGAAAAAAAAATTCTGTGCAGCTGATCATGCAGCAGAAAAACGTGAGACTGACAAATAAAAAGTCTGTAATGCCCTTGGATATCCGGGGTGGCATGAGCTGTACGCTGAATAGATCAACTTGTGTCTACCTGGTGCTGAGATGTGTGGGTAAATTGTTGAATCCCATTCGTGATGGGGACAGTAGCTTCCAATTGTTCCCTATGAACAAGGAATATCCAGTTACTGCAGGTCCTAACCTCACACTGATTAATTCAATGCCTTTTGTACACATTGCTTTTATCAATTTGATGGTTTAGTGAAGTCCTCAGATCAGCCCTACTGCTGTTGATCTTGGCCTCTGACGGAACACCAAGAAGACAACCAAACTTGACTATAGAGGAAGTGAAAGTTATAACAAGACCTCTGCAGAAGGATTGCACCTGAGCCATAAAGGGGCAAGAGTAGAGGGCTAGCATATACTCCTAACCTTGAATCTCTCAACCGGTCTACCCCACAAGCCGGCGTCCTTCAAGAACCTAACTGAATTTTTCCCATAGGATCAGGGTTTCCATATGCTCAGGTATTTTTTAGGAAAGCAACCCCTGTGGATAATGAGAATTGGCTGTATATCAGACTAAGCACAACAAAGAGCTTTGTTTCTGTGGTTGTCTTCAATTGTTTGATCCATATGATCAAGCTCTCTGATACCTGACCATCACATCATTAATGATACCTTGGCAATAAAAAAGTGAAATAACAGTTGCTGAATTCATACTATATGTTAAATTAACCTACAACAATGATATGCAGTACTAATTGAAAACTACATATGTAATACCAATTCAAGGTAACAACTTTTGGTTTCTGTAATATTATTTTATTTTTCTTCAACATTAAGCACTTTTTACTGAGACGCATTTATAAAAATATTTGCAATATTGTTAAATATACAATCTAATTTTTGAAGAATTTTGTCTTAATATTTTACATGTAATAAGAAGCTTAAGGGCTTTGCGAAACCAAGGATAGAAGAATGCATATATCAAGGGATTGCAAGCAGAATTGACATAACCAAACCATGCTAAACTATCAAATACAACTGTTGGAGTTGCAAAATTGATATATACATCAATAGGAGCATCAATAAAATATGGGAGCCAACAAAGTAGAAAGACCCCCACAATTATCCCCAGTGTTTTAGCAGCCTTTTGTTCCCTTTTTTGATTCTCTCTCCTTGTTTTTTCTTCCACAGAAATTTTATCCTCCATGATTTTTATCATTCTAGCTTGTTTTCTTGCAACAGTAAAAATTTTTGCATAAATACATATCATGATCAAGCATGGCACATAAAATATTGCCGATGCAAGTATTGCCCAAAGTTTGTTAAACATAAGCATACAACCACCTTCACAAGACAAAATCTCAACCAATTCTTCAATACCTTGCACATTGGCCTTGGTGTAAATTAAACCAAAACTAAATATAGCTGGAAGTATCCATGCCATACCTATAAATATGTAAATCACCCTGACTGTGATCTTTGTTGTATAATAAAGAGGACTGCACACTGCATAATACCGATCAATAGCAATAAAGCATAAGTGGAAAATTGATGAATAGGAAAGTAAATTATCAATGCACAGTGAAATCTGGCAGAAAATAGACCCAAGATACCAACATGTTTCAACTGTTCTCATAATAGAAAAAGGCAACACACAAAGTCCCAGTAAAAAGTCAACTGTTGCCAGGGAGCAGACAAGGAAATTATTTGGTGAATGTAGCTGTTTAAAATGAGTTATGGATATTACTACAATTAGATTTCCACAAATGGTGATGATTGTAATTAATGCAAGAATTAAATACATTGCAGCTCTAGCGCCATGTGTCCTTGAGACCTTTATACAGGAGTTGTTCACATTTTCAAAGCAGTATTCAACTTTCTCCATTGGTAGAATGTGTTTCTTTAATGAATTAGACAATTCACACATTTATATTTAGAAGATTCAGAAGCATAACTGAAATGAGAAAAAGGAAGAGGTAACATTTTAGTTAATAAATGCTATTAACCATCAAATTTACATACCTTGTTTTTATCTGCTATGGTTTGTTGAAAAACTGAGCAAATCCTGAAGAAAACAAGTGGGACAAGAAGAACATTTTTTTAACATTCCAAACTCCAAAATGTTATGTTCTACTTTTTTTACACTAAGCTCTTTTCACATGAAATAAGCACCCATAAATGCATTAAGAACACTTTCTCTAGTTAATTATTGGTTCATCTATGCTGTATGACCCCCTGACTCAAAGATTTCTGTGTAATATTACCTTTATGCATACTATTAAGTAACCCCATTTTGGACATTTTGTCTTTTTTTAGTAAGCAAAGTTCTGGTTAATGAAGCACTGAGCATAAATGGCCTCATGTACAGAATCTCTTAACTTGTTACAACATCAAGGGTATATCATTCCACTGGCAGTGCTTAATTTCATCTAAACACAATTCCGACAGAACCAAAATTAAACAAACCAGAAGGAATTAAATCCCCACTCAAATATAAAAGAATTTTATTAAAATGTAAAGTAAACAAACTCTAATATTTAAAATGCAATGCAATGGCAAATGACAAATTGTAGTCTGTGACGATTTTTCTAAAGCAAAAAAAATAAATAAAAAATAAATACAACACACTGACCTAATTAAAATCATTAAATTACCATTTTAAATTATAACATTTACACTTTAAAATGTGAAAAATACAGATGTCATAATCAAGATAAAAGACCAGAGTTACAAACCTTTTCAGGATTCGTTTAAAGCTGAAAATATAAATCCAGGGTAAATTTCCCTTTATCTATAATTCTTATGTTTAATGATCAAAATTACAAGGGAATATTGTAACATATTAGCTACTTATTTTCCCAAAACCATTCTAATCTGCCACTTTACGGAGGAGTATAAAGTACTAATTTGTTAACCCTGCCCCTGAGGTCACATAAAAAATGCATTATAATTCTATCAATTGACAATACACCTATTATATGGTGTCAATTTTTGATCCTTCAGGGGAATTAAAGTTATGAAATGTTAATATGAAGTAATGAAGATATCATAATTTAATAACTAAACAAGATAAACAGCATTAAATCAGACACCTATTTTAAAATATGAGCACAAAAATAAAATGACAAACACAGACTGTGAAAGAAAATCACACTTGTCTAATAAACAAATATTGCTTCTTTTAGATAGCACCACATTATTGTTATTTACTAAGACATGTGACACCATTTTTAACAGCTAGAAAAATATAAGTGGAAGGAGACGCTGAAGAGCACAAGTGCCTGCACCTCATGACCTAATTTTACTGTCTTTCAGACGTATAAACACAATGTGAACAGAAATGTATAAATTGTTTGGGTTTATATATAATGTTTTAATAAATAAATAAATTGCAATATGCAAGACAAAGTTTCTTACTTTTATGCACATTGTGTTTATTTCTCGAATATATAGAGAGTACTCTAAATTCAATGCAGTAAAATAAGAAAATGGTGAAAAATAACTGTAAAAATGGTAGTGATGCCTAGCATCTATACCTACTGCCCACTGCTTTTTTTATACAGTTATACCTGTATTTTGTGTTCCATCATGCTGGGGTTTGCGGATGTGCTGTACTGTAATATTCTTCGGTCACTGTCTGTTGATTAGTTGCAGATATCAGCTGGCATAAATAAATGGGCTATCTACTATCACACAGCAGTCATCCACCAATAAATGGTCTTTTATTTGTTTATGACACAATATTGAATTGATCCACAGATGAAGACATTGTGGGGTTTTACTGTTTCCATGCCGCAATAGCCATAAAAAGTAATTGATGATTGCAAATCACCTGTGAGTATCAGATGCAACCCAAGGATTTAACTTCAATAATGTGAAGGTTTGATGTAGGGAGGTGGTGGGCAGACACAAAAACACATATCAATTAATATTCTTCTCAGAAGGTTTTCTTTATTACAGCCATATTATCTCTCGCCAAACAGTCCTGTTCTTCAGTTTTCTTTCTTGCTTTCTTTCTACATTTTTTCCATTACCAGAAAAAAGTCTGTCAAAGTAAACCTAGGTGAAACCTTACCACCAATATTCTTCAAAAGAATATGAAGGACACTGAAATATTATCAGCTCATACATGTTTGATTATTAACAAAAAGAAACATTTTAAATTACCTTAATAATGTATCTATAATATGTAATCATGCAAACACATTAATGCTTTTCATGATTAAATGATAGCACCTGAAGTTTAAATTTTAGTGTTCTAAATATTCAGAGAATTTTCAAACCCCCCATTCCCCAGGGACAAACAAAGCTTTATCTAATCTAATCTAATGTACCCCATCTGGCAACCATACAGGTCCTTACAATTGTCACAAGAATTATCAAGCTTATGAAGCATTTAACTAGTGGGAAGGAGATCTTACATTGCAAAGGATTTAATTGGTTGCTGTAGTTATGATGACAAACCCTCATAAATTAACAAATGGTCCTAAGATCACATTTTAGCATTATGATCCTTTT